>NW_011888831.1:3021019-3029713 GCF_000151845.1 Pteropus vampyrus
GGTGTCAGGTCTGGGGTTGAGTTTAATGGCTGAGAAAAAGCCCTGAGCCTCCCAGAGACGAGTAGAGAGCTGGAGATGCTCTGGAACCAGGCTGCCTAGGGTCAAATCTAGGTTTCACTTCCTGCTGACTGTATGGCCTCAGGCAAGTAATGTAACCAGTTTGTGCCTCAGTTTCCTCATCTGTGAGATACTTACCTCTTAGAGAGATTGTGAGAATGAAGCGAGTGATGCATGTAAAGTATTAGAAGAGTGCTTGCCTTGCACAGCACGTGCTCAGACACGTCAGTTATTTTCATTCTCACTAGCCTCCTGTGCCTTTTAAATGATGACAGGCTCCCCATACTATGAACAGTCCTTGATAGTAAGGTATCTTCTAGAAGCACAGACTGGCACTCAGTGTCAGGCTTCTGAAGCTTCTCATAGCTTTCTACCATCCATGCAATAATGTCCACATCTGTTCTTTGGCATTCGAGGCAGACAACCATCCATCTGGTTCTGACCCCACTGCCTATCCTCCAGTCCTGCTGGTTTCTTCTTCATCAGCTACGCTGGGGATCCCCACCCTCTTCCCCAGTCCCAGTCCAACCCTGCTCTCCTTCCCAGCCCAGCTCACCTGTTACCACTTCCATAAAGCTTTCTCAGCACTCTGGCTCCTCTTGCTCTCTCCATGCCCCAACCGGCACCTGGTTTCTGTCTCAAACAGGGTCTGAGTCCTCTTTGTGCCCCTAGCACAGGGCCAGGCACTCAGTAGGACTCAGTAGATGGGTGTTGAGTGATGGATGAACAAATGAGTGAGAAGTTGGAAGTGGGGCTTTCTGTGGCCAAGAACACGTCCTGCCACAGGGTTTCTACCTGATGGATGAATCGGAGAAAGACTCGGGTGCTCCTGAAAGCAGAACAACAGGCAGGAGGGGACATGCGCTGGCAGTCAGATGTCTGTTTTGTTTACAGGATGCAGTGTGATGAGGCTGCCATGTTTTCCCCCCATGGATCTGGGCATTAGATCATAGCTGATTTATTGCCATGGCTCAGCCATGTGTTCTGAGTTTTCACTGCCAGAACTTTCATTTGAAAATACTGGTCTTACAAAAGCCTCCCTTTCCTTCAGTGGCTGTTTTTTGGAATCCAGCCACTGCTGGAGGAACGACTCTCCCTAATTTTCCAAGGAAATGGGAACTACAGGGGTCTGTATCTGATCTCTTTCATTTCCTCCATGGTGACCAGCAAAGCTTTTTTTTTTTTTTTTTTTTTTTTTTCCATAAAGAGATGGATCAGACAAACTCCCTGCCCAAGACGAGGTTACGGGGCAGGGGAGAGATAAAGCAGTGACAGAAGTTGCTGGATTGCACAGTGGACTATGCTAGGAGGGCCATGAAGGATGGATGGACAATGAGCTGGGGCACTCTGGAGGGGGACGGAACATGAACAGTACAAAGATTAGGGGGTGTGGAGGAGGTGGCATCACTGCTGGACCCCAAGGAGAGGTGTCATCTGAGAGGTGGTAAGATTTGGGCAAGAAAGAGAGGAGAAAACACCCCAAGTGGAGGCATTGCAGGAACACAGGCCACTGAGATGTGGGACAGCCCTGGATACCAGGGTGTGGGGATGCCCAGCCGGATGGAGGAGAAGAACATGAGGTGAGGTTAGGAAGGTAGTGGAAAACAGTATCTACATTAGTTTACACACATATGTGCTGGCATTTGCTGCCAGCTTAACTCCAATGTCCAGGCCTAGAAGGCCCACCAGCCCAGAATCACTTAAAGTAGAAAAGTTTAGGGCCAGAATGCTTGACTAATACTAATGTCACCAAAATGACAAAGAGCACAAAAAATCCCCATCAAACTCAATGTTTGCAGTGACCAGGTAGAAGAGAAAGGGCAGGTGAGTACAAGGTTGATGACAGGGACACAAGGCCCTGGAGGACCTGTGCAGTGTGGAGCATGAGGACGTTGGTCTCTACCAGCCACCCAGTTCCTGGGGATGCAGACTACTCAGCTCTTTGGGGCTGAGCTGTCTTCATCTCTGAGTTTCTCTCTGAATGATAACCAGAGACAGCCATTCCCACTGTTTCCCTTATTCTGATCTTGGAGGGAGGCAGAGTAGTGGTATCGTCTCCAGTCTGCAGATGAGGCAACTGAGGCCCAGAGAAGAGGAGCGGCCCATCCAAATCTCTCAGAGCCCGCGGGCTCCGAGCTGGGGGCCTGCCCACTTCTGGAGGCTGATGCCCATGAGACTGCTACCAGGTTCTCTGGGGTGGGAGGTACAGCACTCCTGAAAGCTTCCATTCTTGGGGGCTGTAGAACAGTAGCTGTTGGACCTCTGGGGTGTCCTGCTTCAAAAGGACCCTTGCAAGGAGGCCAGGTTGGGGCTAGGTCATATAGTCCTCGAGCTGGGAACAAACTTGATTTTTTTATCTGCCCACAGGCTGCCTCTTGGGCAAGGATGAAGAAATGGGGGAGTTCAGACTCAGGGGAGTCTGAGGACCTGCCACCAGAGAATTCCTGTCCAGATACTCTGGATGGAGACCCTAATGCCAGGTCGGCTCCAGCCAAACCCCACGTCTTCCCCACGACCAAGAGCCGCAGCCGGCTCTTTGGAAAGTGTGACTCGGAGGAGGCTTCTATGGACTGCTCTTACGAGGAAGGCCTACCGGTCTCCTGCCCGGCCATCACAGTCAGCCCTGTTGTCATTGTCCAGAAGACTGGGGATGGCCCCACCTGTGTCAGGTAACCAGCATCTGGATTCCTGCCTCCTCCCCACAAGGAACGCAACTGGTTCAGCTGGCTGAGGCCCTGGTCATAGAGACACTATGTAGTGCTCTGGCTTACAGGCTGAAGGCCACAGAGCTGGGGAGCGATGGAGACTTCAGAATGGGTCTGCTCCAGCATCTGCACTCATAGGACCTTCAGGACACATGGTCACCAATGGATGCTGGCATATATGCTGATCCTAGCTGATCTCTAGGTGTTCAGGCCTAGAATGCTCGCCAGCCCGCTTGCCTCTTCCAAGACAGCACATGGAGGGCCCACGGCCTGGCTGACTTCTGGGGCAGTGTGAGGACAATTTTCAACTTAGCAGGGACCAGCCAAAACCCTGACTCCAGCTCCCTCTAGGGTACTGCCTCTGGAGCCCCAGCTCCCCAGCAGGCAGAGGGGTGAATACTTGGGTATTAGAGGAAGTGGTGGTGTCAAACACTTTCAAACAATGCCTACAGACAGGGTGGGGACATAAGTGGGGCACATGTACTCCCCTGTTTCCTGTTACATCAGTTTCCTGGATGGTCATCTAGATAGAGGAGTGGGTTTTTGTATCACATTTTTCCCTTTCAATTTGCCTTGGGGTTTTGTCATGCTCCCCAACAAGTTCTGAAGGCCTCAGGCCCGAGTGGTGACCAGAGTATGAAACGAAGGTGTTTTCTGACCCACAGGCAGCTATTCCAGGACTCTGTCCTTGCCAGCGCCGAGAAGAGCCTCAAACTCTATGACCGCAGGAAGATCTTTGAAGCCGTCGCTCAGAATAACTGCCAGGAGCTGGAGAGCCTGTTGCTCTTCCTGCAGAAGAGCAAGAAGCACCTCATGGACAGCGAGTTCAAAGGTAGCTCCACAGAGGGCTGGATTCCCAGGACACCCCTGTGCCGTGCCCTTCTCTGATCCCCCACTTTGTCTTGCAGACCCGGAGACAGGGAAGACCTGTTTGTTGAAAGCCATGCTCAACCTGCACAATGGGCAGAATGACACCATCCCCCTGCTCCTGGAGATTGCCCGGCAGACGGACAGCCTGAAGGAGCTAGTCAATGCCAGCTACACAGACAGCTACTACAAAGGTGAGTGAGTCAGCATGATTTTGCCACAAGTACACCTGGAGCCAGGAGGGCACTGGCATGCTTGGGCAAGCCTCTGAATGACTTACTCCCTGTCCCAGGCATGGAGTTGTTATCTCCTGGTCCTGGGGTTCCTACCTCCCACACCCACTGGCTTGGTTTCTCCTGGTGCTGAGGGTCACATCCTTCCCTCTGTGACCTTAGAGTTTCTTCACCTTGGAAGTCATAGCCTCCCTCTCTGCTACTATTCCTTACCCTTGGGCGATTTTGATTCCTTTACCTCCCAGTATGGTGTTCCCTGTTCCCAGGAGTCTCTATTCCTGCCTCGGGGATTCTCTGGGCTCCCTTTGGGGATCCTGGCCTGGCCTCCTCCAGTGGTGGAGGTCATCAGCACTTTCTGCCCAGGCCCTCCCCTAGCATCCGTGCGAGCACCCCTGCAGTGTGCAGACTGTGAGCACACCAACAGCACACATCCTCCACAGGCCAGACAGCCCTACACATTGCCATTGAGAGGCGGAACATGGCACTGGTGACCCTCCTGGTGGAGAACGGTGCAGACGTCCAGGCTGCGGCCAATGGGGACTTTTTTAAGAAAACCAAAGGACGGCCTGGCTTCTACTTCGGTAGGGAGACTATGTGGTAGACACGTGGCTTTTTGACAATCGCTGAGGGGAGGTTTGGGACAGAGATAGAGGGTGTTAGAGACTGGGTAGTCCAGGGCTCAAGCCATCTATTCCTGAGGCTGACCATGTGCTTGTTTTGGCCACAGGTGAGCTGCCTCTCTCCCTGGCCGCTTGCACCAACCAGCTGAGCATTGTGAAGTTCCTGCTGCAGAACTCCTGGCAGACAGCAGACATTAGTGCGGGGGACTCGGTGGGCAACACAGTGCTGCATGCACTGGTGGAGGTGGCTGACAACACAGCTGACAACACTAAGTTTGTGACAAGCATGTACAATGAGATTCTGATCCTGGGGGCCAAGCTCCACCCTACGCTGAAGCTGGAGGAACTCACCAACAAGAAGGGGCTGACGCCACTGGCCTTGGCCGCCAGTAGTGGGAAGATTGGGGTAGGGAGGGGGATTTGAGCTGAGCTGAGGGTGCTGTGGGAGGGGACTGCCTACCTCACTGTGAGTGCCTTACATCACCACCCTGTGAGCCCTGATGCTGTCACAGCAGCCTGTAGGGGTAGGGGTGAGAGGCTGTTAGAGTGAGCCAGATGAATTGTGAGAACTGAGCAAAACCCAGCATTGCACATTTGGCCATTTCCGATTTCTAACTCTGAGCATCGCCAACAAGACATGAGGAGAGGGTGGGGTGCTGGGACCTGGGGATGGGGGTGAGTTAAGCTGAGGGTGAAATGGATGTGATCAGCCAGGTGTGATTAGGTATTGGCTCTCATGTGGCTACAGTTGGGGTCTGAGGCAGTGGGCAGGTTGATCTTGATGGTGGTTAGGAGGCCACTGGATGGTGGTGGGTGCTCTCCTGGTGCTTGGGTGCAGTCTCCAACTGGGTTGGGAAGCAGAATTATTCTTAAATAAGAGGTGGTGGCCTAGTGGGGACATAGCCCATGGTGGGGCTCTAGGTTGGTCTCTAATAGGCTCTTGTATCCCCATGACAGGTCTTGGCCTATATTCTTCAGAGGGAGATCCAGGAGCCTGAGTGCAGGCACCTGTCCAGGAAGTTCACTGAGTGGGCCTATGGGCCTGTGCACTCCTCGCTCTACGACCTGTCCTGCATTGACACTTGGGAGAAGAACTCGGTGTTGGAGGTGATTGCCTATAGCAGCAGTGAGACCCCTGTGAGTGGGCCAGGACTGGGACCGAGGGAGGGCTTCTGGTCTCACCATACCCCAACCCCACCACCACTGCTGGTCCAGCTCTGTCTTTCCATCAACGAAAACCTACCATTTGGGGCCCTGTAGCCTCATCACCCACTTTCCACCTACTGAATGTTTTCCTTCATCATATAGACAATATGCAATGATATTCCCACAAAAACTTAAATATTTCAGAAGCACATAGACAAAAAGAATCCTCCTCGTATCCATATTAAAACATGTAACTTCATTTTGTTTAATAAATAGGATCATACTATCCATTAGCAGAACAACCAGTTTTTTCACTTAATGGTGTGTCTTGTAGATAATTTTATATTAGTACATATGGGTTTGCCTCATTAAAAAAAAATGCTCCATAGTGTTCCATAGTAGGAATGGAGAGATGTCCATAGATGGGTTATTTAGAATTATTTCCAGGTTTTTGCTACTACAATGCTACAGGCCACTTGGCATGGTTCGAGAATTTTTCTGTGAAGGATACATGTACATTTTAATATTTTCAAAACTAGTTTTTTAAAACATTAGCTTTCTTTAACTATTTTTTTTAAACTATTTTTTTTTTTTATAAAACAAGTTATAAGTCTATGGAGCCAAAAATGCTGTCTCATTGATGTCTTAATTTTAGTTTCTAGATTACCGTGAGGTGGAGCATTTTTTCATGTTTATCAACCATTTGTACTTCTTTAGTAGATCTCCTGTTCATTGTCCTTTGCTATCTCTTCTACTGGACTATTTGTCTCATCCCTTTTGGTTTGTAGATGTTCTCGTTATAGAACGAACGATCCTCTATTACGTATGTTGCAAATATTTTATTCTCTCCCAGTCTGTCTCCGTTTACTTATTTTTACTGAGATATAATTGACATATAACATTCTATTAGTTTCAGGTGCTTCCCATCCCCAAAGATACTCAAGAAGATGCTGAACAGGGATCTCAGTGGGGAGCTCAAGCTTGGGCTAGGGTTTGGGCTTGATGGCCTGAAAAGACTAGGATGACCTGAATTTGGCTCATACATTCTAGGGATACTGAACTTTAACAGAGATCTCCTGGATATGAGATTTTTTAACCCAAAGCATGCTTATAATTATGGTATCCCAGGCACTGGCAGACCCACTGCAGGAAAGGCTTTTTAATTCCCTTCAGTCTCATGCATGGTTAATTGCCACTTCTGCCTAGGTAGCCTGCCTGAACCAGGGCTGGAAATGTGAGAAATAAGGAATCCAGAGGCCCTTTCCTGCCTGTCCTCAGCCTTCATGCCAGACTCTGCCTGTGCCAGCCTCTTTCCCTTATTGTGGGAATAATGAGGATGTAGGCACTCAGGAGTGATTATTAGAAATAATGAGCATAGAATGTTGGGCAATACTTGTGATTTCTTAAGCATCAGGGGCACTTAGGGTCACTTGTTTAATTTTACCCCTCATTCACTTTAGCACAGGGTACAGTGAGGCCCAGAGGGTGGGCCCCATGGTACAGATCTGTGACCCTCAGCTGCTCTGTGGGCCTAGTGCATGGTCATGCCTGGTCCTCTGTGGAGACGGGTGTGAGGAGTACCTTAGGCTGATGCAGTCTCAAGCCGGTTTCTGGCAGCAAAGTGAGCCTCACTTCTCTCTGTTCCCCTTAGAATCGCCACGACATGCTCTTGGTGGAGCCACTGAACCGACTCCTGCAGGACAAGTGGGACAGATTTGTCAAGCGCATCTTCTACTTCAATTTCTTTGTCTACTGCTTGTATATGATCATCTTCACCACGGCTGCCTACTACAGGCCTGTGGAAGGCTCGGTGCGGCCCAAGGCTTGGGCCTTGATTTGAAGGAGGGGGGAGAGGAGATGGGAATTTCATAAGACCCTCAAGACCTCAGGCCCAGGCCAGCCCTGCACTCCTCCTCAGCTCACTGGAGAAATCAAAGGATCACCTGGAGTTCCTTATATTCCTGTGCTCAGTCCTTCCTCTCAGAGTGTCCTGGGGACCCACTCCATCTCCTGTTCTCAGTTCCTCTTTTACCCTCCTGGTTCTGTGAGGCTGAGGGGGAGTACTAGGTTAGAAAGAGTGCCAAAAGAGGGCTCAGGAAGCAGCTCTCCGCTGGGCTGGGTATCCACAGGGTCATGGGACGGCATAAGCCCCAAATCTGTTGCCATCCTGCTTGCTGCCCACGTTTGTTCACTTACTACCTCGTTATTCATTCCCTGGACATATACTTTTGAGTACTTCTTCTTTGCCAGGCCCTGGGACATCCATCAAATCAGCTTAAACCAGACTTTTTTTTTTCTCCAAGGGAGCTGTAGACTCCCTTGAGTTTCTGAATTAAGTCCCTTCTGTTCAATCGTCAAACATTTAATTTGCTGCTTTTATTTCCAGGGTGCCTTGCTTATAAATTCGATTTAAAAACTCGACTTTGTAGTTTGGTGAAACCTGATCTCTATCTACATGTTAAGGCCATTTAATGACTTCATTTTAAGAGAAAATAGAAATGTACTAATAAGATAAGCTAGTGAACTAGTGCTTTTGCAACATCAAAGGCAGGCTAGAAGGAAACCCACTTCAGAAAATGGTGGCTGAAGCACAAAGATGACACACACATGTGTGTGGGATGTCTTTCCCTCCACTATCCATGGGAAACTTTTATAGTTTTGGGGGACCAGGGTTTGCCATAAGCTGTGGGAGCAGCAGGAAGCATGTGGCATCAGGTCTGTAGAGTGCCTCCACCTATGCCATCACCCTCCTCCCAGAGGAACTCTGGGCTGGGACATTGTCTCGGAGACAGCACAACACTGGAAAGCCTCCAGGTGCCTCTGCTTAGCACCCGAAGGCTTCCACTTTGGGAATCATGTTCCACAGAAGGGCCCCCATGAAGATGTCCCCATAATAGTGCATTGTCTTTATTTCTGTCTCTCTCTCCTGGTGGAGGCTGAGCCTTTGCGCAAGAGTTGGGTCTTAATCACAGGGCTTGGCTTCCAGTAAATGTCTGTCAAATATATGAGTGAATGGACTCACTAACTTTTCTGTACCTTACAGCCCCCCTTCAAGCTGAAAAACAC
>NW_011888831.1:3029763-3032103 GCF_000151845.1 Pteropus vampyrus
TGGGGGACCAGGGTTTGCCATAAGCTGTGGGAGCAGCAGGAAGCATGTGGCATCAGGTCTGTAGAGTGCCTCCACCTATGCCATCACCCTCCTCCCAGAGGAACTCTGGGCTGGGACATTGTCTCGGAGACAGCACAACACTGGAAAGCCTCCAGGTGCCTCTGCTTAGCACCCGAAGGCTTCCACTTTGGGAATCATGTTCCACAGAAGGGCCCCCATGAAGATGTCCCCATAATAGTGCATTGTCTTTATTTCTGTCTCTCTCTCCTGGTGGAGGCTGAGCCTTTGCGCAAGAGTTGGGTCTTAATCACAGGGCTTGGCTTCCAGTAAATGTCTGTCAAATATATGAGTGAATGGACTCACTAACTTTTCTGTACCTTACAGCCCCCCTTCAAGCTGAAAAACACTGTTGGCGACTATTTCCGAGTCACTGGAGAGATTATTTCTGTATCAGGGGGAATCTACTTTTTTTTCCGAGGGGTAAGCATTCTCTTCCACACCGTGAGTTTCTATTGTCACCAAAACAAACAAGCGAGGAGACTCAGTGCTTTTTAATTCATTGGACAGGAAGGACAGGTAATGACTCTACTTGAAGAGCTAAGAGGTGCACAGGTGAAGATGAGAGCCCTCCAGGCAGTCACTGTTGGGGGTGCTAGTCTGTCCAGTGGGTCCCTACAGGCATTCACTCTTGAAGACAGGCAGTCAGGGCTCTCCACAAAATGTAACAGTTAATTACAGAAGTAGAGGAGAAGCCTCTTAAGAGATAGGATCATGATTGATAGTTGTTTAATTAATCAAAACAGTCCATTAAAGCTCAGGATAATGAAAGAAATCTACCCATATATTGGAACCATTTTATTTTAACTGAAAACTCATAGGTGCACATTCCTTGGCTATTCTTCTAATATATGGTCAGTTTTTTCTTTGAATATGGGACCCATGTTACATGTACAAATAATTTTAAATTATTGTGATTTTTTTTCCCTTAATCTTTCTGATCTAAACTATACACAATTTTTTTTTTAGTAACTTACTTTTAAGGAGTCTTTCCAAATCATTGAACTGTCTTCACAGAAACAACTGTCTTTATTTTTGCACTCATCGTTTATATGATAATAAAGTTCAAAGCCACAGCAGTAAGTACAATGGGCAAAAAGCAGTCTTGGCAAACACAGGATCAACAGGTGTGAGGTTAGCGGAGTGTGTGAGTGTCCTGGAGAAAATCTCCTAGCTGTTAGCATTCATCAGGGCTGTGGGCATCAATCAGTTAGAATGTTTTCAGGGAGTAGAGAGCACTGGTGAATCTGGTAAGTTCAGTGGAGGCAGATTAAAGAATTTTTACTTTAATGCATACTTAAAGAAAATTAGGGGGAAAAAGCACAAATTAGAGGAAAAAAAATTGCTCAATCTCATCATTCAAGTTCAGCAACCGATAACATTTGGTGATTTTCTCTCCTGTCTTTACTTCTAGGTAGAGTTGTCATGGCACTCTCTGTTTTTAAAAATTGCTCCTGACCGAGTCACATAACATTACCCCATTAGCCTGACCCATGCTGTTCCACTCTCTTCATAATCTCTGTTCCAACGCACTTCCATGGTGTGTCATTTAGGAAGCAATTATGGGTACTCACCACTTAGCCACATCTAACCTTTCCTGGACTTTTACTCTATTTACCTGCAGATTCAATATTTCCTGCAGAGACGGCCATCATTGAAGTCTTTGTTTGTGGACAGCTACAGTGAGATACTTTTGTAAGTGACCCTTTGACTCATGCCTCAGTAGCAGACACCATCTTTTGGCTTAGTCCTGAGGTTACAGCAGTCACCTCTGACTCATTCTCTCACATACACTGGGCCTAGAATTCACAAACATGTTGAATGATAGAAGGCACTCAACATATGTTTGATGGGTGAATGAATATTGAGGGTCTACTTTGTCCCAGGTATGAACCAAGTGCTAGGGAATGCCAGACCTGTTTCATAGGCTTATGTGGTTTATAGTCTGAGTTAGATATACCCTTGTTCATTTTTTCTATCCTTTTTTTTCCATCTGTCTTACATTCTCTGAATTAGCCCTGGAATACCAGAAAAAAGTAGACATGGTTCCTGCCTTCCAGGAATTTCCAGTCTTTAGGGCGGAGTTTCTCAATCTTGGCACTATGGACATTTTGGACTGTATAATTCTTTGTCATGGGGGGCTGTCCTGTGCATCGTAGAATGTTTAGCAGTATCCCTGGTCTCTGCCCACTAGATGACAGTAGCACTCTCCCTGTCCCCAAGTCTTGACAAACAAAAATGTCTTCAGATGTTATCAAATGTCCCCCACTTAGGGAGGGTACA
>NW_011888831.1:3032153-3053050 GCF_000151845.1 Pteropus vampyrus
AAACATGTTGAATGATAGAAGGCACTCAACATATGTTTGATGGGTGAATGAATATTGAGGGTCTACTTTGTCCCAGGTATGAACCAAGTGCTAGGGAATGCCAGACCTGTTTCATAGGCTTATGTGGTTTATAGTCTGAGTTAGATATACCCTTGTTCATTTTTTCTATCCTTTTTTTTCCATCTGTCTTACATTCTCTGAATTAGCCCTGGAATACCAGAAAAAAGTAGACATGGTTCCTGCCTTCCAGGAATTTCCAGTCTTTAGGGCAGAGTTTCTCAACCTTGGCACTATGGACATTTTGGACTGTATAATTCTTTGTCATGGGGGGCTGTCCTGTGCATCGTAGAATGTTTAGCAGTATCCCTGGTCTCTGCCCACTAGATGACAGTAGCACTCTCCCTGTCCCCAAGTCTTGACAAACAAAAATGTCTTCAGATGTTATCAAATGTCCCCCACTTAGGGAGGGTACAAAACTGCTCCTGATTGAGAATGACTGCTTTCTGGGTAGTAAAAACACAATTACAAAAACAAGGTGGATGTCACATGGAAACTTCACAGGGAAACTTCATAAAATAAGCTAGAACCTTATGAGGTTCCCTTGAGGGGCCCAGGTTCCCAGGAGGGGCCTTCAGACAGGGAAGGGTCCTTCTCCTGGGATCTCAACTCATGACCTCTACTCTGTTTCCTTCATTCCTGGGATCTCTCTCTTTCTTCCTGGCAAGTGCAAGAAGTTGATTTCTTACCCTATTTCAGCTAGCTTGTCCCTAGGACTAGTAAACCCCATCTTTTTACATAATCTTGAGAGACTTACGCTTTAGCCCCAAAGGGAAAATTCAAGGGTAGGGTCTATAGGTTTAGCACAATGCCAATTTGCTTTATGAAGAAAGGCAGTGTTCTCCTACAGAGTGTTATAACAATAAACTTGATTCTATTCTTAAGAAGATCCATTGTGGGCATGTTAATTTTTTTAAAATTTAATTTCTCAAAGCTACCCATATAAATTGGTAAAAATTTAAAGAGTACTAAAAAGCTTATAGCCAATATAGGAGTTCCCCATCATAACTCTTCCCATTCCCTGCAATCTTCTTTCCCAGGGACAATCGCTTCCCATTATTTTAGTTCTTTCTTCTGATGAGGTAGATGAGGATTTAGCATCCTTATACTGTCTGGCCCTTTGCTTCCCCTCCTCTAGCCTTCTAGTATGGTTTGCAATAATTTTTTTTAAGTCAGTATTTAGTATTTAAATTTTTATGTATCTGTAAATATTATTTGGTTTTGAGCTTCACAATATCTTTTCTTTCTGTTTCTCCTAAGGCTAATAGTTATTTTGTTTTCACTTGTTTAGTTTTTTCCATACTCATTGTTAATTCTTCCCATTTATCTTGAAGCCTCTCAGTACAATTTTCCTCCAAAATCAATGACATAAATTATATGATCGGATCCCTCAATTTTTTTTTTTCTTGAGGGATCGTTCCTGGAACACTGTTCTCTCTAACCGGGCTGATCGGATCCCTCATTTTTTTTTTTTTTCTTGAGAGATCGTTCCTGGAACACTGTTCTCTCTAACCGGGCTGGTTGCCCTCTGGTTCTGCTGCTTAGCTGTTATTCTGGAACTTTTCATTGCTTTCCTCCCAGGTTAGAGTTCCTGTCTCTTTCTTGATTTCCTCCCTTATTTTATCTGAGCACATCCTTCAGTATTTTCATCTAGTGAAAAAGATGGCATAATGATAGAGGGCACAGTGATGACAGCTGATTCTTAACTCATGTTGCTCCAATATGTACTTCCAAGGTGTCATCCCTTTTTCACTAGCACCTTGGAGACCCTTTTTGCTTCTCTCCTGAGTTGCATTTTTTATTTTCTGAACACTACATATTCCTCCTTCTAGATTTATTTCCTTATTTTTGGGGAGAGCATCCTCAACCAAAGAACGAAGCCTCATAGTGGGAAAGGGAAAAGTAAAATTTCTTTTAAATCTGGCACATCTGAAAATATTTTTACTATTCCTTTGCATTAGATTGATGGTTTGGTTGGATGTAACATTCTTTCAAATATTTGAAGATTTTTCTCCATTGTTTTCTTGCTTCCAATATTATAAATGACAAGTCTAAAGCCACTCTGATTCTGGATCCTCTTTTAGGACCTATTTTGGTTTTTCGCTTTGTAAATCTATAGTATCTTCTTTTTTCCCCCTAGTATTCTGAAACTTGTGTCTTGATTCGGGTTTGTTTTTATCCAAAGTTCTAGACACTTGGTGGACTCTTTCAATCTGGAAATTTGTGTCCTTTATTTTTGGTATATTTTCTCGAGTTATTTCTTGATCTCTCTTCTGGAACCCCTATTATTCATGTAGACCTCCTGACCTAGTCCTGAACTAGTTCTTATATTTTCTCACTTGTGTTCTATCTCTTTATCTTTGGCTCTTCTTTTTGGGAGATTCAAATCAACTTTAATTTCCAATCCTTCTATTTAGTTTATTATTTTTGATGTTATATTTTTAATTTCTAAGTGCTCTTTTAAAAAATTCTGTTTCTTCCTTGTTTATAGCACTCTATTCTTTTTTTATGGATCCAATATCTTCCTTTATCTCTCTAAGGCTATTAAAATAGTTTTTGGTAAATTTTTCTTCTTTTGCATAGTTTTCCTTTCCTCCAAGTTATTTGCTTGTTTCTCATTTGCTTGTTTTGTTCTCTCTTTCACATTAGAGACTATCCTCAAGCTATTTGGAAATCTTTGATGTCTGCTCATGAGTAAGAGTAAAGGACAGAAAAGATGCTTGGAAGATCTTAATGTGTGAATGAGGTTTATAGATTTTGAGCTTCACTATAGGTCGGTCTAGATAAACCATTTATTGGAGAATATCCAAAGTCAATCTATTGCATCTTTTCAATCTCCTACTAGGAAGGAAGAAGTTTGGCTGCTGGCTTTCTGAGAGCTGAGTGAAGAAGAGGGCTTTCTGTAATCTATAGTATATAAAAATCACATGATCTCTTGTTTTTGGTAAACACCAATGCTTTCATTGATATTTGATAAAACTGGGTCCGAAGACCCTCTGTTTTATCCTCTTCAGAGACAAAACCTCCACTCTTCCATATTTTAGGTCCTTCTTCCCCTCCCCTCCAGAGGTCCCTAAGTGTTTTGAGGCTCCTTGATTAAAAGAGTTGGTTCTCAGGTTTCTTTACTACAATTCAGATTTGGCCTTCTTGGGTCCACTAGGTTAGTTTCCATTTATCCACTGCTTCCCAGCTTCCAAAATTCGTATGCGAGGACTCCGTTTGTCACCCAAGGCAACTCTTTACCTATTGTGATTGGTTTCCATTTTTATTTTGGCCAAGGTTCTGCAAATGTAGAGGGTTTTCTTTGCAACAGAACTCCAATTGATGAGCCATTGTATTGATATCAGTTTTCATTAGACTCACATCAACACAGTAGCAGTTCTTTGTTGGGTTCTCTCACACACATGAGAGGTGAGGTGTTCCATGTTAATGCAGCTGAGGGTACTCTCAGGAGGAGGCCATGCTGAATAAGGAGGCCTGGGATGAATAAGTAAATAAAGATCACTGAGCAGACCCTGTCATAGGATCATCCAAATGTTCTCCATCCTGTCTGGGACTTTGACTTGGGCAGCCTCCACTGGAGAAAGAGGCTGAGGACATTTTCCCTGGCTCTGCTCCTGAGTTTGAGGGTGTGACTAGCAGACTCTTCCTGTGGTTTCCCAGGAGAGCATGCTTGTCCCTCCTCATGGGCCTAGGCCCTCCTAGGCTCTCCGTTGTCCATCAGGCTGTTTTCCTGGGGACTGAGCGGGAAAGTTTCTGGGGCTAAAGCAGTGTTTCTTAGCCTTTTTTTTCATTACTGCCTTTTTAGACAATTTTTTCTGATTGGCCATCTCGTGAAATTTTAATACCACATATATACTGTATAGCTGTTTATGTACTGTATTTATATCTGTGCTTTTTGTATATAGAGAATAAGATCCTTCTTGGAGGCAATGTTGCTCCCACTGAGAATCATGGGATAAAAGAGGCTGGACAGCCAGCCCTAGCTCCCACTTTGGCCTGCTGTCTGTGCCTCTGAGAGGCCCAGATGAGTGGGGTCTTCCTGTCTAGGGGGGGTGCCAGGCCTTCTGGGTGACCTTAGACAGAGCTTCCTGTCCCTCCACCCTTAGCTTTGTGCAGTCACTTTTCATGCTGGGGACCGTGGTGCTGTATTTCTGCCACCTCAAGGCGTACGTGGCCTCCATGGTGTTCTCTCTGGCCATGGGCTGGACCAACATGCTCTACTACACCCGTGGCTTCCAGCAGATGGGCATCTATGCTGTCATGATTGAGAAGGTGGGTGTCAGGGCCCAAGTGGATTCTCTATAGAGCCCATTTACCTTATGGATGTCTGAGACTCGGTCCCACAAACTCTATCCATCCTCTGTATTATCTGGGGAGGTGCTGCTAGTTTAGCTCAAGACCCATTTTCCCAGCTAATTCTCCAAGAATCAGGCAATCCGGCTGTGACTCAGGTTTGGGGGCTTCTCTAACACTTGACTCTGCCTCCACACCAGGTCCCCTCTCCCACCAAAATACAGGCCATGGAGGAGCTGTGAATGACTCTCTCATGAAACCAAACCTTTCTGCATGTTCTCCAATTCCACCTGGGCTCAAGATTAACCCCTAGGCTGACATAGTCCCAGTTCTTCCCTCAGCCCTACCTGGGCCTGGAGTTGGTTCTGATAAGCCTGCTTTCTCCTGCAGATGATCCTGAGAGACCTGTGTCGCTTCATGTTTGTTTACCTTGTTTTCTTGTTCGGGTTTTCCACAGGTAATGAGCTGGGTCAGGGCTGGTGGGAGGAAGGGCTCCTGCTCACCTCAGCTTCCTGAGGACTCTGCAGGGACTGGGTGGGGAGGGGCCCAGTTGGGTGTGTGTCTGCGGATGCCAGAGTGGATGGACAAAGAACACACCAAAATGAGCAGGAGAACCTGGAAATGTTTTTCATAAAGCATTTCTAGTAATTTTTGGGGTAAGAAGTGCTGCTTGCCTATAAGATAGCTGCATTCTGGCTAAGGTTTTTTTTTTTTTTAACTTTTAATTTTGACATTATTTTAGATTTACAAAAAAGTTGCAAGAATATTACAGATAACTCTCTATACACTTTCCCTAGATTCCCCAAATTTTACCACATCTTTAAATCACTTTTTTCCCCTGCTACACACCAAACACATATACATAGACACACGCACACACACTACACACACTTAAAAAACCTGAGAATAAGTTTATGATTAGACATGATCAGCCCTTTACCACTAAATCCTTCAGTATGTATTTCCTAAAAATATGGGCATTCTCTTACATAAACACAATATAATGAACAAAATCAGGAAATTAACCTCAATACAGTACTATTAGCTAATCTATACCAACCTTATTCACATTTCACCAATTGCCCTAATAATGTCTTTTATAGAAATGAAAATCTCAAATCTTGCATTACATTCAATTGTCATACCTTTCTATTCTCCTTCAATCTGGAGCAGTTCCTCAATCTTTCATTGTCTTTTGTGACCTTAGCATTTTTAATGAGTAAATGCCAGTTTTCACATTATCTCTCAATTTTGGTCAATTCCCTCATAATTTGATTCAGGTATGCTGTTTTGGTCAGAATATCAAAGGAGCAATGTATATCTTCCTCAATGAATTGTATCAGGAGTCTCACACTGCCTGTTTGTCCATTTCTGGTGATAACTTTGATTATTTGGTTTTGGTGCATCTGCCAGATTTTTCCACTGCCAAGTTATTACCTTTCATTTTGTGATTGATAAGTAATTTGTGAGGAGATGCTTTGAGCTATGTAAACATCCTGTTTTGCATCAGACTTTTATCCAATCTTTTTGGCATCCATCGATTGATTTATTTGCACCTGAATTACTTAATCCCAATGGTTGTCAAATGCTGATATTCTAACTCCATCATTCCTTCTGCATTTATTTGCTGGTATTCTATTGTAAAGAAGAGCTTTCCATTCTTACATTTATTTATTTACATAAGTATAGCTTCATAGATTCTTTTTTGTTTTTGTTTTTGTGGATTTCACTTTGTTACTTGGGTTATAACTCCTTACTATCATCATCTATTTTGATGCTCAAATTCAGGGGTCCCCAACCTCCAGACTGTGGACTGGTACCAGTCCATGGCCCATTAGGAATCGGGCCACACAGCAGGAGGTGAGTGGCAGGCCAGCAAGCAAAGCTTCATCTGTCTTTGCAGCCGCTCCCTAGTGCATCACCTAGCATCACCACCTCGGCTCTACTTCAGATTATCAGGCATTAGATTCTCATAGGAGCACTGGTCCCTGGTGCCAAAAAGGTTGGGACTGCTATTCAAATTGTCAGAGAAATCATCACTGGTAGCCTCTTCCAGCTATCTCCTGTGCTCTTTTGACGTATTGATATAATTTTTTTGAGCATCTGGGTCTTCTTTGATCCTCATCTGAGTCTTGCAGTTACATAGTTCACATGGCCCTCCCCTGTCCCCACCCTATAGCCTGTTTCAATTTCTCTGTCTGGGAGTTATGGGCAGCTTTGACTAGGAACTTGGAGTGTCAGGAATCACCATGGGCTCTGGCCTCTTGTCTGAAGGCATGGCTTAGTAGCCATAGGAAGGGATTAGGCCAAGTGGGTTAGTGGATACACTGGATATGGAGCACAACTGCTACAGAAGCTCTCAGGCTCCAGACTACATTTCCCACAGAAGAATGCAGAATGCAGCAAGAGGCCAATCTGCTCTGAGATGCTTAGCCCCCATGGTTCTGGAATGGGCTGGCCCTGGGCCACCCTCTAAGAGGCACAGGCAAACAGAGTGTGTGACTGAGAAAGTGAATGAGGATCCAGGGCTGACTTGTAAGATTAGGCGGGTTGTATATTGCACAAAAGCTGGCTGTGTTTACATGGTACATATAGATTTGTATATATTTTTTTTAACTTTTTTTCCTAGCAGATGACGACAAAGTTCTTATTGTAACAAAATAGTATATTATGACAAATTTCTGGTAGTTTTGAAGAAAGGAGTGCTTTTAAAAAAAAATTCACAAAAATATGCTACATAGCCAAGCAGTGTTTCTGCTGCAGACCCATCCTGGGGTATGTCAGGGGACCTAGGGTCTTGGCTTCCATCCAACCACACCCTTCCCTCCCTATGCTCTACAGCGGTGGTGACACTGATTGAGGATGGAAAGAATGACTCCATGTCGGTTGAGCCCTCATTGCACAGGTGGCGGGGGCCTAGTTGCCGGCCACCTGACAACTCCTACAATAGCCTGTACTCCACATGTCTGGAACTGTTCAAGTTCACCATCGGTATGGGTGACCTGGAGTTCACCGAGAACTATGACTTCAAGGCTGTCTTCATCATCTTGTTGCTGGCCTATGTGATTCTCACCTATATTCTCCTGCTCAACATGCTCATTGCCCTCATGGGTGAGACTGTCAACAAGATCGCTCAGGAGAGCAAGAACATCTGGAAGTTGCAGGTGTGTGGTTTGGTGGGGTGTGTGCAGCAGGAGGGTGTCGGCTGCTTTGTCTGCTGCTTAACAGCTGGGTGCATGGGCCCCTCCAGGGTTTGAGAAGGTGGCCAAAAGGCCAGCCAGGCCTGGAGGATCAAGCAGCAGCATCTCCCTCAGTCAACTCCCTTCTGGCTCCTCCCCACAAGATTTCCCTGCCCAATGTCATCAGCTTGTTATCAGTACAACACATAGACATGGTGTTTACTGTGGGCTGGGCAGCCCGCAAAGGGAGGAGATGGAGGGCTCAGTACCATCCATGTGGTGCCCGTCTCAGAAGAACTTGATCTAGGGTGGGCCCTAGAGACAGAACTCAGGGGTGCAGTTAATATGAGGCAGGTCCTGACAGCTGCATTTTTGAGCCACTCTGTCCACCTCTGCCTTCTCAATGAATAATAAAAGTATTGTGCTTATTAAGTAGCACCGACTCTATGCCAGGTACTGTTCTAAGTGTCTTACTTACATACTCTCATTTAATCCTCACAATAATACTATGAGGCAGATATTATCAGTCTCCCTATTTTGGGATGAAGGCACTGAGGCAGAGAAGATAGGTATCTGTGTCAAAAGCGACTAATAAGTAGCCCAGCCAGGAGTCAGCCCAGGCAGTCTCATGCCCACTGTCCTGCTCTTAACCTCTACACTGTGTTGCCTCTTCATGAACTCCTCATGGAAGGGTCTGGGGCTGATATGTTCCACATCGCTCATAGGAGCTGCCACTCACCAGCAGTGCCTAGGCAGATGTGGGGCTAGGTGGGCTGAGCTTCCATGGAGGATGCGCCCACCAGGCTGCAGAAACAAGCCTGGTGTAGAGGGCACTGCAGGTCCTACTAGGAGGGGCTGGGCCTGGGAGAGACCCTGGAGAGGCTGATCTTGGTAGCCAGCACTAGCACCCAGGGGCAGTGCCTGGATGAGCCCTCTGCCCCCCCACCCTATGTATCTTCCCACAGAGAGCCATCACCATCCTGGACACGGAGAAGAGCTTCCTTAAGTGTATGAGGAAGGCCTTCCGCTCAGGCAAACTATTGCAGGTGGGGTACACACCTGATGGCAAAGATGACTACAGATGGTGTTTCAGGTAATGCTCAAGCAGGAATCAAAGCCTGAGGAACTTAGGAGCTCAGCTGTGAATATTAGGGACTCACCCAGAACCAGTTGCTGGTACAGAGGCCTGCCTTAGGGCTTACCTGTGGGGACTCACCTAGAGCCAGCTATAGGTACAGGGGCTATTCTAGGGCTTAGTGGGAGCATGGGAGACTCACCCAGAGCCAGTTGTGGATACAGAAGCCTGCCTCAGGGCCTCTTGGGGCCAGTCATGATATAGAGGACTCTCTCAAGGCCAGCTGTAGGTACAGCAGCTGCCTCAGTGTTCACTTGTGGGCATAGCAGACCCACCTTATATCTCAGGTGGTGGGACCCAGACATTACATACTTGAAAATGAGATGTCCAGAAGGGGTCACCTGGTGATCAGGGTCAGAACCAGGAATCCAATATTAAAGTCCCTGGGCCCCATGGTGTGATCAGAGAAGACATCTTTGGAGGTGGTATCCAAAAGGCAGGCCCCTCTTGGCTCTCCCCCATCAGCTATGTCTCCCCATCCTGGTCTGTGGGCTCCTTGGGATTGGCCTGTGAGGCCAAGCCCTTGACCTGGGAAGCTAGGCATGACTCTTAGGTCACCAGCTCTCTGCTTCCGCATCTCCTCACTCCACAGGGTGGATGAAGTGAACTGGACCACTTGGAACACCAATGTGGGCATCATCAATGAAGACCCAGGCAACTGTGAAGGCATCAAGCGCACCCTGAGCTTCTCTCTACGGTCAGGCCGAGGTGAAGTGTGAGGGGAAGGGTGCCATGGCATGCTGGACAGATAAAGCCTTGCAATCCCCCACTCCTTGCAGACCTTCCTCACCCTACAACCTGGGTGCTGCAATAGTCCTAAGTGTCAACCACCTGCATACACTCAGTCATGGGCACTCTTGTGTGCTCTTACGCATGCCTGCACAGCTGACTGCTCTGTGTGCCCATGCATGCTGGCTCTGCCAGCAACCCTGGCCCAGGCACCTGTCCTCATTACCCAGAGGAAGCAGCTCAGCCCACATCCATCCACCTGGATGGCCAGCCTTGTTGTGGGCTGTCCTGTCTCCTCTGCCCTGTTCCTTACACCCAGAGTCTATGCTCAGCCCTGAAAGGTTTAGAGACACAAACAGGGACATGTGAACACTCACCTTGTGAGCAGGTAGGCAGAGGAGGGAGGAATGGGACAGTAAAGGGTACACCTTGAGTGGAAAAGTCCTGCGGAAAATCACTACCAGAAAAAAAGTCCTTTACCAGTTAATGACAAATATTTAACAGTAGACATTGAATTAAAGGTTTAATTGAAGATATTTACTTAAAAATTAAGCCAATCTAGCTTATACTGAACACATTTTGAATTACTAATTCTTTTAGTTACTAATTCGTTTTAGTTTTTAAAAATTTGTGGTAAAATATATATGACATAAAATTTGCCATTTTAACTATTTTTTAAAGTGTACAATTAGGTGTTATATTAATTATATCCACAATGTTGTGCAACCATCACCACTATCTATTTCTAAAACTTTTTTATTATTTCAAACAGAAAAACTCTGTATCCATTAAACAATTACTCCCTATTTACATGCCCTGCCTCCCACCCTTGGTAACTTCTCTTCTACTTTCTATCTCTATGAATTTGCCAATTCTAGGTACTTCATATAAATGATATCATACGATATTTATCCTTTTGTGTCTGGCTGAGTAATACTCCATCATATGTGTATATACAGTATATCATATTTTATTTATCTATTTATCTATTGATTGATATTAGGTTGTTTACACCTGTTGGGGAGTTTGAGATTCTTGGATCTGTACATCAGTATGTTTCATCAGAGTTGGGAAACTATATATATTTTGCTTTAGCCTCCCATCTTCTAATATACAATTACATGTATATTAGATTATTTGATATTGTCCCATAAGTTTTTGAGGCTTTGTTTGTTTTTCTTCTTTTTTTTTCTGTTTCTCAAATTTGATAATTTCTATTGATCTGTCTTCAAGTTCACTGACCCTTTCCTCAGGCATCTCCAAACTGATATTAAGCCCATCCAGTGAATATTACATTTCAAGTATTGTGCTATTCAGTTTTAAAATTTGTATTTGGTTCTTTTTATAGTTGCCATTTCTCTCCTGAGATTTTTTAGCTGTTCCCTCATTAAGACTATAAATATATATTCTTTGAAAATATTTATAACAGCAGCTTTAAATTTTTTGTCTGCCGAATCTGCTAAATACAGCATTTGGGCCATCTTGGGGTCAGTTTTTATTGACCTTTTTCCCTCCTGACTATGAGTCACATTTTCCTGTTTCTTTGCATATCTAATAACTTTTAATTGTATGCTGGGCATTGTGGATAATATGTTGTAGAGACTCTGGATTGAATTTTTGTTCTAGTTGGCAGTTCAGTTACTGACGAATCACCTTGAACTTGTGTAGGTTTAGTTTTAACCTTAATTATGGTAGATCTGTAGACACTACAAGATATTTGTCAATCTCATCAAACTTGTGGGATTCAGCCTCTAAACTTTCCACTGAAGAGCTTGTCAGGGCTTGTTTTCAGGCTTTGTTGAGTGGGTCTTAAGTTAAACCTTACCCTAGGGCATGCAAAGTAAGTAGGGCATTTTTAGTATTTTGTCTAGATCCTCAGAGTAGAAAAATGATGTTAAGGCGGTCTCTCCACTCTGGCTGGGCTGGATCACCAAGATCTCTTAGTACTGCTCGGTTTTTAGCATCTCTGTCCTACTTTCAACCCCATAGCGGCCACTCTCTCTGGTAAGCCTCATACATTCTCACCCTGTGCAATCATAGCCTAGCTCTCAGCCAAAGACTTGGGAGAACCCCACACCAAAGACTTCTGGACTTCCACCCCCTAGCTTCCTTCTTCCTGTTCTCCCATGCTCTGTCCCACAGGCTCTAGTTGATTCAGCTACCCAAACCTCTGATCTCTTCTTCCTTAGCTCAGAAGCACTTCCGTGCTCTGCTTAGATTTTATAGCTCACTTCCCTGTAGTCAGAGAACTTGCCTCTAATCCAAACATCAGGGTGATCAAGGGTCTCACCTTGTGAATTTCACTTCTCTCAGGTATTGTAGTTTTTCACTGCCTGTGTCATCTTATGCCTGAAAACATATGGCATATATTTGCTGCATATATTTTATCAAGAGGCTTTCTTTTGGAAAACTACTCAAGGGCTTCATCAGTTTTCCCAAGGGCCTCCTGCAATCCTATAATTTCCCCCACGATTCTCAGTGGAGGACTCCCTGTATCATTTCATACTTACTTCTTATCGATGATCTCTTCTTCAATTGTTAACTGGTCTACTTTGTTACAGTCTTTTAAAGATGGTTTGGCATGTGATTTGAGCAGTTTTCTAACATTATTCTTATTGATTTCATGAAATCTCACATATTTTACAAGATTTGCTGTTTCAACTTGCAGTTGATTTACATTATGTTTGCATGACATAGTTGGATGTTTATAACATTGCACATTCACTGTGATATTAACAAAGACATCAACCTGATGGCAGTGATGTATGCATTCATGTTTATTGGGGTGGGGATGGGGAAGGGTTAGAGGCTCCCTGATTTCATACTTATACTTACTCAGCAAATATTTCCTGAGGATTTTTTTTTCCTATACAATTTTATAACAGTGTAAACTTCAGTATGAATAGTCAGATAATTCAGATAACAAACACTTCTCCCTATCTACATGGTACATGCGATTGGGAAGAAGTAGGGGAATGCATGAAGGGCTCAGGGAGAAGTGGTTAGTAGATGACCTAGAGAGAGCACATGAGGGGCTTTGAGGGGGTCTCAGCCTCAAGACTATGGGAAGTACGCACTGGGAACTCCATATCTACTTTGAGGACCCTGGAGCTGGAGCTGGGCCAAGCAGTACCTGAGGCTGGATGTCTCCACCTCCCAGCCAGCCAGAAGATGGTGTCTCAGTGAGCACCTGGCTTGTCTCTCCATGGCTTCCTCTTGTTTCTACGCCTGGGCTTCGTAAGGGATCCTCCATCAGCCACTGGTGCTTGGCGTCAGACTCAAGTTGGGGATTAGGCCATTGCAAACACTAGGATTTGGACAATTCATCTGGAGTGGTCACAGTGGGCCCAGCCTCTGGCATTCTTGGTGCCTTTGAGATCTGACTAGTGTTGGAGATCAGCAGTAGGGCCTGAATCGTGGCCTGAGTGTGGAGGTGTGGCCAACCAGAGGGCTTGGCTGACCATACACAGCTTTCCCGCCTGCCTGTCATTTCTCTAAGGTAGCCAAGGGCTGTAGGTGGCTGTGAGGGTGACAACTGGGCCCTCCTCAGTAGCTTCCTAGAATTACGGGCCACATGTGACATCCCCATTTGAGGCTCAGTGTCACCGTGATTCCCTTGGCGTTGTTCCCAGGACCCCATTGTTCATCAGGACCCCAAATCCTGATTCTTTGGCTGGTCTTCATTCACCCTACACCTGACCTGGTGTGGAGCCATTCACAGGGTAAGCCCTAGCATTGCTCTGTGTAGACCAGGGAGGAAATGGAAAGAAGAAAGGCAAACAATGGGCCCTCATGAGGCCACAAACAGGTCAGGGTGGGGTGGAGGAAGAGAATTTAAGGAGCTGCCGGAGTGGACATGGCTCCTTGAACAGCTGAAAGAAGAGGCATTGATCTGGGTGCCTCAACATGCCTGGGCCTCCTTTTATCTGGAGTTTGGTAAGGCCAACAAATGAATGTTTGTTATTGTTTTGCTGCAGCCAAGGCAGTAATGATGTTTTACCCTTCAGTTTCAGCGAGAAACTGGAAGAACTTTGCCCTGGTTCCCCTCTTAAGAGATGCAAGTATGCGAGAAAGGCAGCCAGCCCAGCCTGAGGAAGTTCACCTGAAGCACTTTGCAGGGTCCCTCAAGCCAGAAGATGCTGAGGTCTTCAAGGATCCTGCTGCTTTAGGGGAGAAGTGAGGAACCCCCAAAGGGAGCTTTCAACACTGTGGGATTTAGGATAACACACCATTACTGGAGTCTGTGTAGGGAGCACCCACGCTCTCTTAGCAGCCTGTCCTGCTTCGCGCCTGCCCAGGTGCCTTCCTAGACTGCACTGGACGAGCTGTGGGAAGCACTGATGGATGCATGGGAAGAGATAGTCATCCAACCCTCCTATCCCCAGGTGGATCTGCTAACAGGAAAGGATCTTGCTTTCAAGGTTTTTCTGACTTTATTAAACGTCGTGAATGTTAAATCTCTACTTGGCCATATGTGGTGCCCCTGTCTTCTTCCATTTTATATTACTTGAAGTAAAAGTACATGAAGCCCAGGAAAACGCTATTTAGAACAAAACTCTTCCTTGATATAAAATGCTGAAAGCCTTTTCTGCATTGTGCTTGCTGCCTCTCCTGACCAGAGCAGTCTGGGGGTGATGTTTACTCTTCAGAGAAGGTAGGGAAGCTGATTCCATTCCCAGCTCTGCCAGAATCATTTTTTTTCAGTGTGGCTTTATCCTTCCATGAGACATCACAGTTCCAAAATTATCAGCTCTATTGCTATTCAAATGAAAGTCCAGACCAATGTCCCAAAGCCATGTGGCAAGAATTTTTTTAATAATTTTCCATTTGTAATGAGCATAGTCCTGCCCCACTATAGTAGTACATACTTCTACCTTTATCCATCCTGTCATCCATCAAATAAATAAACATATATATATGTATATCATATCAAGTGTGAACTTAGTGCTGGCATAGCTAATTGGCTCTGTGCAGTCTGTGTGTGCAAATGTGTGTGTGTTTGTGTGTGCATGCACATGCATGCACATGCATATGTGTGTGTTCTTTGCATGTGTGCACGTGTGTGTATGGACTACCCCATGCGACCAGGAGCCTCGGTCACCCTTTAATTGTTATCCATGGGTGAAGGCACTCCTTCATGCATACACCTACCATACACAGCAAACTATGGGCCATGGGCCAAATCTGGCCTGCCACCTGTTTTCGTCAACAAACTTTTATTGGAACACAGCATGGCCATTCATTTCCATACTGTCTATGATTGCTTTTATGCTACAATGCAGAACCGAGTAATTGTAGCAGAGAATGAATAGCCTGCAAAGCCTAAAATATTTACTATCTGGCTCTTTGCGTAAAAGTTTTCTGACTCCAGCTTCATGGATGAGAATTCAAAAAACAATGATCCAGAGGAGCTGTCCCAGGCATCAGTGGTGGTGTGTTAATCTCTGTGGAGTGTGGAATGAGCTGCCGAGTTATGGAATTGTTGGATGTTAGTTCATGGAAACACGGATGACATTAGCTGAGGCTGGGGCTTCAGCTCTACCACCAGAAGAGGGACCCCCTCCTCCATGTTCCCCAGTGTCATATCTGCCTCACATATGAAGCCTGACAGAGGAGCACAGGAGTTTGTTGACAAGGTGTGAAGTGAGCTGTGGCCAGACCACAGCAAATGAGCATAGAGGAGGAATACTGATGGCCAGAATGTATTGAACGTTTATACGAGGTATTTGATGTGCTTTATCTTTCAAGCCTTTTAGCAGCCAATGGAAAGCTATCATTAGCTCCATTTTATAGATGAGAAAAATGTGGCTGGGACAATTAGTAAGGTTACATAGCCAGTAAACAGCATTGCTGGCATCTGAATCTAGGCAGTCTGACTCCAAAGCTCAGAACTGAAGTGTAGGCCCGGCCTTCCTGGCAGAGCATGGGCTGGGTGTGCCAGCCTATCCCAGGGTCAAAAGGGAGATGTGAGAGCTTCTTGCTTCCTTTTGTGGGCCTGGAACCTCTTGCTTAACCTATATGTAGGCCTTCCTCAGAAAGTGTCGTGTAGATATGGGATATCTGTAAGTTTCTGCAAATTAGATCAACTTGCCATCTGACTCAGAGCTGGAAGGAATCTTGTGGGTATATTTTTGTAAGATGAATGATCACAACGTTTTGTGTGAAACTAGGTGGTTTAAGGAGAACATACCTGCAACTAGTCAGGTTCTTTTTTGTTGTTTTTTTTTCTGTCACTGTTTCTTTATCTTTCTCTGTCTCCATGTGCTCCACTCCATCGCCTGGAGGCAAGATGAGCCACAACCCAGAATCTATGATAGGTAGGTTTCCCCATTCTATCCCAGACTCATCTTGCCCACGGGAACAGGTGTGCAATTCCTGAACATGCAATTTCTGAGTGACGTGGAGACAGGTAGCTCCATCTCAGCCTTGCTCCACCCCCTTCACTGTTGTAGCCTGAGCCAGAGGGAGGGCACAGAGTCTTCCCTGATACAGGTGGCCAGTGCAGTTTCTGGGAGAAGGAATTAGTGTAACAAACACAATAATAGCTAATAGCTGTCACCATTTATTGAGTTTTTTTCTGCCCTCTGGGACTTGTTCTAGCCCTTTCTGTGAGTTCTCCCATTCGGTTCCCACGGTAGCTTGGTAACTTGACAAGGTGAGTTTATTATGCACGTTTTACAAATGAGGAAACTGATGCTCTGGAGAATGACTTGCTCAGGGCCATACAGCCAGAAATGGGTGAGGCTGTCTGACACCAAGGTCCATAATTTCTGGTGGGAGCATTGAATGGGGATTTCTTCTGTCTCTGAGGGCTTTGAAGGATGGATACCTGATCCCAGACTTTGAAGGATGGATACCAAGTCCTGGGGCTGGACGCCTTTGGGTCACCCAGGCCAGCCTTTGGCAGTGGCTTTGCCTCCTGGGGTCAGGACAGAATACCTGATGGTTCACTAAGCCTTCCCACCAGCCGGATCTCTTTGACTCCTCACAGCATCCTTGGGAGGTAGGCATTATAATTTCCATTTCTCAGTTGGAGAAACTGAGGCCTATATATATATAATGGGTAGCATCTAATCCAAGAGAGGGAAGAGTTGGGATCAGAACTTCGGCCTTGGCACCTGCTGCCTCCCCGCCTTCTCCTGGGTCAGGGCGAGGCTGCTTTATGGGCATGGAGTGACTCAGGCAGGGCACGTGGGCGGGTGCACGCTGAAGCTGTGGCTGGTGGGTGTGGCCTGCCTGGTGCCGAGGGCAGGTGGCCCAGCCAGTTCTGCCTCAGAAGCCTCATTCCAGCCATCCCTTTACCTGCGATGAGAGCCTCTTGCCACTTCAGCCACAGTCCCTCTGGGGGGCCTGGGGCCCAGAACATGCAGTGATCCCAGAGCAAGGACAGCCACTACCACTCAGACCTTACCAGGTGAGTTACCACATAGGCAGCTAGTGCCTTTCAAGGCCCTGGGTGAGCCTAGCAAGAGGATCTAAGGGGTCTTCAGGACCATGTCTGCCCTGTGTTGATAGGTCTTGAGGGGAAAGTTGGGAGGGAGCACGGGCCTCGAGCAGGGGAAACAAAGCTAAACTTGAGCTCTTGGCCACAGGTAGTGTGAGAGAGCATAGGTTCTGATGGGCCCAGGAACCTTTCCCTGAGATCTGGGATCTGGGAGAGGCAGAACTCTCACAGCTGTCCAGGGCCAGAGGTAAGACTCCTGTCTTCCTCAGCAGGTCCCAGGGATGTGGCTCTCTGGGGCAGGAGTGTGATAGGACTTCAGGATGGGGTGAGGTGGCCCCAGAGATTGAGAGAGACAGAGCCCAGACATCCCACAGGTTCTGCGCCAGCAGGCATGTGGTCTCCCTGTGGCTGTGGGCCTAGTCCATCTCCCAAGAAAGGCCATTCCAGTCAGTGTTAGGGCTTGGGAGACACAACCTCCCACTTTCCAGGTGAGGAAGCCTGATCTAGAGAAAGGCATGCTGGGACAGCGAGGGAGAACACAGGTGAGAATGCAGGGATTACAGGGTGACTCAGGGAGCTAGCTAATTACAGCTGCCACAGCCTCAGTCTAGAGTTTTCCTCCCCCTCCCCTGACCCAGCTGCCCAGGACTGCCCCACACTAATGGGCCCAGGGCAGAGTGGATGGAATAGCCAGTTTTCAGGCATGAAAGATGTAGGGTCGTTGGGGAGTACTCAGCCCATTTCATGGAATGAAAAACAGAGGCCTGGGGAGGAGTGAGAGACATCCCTTTCATCCCTCTCCTTCACTCTTGGCCTTTACTTCTGTGCCTCTGGCTGCTTATGATTTTCTCTCAATGGGCTGCTCCACTGTCTGGCTTTGAGGCCCCTCCTCAGGGCCCTTCCTCAAGGTTCATGTACCCTGGGGCCAAAGGCCTTCCAAGAATGACTCCTCTCCCAAGGCAACTCACTTTTAGTGTGTGTGGGGGGCGGGGAGGAGGGTGGTAGTGGAGGCTGTCTCATTTCCAATCCTCACTCCAGTCTGATGACAACTTGTTCCAGATACTCCTCCAGGAAGCTATCCTATTTGGGGCAGGATCACCAGTGGCCTCAGCTTCATCCCACCCAGCTGGGCTCTTCTTACAGAACTCCCCCAACCCCTGCAACCTCCATGACTCTGAGGGAGCTCTCTGAGGGCCACTCAAGCTAAGAATGGCTCCCATTAACTGCGGAGTCACCTCCTGTCCATACAGTCTTTTCCCTTGGCCATCTCACTCTGTATTACAGGCCAGCCCACCGGTCCACATCTTGATGGCCTTTCCAGCAGTCAGTCTCCTCCTGGCCCCCGGCCTCTGGTCTCCCTGGTCCCTCACACAGCCATTTCTCTCTAAGGTGGCCGTCTCTGTGTAACTCAAAGCCCTCCCATGTCCTCCACTGCCCTGGGGATCTGCCACAGCTCCTGACTGCTGTTCCAGGCCCTCCCAACCTGCTCCTGAGCCTCTTGCTGCCAGGGCTCCCCATGAATAACCCAGGCTTTCCACCCACACCAGCTCCTTGCCACTTGCTGAACTTTCTTGACCCTTGTGTTTGCTCAGGCTGTCCCCTCTGCCTGGATTGCCCTTCCTCCACATAGTCCCCTGGGAAGGTGTATCAATCTCTCTTTCTGGCATCACCTGCTTAATACAGGAGTCAGTCATACTGAGTATCAATAAAGCAGGTTAGACCTAGAGGCTGTGTCTTCTGCCTCTGGGGGAGGGGGCTCAGCTTCTCCTTCTAGGTGAACAGACAGACATGAGTCTGGTTACACTTAGCTTTGTGTGGGTAAGAAAGAGAGAGAAATGATCAGTGTGTTAGCTGCAGGACCACCAGGATTCTGAGAAATCCAAAAACCCAAGTTTGTGTGTGTGCGTGTGCGTGTGCGTGTGTGTGTGTGTGTGTGTGTGTGTGTGTGCGCGTGTGTTCCAATACAACTTTATTTAGAAAAATGGATAGCCAGTCCTATTATGTTGAGGAGCACTCCAAACACAAAATCTGAGAGAAACATTGAGGAAGCAAAGCTTATTCTCAGGAGTTCACCTGGAGATTAGTGGGGCTGGAGATGATGTTTTGAGGAAGGTGAAAGGCAAAGTGATCTACCTGGAAGTTCTCCTGGTTCTCCTACGACCCACAGGAACAGGAGTGCTGGAGTAGGAAGCAGGGGAAGCTGTAGAGACATTCTGCCTGTCCCTGAGAATTATTGGTAGCCTGAGAAAGTAGAGAGTGAGCTCTCCATCCTAGGAAGTCAGAAGCCTCCTAAAGTTCCTCCATGTCCCCTCAACATGAACATCTGTGCTATGATTGTTTTCTAGCCATGAATGCTCACCCCAAGGAGATGATGCCCCTCATGGGCAGAAAAGCCACCATTCCCAGTGGGAACCCTGCCATCCTTCAGGAGAAGAGGCCAGCAGAGATCACCCCCACTAAGAAGAGGTAGGACTGGCAGGCTCAGGCCTGAGTGCTATACTGTGAAGGTGGCCTCTCGGGCCGACCCTCAGAGAGACTTTTCCTGGGTGGACCTGAGTGTCTCAGTTTCATGTATGGAGGCCTTGTGCCCAGCTATGTATAACTGGGCATGGGGTGGGGAAAAAACATTGTAAACTCAGGGGGCTGAGCTAGGGAGGTCAGTATAACTAGAATAATCAGGGAAGCCTCCCTGGAATGGTCAGGGGGCCCTGAGGTGGGAACACTCAGGAAAACTCCTGGGGGAGGCAAGGGATTACTAGAGCCATCCTTGAGACAGGGAGCAAAAGGGGGGTGGAAATTCCAGGTGGGCCGGACCCCCTACTGGGTACTTTTCACACACATTCACTATGTGCCCAGCCAGGTTATTCACACTCTCTAACCCCACCTGTGTAACAGGGACACCAGCAAAGGCGCCAACTCATAAGATGATGGTTGATTGGGATCATGCCATCAAAGTGCTCAGAACTGGCCAAAAGTCAGTGCTTAGCCCATGGCATTGATAGCGTTTTTGTATCTTGAGCTTCATCTTCATCATCGTCATAATTATCATCACTCCACAGGGCACCTGGGGACTGTGCAGGGCTGGGATGGTTATGACCATTTCTCAGTTGGGGACAAGGAGGAGGCAGGAGCAGGGAGAGTATTTCCCTAGGGTCACACCTGGCCTCTGAGCTGCCTCCACAGCAGTCTCTCAAACCCCTCAGCCTCTTCAGCGCCTCTCAAGCTGGAATGCTCCTCCTTCATCCCAGTTGTGCTTCCCTTGGCCCTGGGGCAGGCCTCCTGGTCTAGGTTGGCCTGTTTGCCTGGCCTCCTCTGTTCCTATCTGAGGCCCACTCTTGGGCCAGAGGTAAGCTTGGTGCTTTCTCTTCGGTTGGTTTGAGTAATAATCACCAAGGTCTTTTGTGCACCAGGCCTGAGCCTGGGCCCCAGCTGGGGAGACCGGGACACACACAGAGAGAATGCCTGCCCCTGCTTGTAGTCTGGTTGGTGAGAGAGGCACCAAGGAGAATGTGGGAAGTGCCCTGGAGAGAGGGTGAACTAGACAGGGCAGGGCCTGAGGTCATTCTGATTCTGTGGGCAGTCTCAGGGCAATTCCTGGAGGAAGTAGTGGTAGAGCAGATGATGGCAGGTGGAGAAGAAGAGAAAGAGCATCCAAGCAGAGGCTTGGGGCAGGGATCAGTGAGGAGTCCCATGTGGCTGAAGTGCTGGGTGGGTGAGGGAGTTTGGGGAGATGAGTTCCACTGTGGCTGGGTACTGGCAATAGGTTAAAGAGATTGAACAAAACTGAGGGCAGTGGGGAATCACAGAGGGGTTTATGTGAAAGGGAGGGCATGGTGAGATTTGCATTTTGAAAAGGATACTCTGAGTAATCTCTGTGGGTGATGGATTGGAAGGGAAGCTGTTGGGAAGCCTAGGTGGTGAGGTCTGAGTCTGCATGGTCAGGGATGGAGAAGAGGAGACCAGTGAGAGAGGTATTAGAATCATGGGGTCCACAGGAACAACTATGATGTGGGGAGAAGGAGGAACAAAAGACATTCCCTTTTGCTGGTGGGGAGAC
>NW_011888831.1:3054388-3068558 GCF_000151845.1 Pteropus vampyrus
GAAGACCCCCTTCTGCAGATACCCTCACCTTCTGCCAGGGAGGCTTCTCTTATGTTGCTCTCTCTGCTTCCAGGGCTTTTCCCAAACCACAGGTCCATTTCAAGACCCAGACCAAATCCCACCCTGATAGAACACAGAGCCTTCTCTGATCCCTGTCCTTGACGGGAAGGAGCTTCTCCTGTGAGCTCCTACAGCCTCTTCGAAGAGGTAGTGTAGTTATTAGGACAGTGTCTTAGCTCTAGTTGAGATCTCTGAGGACAGGGTCTCTGGGAAGGTCATCTCTTTTCTCGCTGCCCCCATATTTCCTACACAGAGCATATTCGTAGTTTTTGAGTAAGTGGATGAGTCAGTGAAGGAGCAGACAAGACAACGAGAGAAGGAGTGAATGAGTTGATGAGTAAGCAGCCCAGGGACTCAGCACAGTCTCTCATCATTAGTAAAGACACCTCACAGTGAGATGAGGACATACTTCTTCCCCTTCCTTGGGCCCTCAGTCTCCAGGCCTGGGGTGTGTAGATGCTCTCATGATGTGGTTTCCTGGACTATTCGTGAGACCTCTGTGGGCTCTGAGAGGAGTCCCTGAGAAGGAGGGGGAGTGGAAGAGAGGCAAAGGACCCTTCCTGGGCTTCTTATTCAAGACTGGAATGAGAAGTGAGGGCTTTGGGCAACTGAGAGTTCAGTGGGAGTCACTTGAGGTATGCAACCTCCTAACGTTTATAATGTAAGGCTGTGTTAGTCTCTTTACTTATTGGTTCAGTCTACTGGTTTCTCTATCTTTTTACCTATTTACCCACCTAACTACTACTTCATTAGACAGACTTCCTTCCTTCCTTCCTTCCACCCATCCATCTATCCATGTGCGTATCCATTTATCTATAAATCCATCCTACCATTCCTCTATCTATCCATCATCCATCCATCCATCCATCCATCCACTCATTTGTCTATCTATCTCACCATTTATCTTTCACTCATCACCTTATTCATCCCTGCTCATCCATTTAGTTAGGTCTTCTGAGTGTCAGGACCAGTATTGGGTTCTGGTGAATCAAGACAATGCAATTGTAGTTTCTGCTGTTGAAGAACTTATAGCCAAATTATATAGTCTAGAGCAAGAAAAGCAATAGCTTTACTGTGCTATGCCCCGGTCTGATCCTTGGGGTCAGTTCTGACCAATCCACTAGAACAGTAGCTCTGTGAGGGAAAAGATTTTGCCCACTTGTCCACCACTATATCCCCAACTCTTAGAAGAGTACCTGGGACATTGTAGATGCTCAATAAATATTTGTTGAGTAAATGTACTACCGAAGAGCCTAGACAGGTAGGGATAGCTTTGGGGTGGCTATTGCATGGGCACTGCAGGGATACAGGGTAGTGGTGATCAGACTGGATGACCTCTGATGCCCATTTCAGCTGGATAGTCATAAGTAGATGATGCCAGTGCTTCCTTCCTCCAGATTCGAGGCCTTATGGATCATCTGTCCCAACCATTCTCCATCCAGGTGAGGACATTTGGACCAGAGATGGCAAGTGACCACTTGAGGTCACACAAGAGGCAGAGCCAGAGCCAGACTAGAACCCAGGCCTCTGGCTCTCAGCCAAGGGTTTACTCCTCTCTTTGTCTTCTCTTTTGGAAGAAGGATTTGATTTTAGGTCAGGTCAGAAGTTTCCTCTTAATGGGCAGGTGACAGGAAAGTGAGGGCTGATGTGTCAGCTGGCACTGCCTCCCATCCCACTTACATCCATTTCTGGATTAGTTGAGCCTTCCAGGCTTGTCTGTGCCCAGAGGAGAAGAGAGGGATTACCCAGGCAAGGCCTGGCTCTCCCTCCTGCGTGCCACACCTCAGGAGGTGGCTATGTTGGGTGGCCTCCCTCTGTGGCAAATTCCTGGAGCTGGTTTGCTGGAAGAAGACCCAGAGGGCTAAGGGGAGAGCAGAGCAGCACAGAGAGTAGCATGAGCTATGAGCCTGGGAATCAGGAGTCAGGTTCTCTGACTAATTTGGCTTCTATCCTGGTGGGTGACCATGGATGAGATATTTCTCCATACTGGGCCTTAGTTCTCTCATTGCAGAATGGGGCCACCATCCCTTCCCTGCTGCCCTCCCTTCTGAACTTGATATTGCTGAGACTGTACTCTGGGAGCTCTTCTGTGATCTTGTGCAGAAGGGAGGGGCATATTAATCCTTCTGGACCTATGAAGGAGTCAGGCAGCAAAGGTGCTTAGGAGAGAGGCCTGCTAGTCAGGAAGCCACAGCATGGGCCAGTTCACAGAGCAAGGTCACTGTGTCAGGAGTTGTGCTACAGTAGCTGTGGGGTGGGGATGTTGCTGCAACCAAGGTCATCCTCAGCCTGATCCTCACCATGCTGGTTGTCATGAGAAGGCGTGTCCCTGAGTGTGTGATTGTGGGTTCTGAGAGCATGCACGTCTGCATTTGTGGGTGTGTCTGAAGCCAGGCCATGGCTGTGTCTGGGTGTGTGTCTTGCCTCTCACGGGACAGTAAGTGTCTCCCCTTCCCTGGGGCTTAGCCATGTCACTGGCCCTGGGCCCACATCTCTCCTCCTAGCCCCAGGGAAAAGTGGACCCCTCACTTGCCCCTCCACTGCTCCTCACCTCCACTGTCCAAAGTGCTTTCCTGAGTTTTCCTTCCTGGCAAGGATTCTCAGCATGAGTGATGATGGAGGGGGGTTGATTGTGGGGATGGGGACTGCACCGGAGCAACCAGTGTAACTCCAGCCTTTCCCCTCTGCCTCAAGAGCCAAAAAAGTTCCTTGTAGATCTCAGGGTCTAGGGACTTTTCCAGAAGAGCTCTGCTTCAAACCTGAGGTAGGGGGAGTGGTTGGGGGTTGTGATAGAGGAGTTAGTTCCCATTGCCATGTTCTCCATCCCTGGTGAGTCCTTTGCACCTGGAGGCAACTGCAGAAAGGAAAATCTCCTTCAGGTGGTAGGCCACCCAAATAGAGACCACTGGGTTCATCTACCCAGTATTTCTAATGATGAGTCACCCAGACCTAGCCTTGAATCCAGTCTCTGCCACCGACCTGTGGTGTGATCTTGGGCAAGTTGCTTGACCTCAGAGCCTCCACATGCCCATCTGTGAAATGTGGTTGATAAGGACGGCACCTACCTCACAGGGGCTGTGAGGGTTAAGTGAGAGCACATGGGCACAGAGTCCAGCATGGAGTCCAGCGTGGGCATGGAGCTTGTCGAGAGTGAGTACTTAGTAGGTATCCTCGGTAGCAGGGTTGCAGGACACACAGGTAGACAGGCCCTGCCTCAGCTCTAATGGCCTTGCTTGGGTATCCCCCGCAGTGGACACTTTTTCCTGGAGATAGAAGGGTTCGAGCCCAATCCCACTGTTGCCAAGACCTCTCCCCCTGTCTTCTCCAAGCCCATGGACTCCAACATCCGGCAGTGGTGAGTACAACCTGCTGCCCAGTCCCTTGCCCTGGCCAGCCCTCAGCTCCAGTGGGTGGGCGGTGACTAGCCTTAGGCCACATGGCCAGGCCTGGCTGTAACATGGTACTATTGTCCATTTTTTAATTTGTCCTTCTTTCTACCCTTTCCCCTTTCCTCCAGTGTCTCTGGCAACTGTGATGACATGGACTCACCGCAATCTCCTCAGGATGACATGACGGAGACGCCATCCAATCCTAACAGTCCCAGGTGAGCCTGGCCCTTCCCCTTCACAGAGCCCACCAGGCAGGTTCCAGAGGAACAGGCACTGGGACCCTTCAGGAAAGCTGCCATTCCTGGAGTGCTGGGATAAACGTCTGGGCCCATGGCTGTGATGTGTAGGAATGTTTTTGGGGAGAGAAGTATTACATTTTATAAACTATAAAAGTAATATTTATTCATTACACTATGCAGCAGAATGAGAACTTAATGCAATACATATACGTAAATTAAAAATATGTGCATCTAAACCATCAAACATCAACATGCATTTTGCAAGAACATGTACTATCAAAGGATACACGTCAATGCATTACCATAGTTGCCTGTTTGGAGTATGGGGACAGGGGAGGGGTAGATGAAAAATTCAAACCACAAAATATGAAAATAAAAATTTCCTTCCCCAAATTCCATTCTTTCGAGGTAATCACTATTAACAGGCATCTGTCCTTCCTGATCATTACTATGTGTATCCAAATATATAGTTTGATAGCATGTGATTGTATTTGGGTTAGAAAGGGAGCTTGCATAGGGCAGCACAGATCCTAGAGGCCTGGAGCACTAGTGGAGGAGATTTTAGATGTGTGACAGACACACAGAGATGCTGGGGGGCTGGTGCAGTACTCTGTAGGCATAGTGCCTCTGGGTGGGGGAGTGGGAGTGAGGAGAGCATGGAGTCGTGGTGTATGTGTGGTGAGCTAGGAAAATTTTCTGGCCTCAGTGCAAACCTGGCCAAAGAAGAGCAGAGACGGAAAAAGAAGCGGCTGAAAAAGTGCATCTTTGCAGCTGTGTCAGAGGGCTGCGTGGAGGAGCTGCTGGAGCTGCTGGTGGATCTGCAGGAGCTTTGCAAGCGGCGTCGTGGCCTGGATGTGCCTGGTCGGTGCTGGCCCCGGCACAGGGTGCGGGGCTGGGGGCCCTGCTTGGCTCCTACTGTCCACTTTCCCTCCCATCAACTCATGGGGCTGGCATTTGGGGAGCCTTGAATGCTGGGCTAGGAACCTGACTCTGAGGGCAATGGGAGCCATGGAAGGGCTTAAACAAGTGAGCATCATGGACTAGCTACTGCCATGAGGGTGGTAGTAAAATTGGAGATGGCCACTGTCTAAGTAGAGTTGGACCCCAGCAATGGAGCTGGGGAAGGAAGAACAGCACTTCAAGCTGTGGCACTGGCAGGAATCAAGGACTGGGCAGTGAGGGGGAGAAAGGAGTCAGGCGGTGCCATTGGTGACTTGGTGGACGGTGGAGCCCCAGCTGTCTTGGAGACTAGGGGAATAGCAGGTTATAAGTCGGGGGGGCGGGTAATGAGCTCTATTTGTAGCCTGCCAGGAGCGAGAAGGCTGGAGATTTCAGGGCCTTGGCACTAAGGTGGACAGTGGGAAGCCATGCAGTGGATGAGACTGCCCCTTACCAGGGGGAGGTTGAAGAAAGCAAAGAGTGAAAAGCCTCTGATAAGGCTGTCAGGGGCCTTAGAGAAGAAGGAGCCAGCAAAAGAGTTTTGGGGGGGGGTGCGGTTAGGGAGGGGAAAGTTGCATGCTCAGGGACACCCACAGTGGGCATGCTGCAAGGAAGGTCTTGAGGTCTGAAGCTGCAGCTCCCACACCCTGGCCTCTCCTGCTCAGAACCGGGAGAGCCAAGGGCCCCTCCTGCAGCTCCACCCTGTGACCCTGCCTGTAGACTTCCTCATGCACAAGCTGACGTCCTCGGACACAGGGAAAACCTGCCTGATGAAGGCCTTGTTAAACATCAACCCCAACACCAAGGAGATCGTGCGGATCCTGCTCACCTTTGCCGAGGAGAACGACATCCTGGACAGGTTCATCAATGCTGAGTACACTGAGGAGGCCTATGAAGGTACCTGCCTGAGGGAGGGATGTGCAGACAGCAGGTGAAGGCCAGGCCACATAGGCGCACAGCTGTCACTGAAAGCCCAAAGCACATAGCGTGGCACGAAGCAGGCACTCTTCTCTTCCTTCCTTCATTCTGCAAATAATTTTAAGCACGGACCACATACCAGGCATTGCTTTTTTTGACACCAGGTTGTAGTGGCTAACAAGACAGATAAAGGCTACTGGTCTAAATAAGGTAATTTTAGGTGGAAAAATGCTTTGAAAATAAAGTAAAAGAAGGTAATGTGACCAAAAGTAACTGGGGATGGACAACGTTAGGGGGGATGGTCAAAGAGGTGAACTTTGACCTGAGGCCTGTATGATGAGAAGGATCCAGAACAAGGCAAGGGCAGTAGCCTGAGATGGAAATGAACTTGGCACATTTGAGTGATGAAAAGAAGGCTGGAGATGACTTTAGAGAGCTGGGTGGGGCCAACACATAACAACTATTAGTATCATCGTTGTCATTATTATTAACTCCTCCATTTGGATCTCAATTTTGTGGCTCCTCTCTAAGGTGGGCCTGAGAGAATACAGGGAAACCAAATTTGGGATAGTGTTTCCCTGCCCAGGAAATCCACTGTGAATAACCAGTAAGATATATCCTCATTTGAGATTTTGGAGTCAGTAACTATCCTATTAGGATCTCATGAGGTGCTCCTGGCAAAAATTATGGGCTCAAGAATGACTGGATGCTATCTTGCCGAGATGCCAGGGAGCACTAAACATCTCAGCTTTTTGCAGGTGGGAGTCCAGCTTGGGCCCTTAACTTTTCTCATGGGAGAAAGTAATTTTATTTTTATTTATTTACTTATTTAAACTCTGCAGACTTTCAAAAGGATTTTTTTTTGGTTATATACCAAAAAAAAAAAAAAAAAGGCAAGGATTGTGAAAAACTAGAAACTATGGAGTGAAGGAGAGGAAATCCAGGGAAAATTGCTAACATTGAAGGCCGAAATGCACACCGAGCTCCCTGATAGCCAAAGCAAAGAGAGAAACTGGATGCACTATATAATGTTCTCGGCTTGTCACTAGGTAGTTGACACAAGTTCTATAGCCAGAGAAGTTTAGGCCAGTGCTTCAAGCTTCTCTGTCCTGACTCTTCTCCCCTTTCAGTCCCTTTCCATCCCCTCCTTTCTTCTAGTCAGTATTGTAGGGACTTAGAGACTTTTTTTTCTAGCAGCATGTTTCCCTTGAGAGCAAGAATGAGTCTGTCTTCCCCATTTTCCTCTCCAGAGATGATTACTATGATGTGTATGCTTTGAGGACTTTCCTAGGCTTTTGACATATGTGTGTAAGTGCACATAGAAATAGCCTTATTTATTCATTTATCTACTTATTTAATATAGAATACTATTATACTGTTTGTATTGTTCTACAACTTAATTTTTTTTAAATTAACTATGTGTCTTAGACACCTTCTCTTGTCAGAACATTAATGTCCGCCTCCTTTCAACCTTAGTCTGAGTACAGCTGTACTGTGGCTAATTTCACCATTCCTCTATTGACAGACATCTGGGTGGTTTCCAATTTTTCACTATGACAATGTCACAGTACATACTCTTGTTTATGACCCTGCACACAGTGTACACATGTTTTAGGAAAATAATTTGAACTAGAATTTCTGGGTTCAGAGTCATGCACATTTAAAAGTGTAATGGTTATTGACAAATTTGCCTCTAAAAAGTATTAGTCCTCCCAATCCTTTGCTAATTCTTCTTCTTCTCCCCCTCCTCCCTACCACCTCCTCCCCACTCTCCCACCCTCCTCCACACCAGCCCCCAACTCTTCTTCTTTTCTTTCTTCTTTGCCTTTGCCCATCTGCTGGATAAAAAGCAATAAATCATTAGGTTCAAATTTTCATTTTCCTTATTACCTTGATTTTGAACAACTTTCACATTCTTTATTGACTATGTGTGTTTTCTTTTCTGTAAGGTGCTTAATACTTTTTCTAAGTTTCCTTTTAGGTTGTTTGTCTTTCTGTTGATTTCTAGGGCTCTTAATATATTATGAACTTTTAAAAACACATGGTCTCTTCTATGTTTCAAATATTTTCTCCAACCTACCTATTGCCTTTTAACTTTCTTTAAGATGCCTTTTGAAATACAGAAACCTTCAGTTTTTATGTAAGCAAACAATTCTTTATGGTTTCTAAATTTTGGATCTTACTTAAGAAGGTTTTCCATACCAAAGGTTAGTTATAAACGAATTTTACAATAAAAAAAAATGCTTAGTTGTTTAATCCACGATGACTTTATTTTTATGGATGGTGTAATGGCAGCTCTTTAGAAAATGCTGTTTCTGGTGGGACATTCTGAGACCATTCCCCGCTACCCCTAGCCTTCTGCTCCCTTCCATCCGGAGGTCTGTAGGCCACCAACAGGGTTAATGTCCCTCTTCCTCCCTGCTGCTTGTCCTCTGTTCCATTCTTCAGTCACTGGCACCAGCCACCTAGCACCCAGGCCAGACATCTGAATCTTACAGGAGACACTCCCCTAGGCCCTGCACACCATCCTGAGGACTCTTTTTCCTAAGGGTCTTTGGGCCTCATGATCACTCTTCACTGGAGCCACAGTTCTGCATAAGTCTGGGCTCCCTCTAAGACATCCTCCAATTTTGTAGCCAGAGTGACCTGCAAAAATACATGTACGAAACCGAAAATTGGTCAACACCTTGTGATTTCCCATGACCGTTAGGATAAAGTTCTAACCTCTTAACCTGGCTTATGAGGCCTTGAGCTGGCCCCATCGAGCCTCGTTAAACTTATTTGGTGGTGGCAGCTTCGCGGCCACTTCTGGGAAGCCCTCAGACCCACCGGGGCTGCATTAAGAGCCCCTGCTCTGGTACCACCGCGCCTCCACCTCCCTGTATGGTAGCACTCAATTTTCAGTGAGATTGTGTGCTTCTTGAGGACAAGAATTAAAGCTACGTCCCGTGTGCGCTGTATCGCAGACACCCGAGCACAGAGCGAGCACTCCATAAACATTCTTTGCTTCCATGCAAGAATAAATGAATCAAAGAAAGAAGTTGGGACTTTTGGTAGCTGGCGACACAAACCAGGCAGCTGTTATTTCGCCATGGTTCCGAGGAGGGTATGCAGGCCAAAAGGGGGAAAAGGCCAGACAAGGTTTGTCACCTGATGTCTCAGCCGCTGAGCGCCGCCCCCGCCCATCTCACCCCGTCCGCAGGGCAGACGGCGCTGAATATCGCCATCGAGCGGCGGCAGGGAGATATCACAGCGTTGCTCATCACGGCGGGAGCAGACGTCAATGCCCACGCCAAGGGGGTCTTCTTCAACCCCAAATACCAGCACGAAGGCTTCTACTTCGGTGGGTGCCGTCGGCCGAGCCTGGGTTGGCGGGGAGGGTTCAGGAGAGGGCGGAGGGAGGGGCCCAGACGGTCTCAGTCCATTGAGGCGCTGGGCTTTCGGGCCGGTGGCTGGAGACCCCACTGAGAATTTCTTCTGGCTCAAAAGTGTCCGAGAGGACAGAGCCCAGACTAGGGAGAGGGCAAGTGCAGATCCATCTGAATTGGACCTCCGGGGAGTACCAGAGACGGAGGGCCTGGGAAGGTTGGGAGGGTGCTGGAGCCTGCAGCCTGGGGGTGTCACCTGGTGGTCTTAGAAGACACACAGGCATCCATCCACCTGAGTAGCCCTCTGTAAAGAATAGACACCTGGGAAAAGAGCTCTCGTTTACAGGTGAGGAGACAGGTTCCGAGAAGGGAGATGACTTGCCCCAGTGTAGTAAGGAGCTGATGTAGGTGTCCTGGCTGCCAGCTCTGGCCTCTGGCCTCTGTACTCAGTGCTTTTCAGGACTGCAGGCAAGGAGTCAAAAGTGAAAGTATAAAAATTCCCTGACTGACACGGTAGGGGGTCCAAAAGCAATTGGGATTAGGATGCTCTAGGTGAAAAAAATTTGTTTAAATATGTAATTTAGGTATAGTGAACTTCCCCCATTTTAATGTACAGTTCTGTTCATTTCCACAAATGCATACCACCACGATCAGGACAGGAGACAAACAGCTCCATCACATCAAAAAATTTCCTGGTACAACTTTGTAGTCTACCCTTCTTCCTGACTGACAACCTCTTTTCTCTACCAGGTGGTTTTTTAATCAGCAGGACTAGATAGGTCTCCGTGGCCTTGAGGATAGAGTCTTGTCCAGTCTATTGCCCAGCATCGGACCTGATTGGAGCTGGTGTTGGGAAACATTTCTTGGGTGGGATGAAGGGAGGGGACAGGAGGGAGTTTGGGAGGGAAGCAGCAGGAGACTTGCTGTTCGGTCCTACTTCTGCCTTAGGCTGGCTATGTGATCATGTGAGTCACCTGCCTTCGCTTTTCTTAACACATATTTATTGAGCACTTACTGTATATATCAGGAACTGTTCTAGGTGTTTGAAATCTATCAGTGAACAAAATAAAGTCCTCATGGGAAAGAGAACATCAATAATAAACATGATAAATAATATTAGAAAATGAAAGGTGCTATTGAAAAAAATAAAAAATAAAGCAGAGAAACAGCATTTCTGGGGCAGGAAGGAGGTTGATTTCAATTTTACTAAGGCAGAGTGACTCATTGAAAACATGACGTTCGAGCAAAGACTTGAAGGAGGTGAGGGAGTGTGTGATGCAGATATCTGAGGAACAGCACTGGAGGCAGAGAATAGCTAGTGCAAAGGTCCTGGGGTAGGAAAATCCCTGTGTGTTTGAGGGAAAGGAAAAAGACCATTGTGGCTGGAGGGGAGTCGGGGGAGAAGAGGAGATGATGTCAGAAGATGTAGGACTTGTAGGCTCTCGTTGGAACTTGAGCTTTCGTAATGGGTAAGGTGAGCCTTATGTGTTAGCAGCATCATTCTGGCTGCTGTGCTGAGGGCAGAGTGTTAGAGGGCTAGGGTGGTAGCAGAGAGACTAGCTGGGGGGTCTGGGGAGACAGATAGTCTCAGGGGTCAATCCTACTGAGATGGTCAGGATACAGGCTTCAGACCTAGGACTTGGGGGACACTACTCTGGTCCATGACAAAACTGAGCCCCAGTGCTCTCCCTCCCCCAGGCGAGACACCCCTGGCCCTGGCAGCATGCACCAACCAGCCAGAGATTGTGCAGCTACTGATGGAGAATGAGCAGACAGACATCACCTCGCAGGACTCACGGGGTAACAACATCCTACACGCGCTAGTGACGGTGGCTGAGGACTTCAAGACGCAGAATGACTTCGTTAAGCGCATGTACGACATGATCTTGCTGAGGAGCGGCAACTGGGAACTGGAGACCATGCGCAACAATGACGGCCTCACCCCACTGCAGCTGGCTGCCAAGATGGGCAAGGCCGAGGTGGGGCTTGCGGGCAGGTGGGAGGGCAGGAGGCGCGCTGCCGTCTGCCAGCCCTGGGGCCCCACAGGTCACACCTGGGCCTTGGAAAGGTGTCAGCCTTAGGTCCGAAGTGCAGTTGTGGCCTGAGGTGAGTTTGTTCTGAATAGCCACACAGAGCCACTGAGATGCAGCCTGGGCCCATCCTCTGGATTTTAGTCCCTGACACTCCGTGTTTCTAACTCCTGCCATGGGACTCCCTTGCTGGGATCAGAATGGGGGAGCCTTAAAAGCTGTAGTGACATTATATCTCAAATTCCTCATGGCTGAGGATTCCTACATGGCAAGGCGCTGAGCAGAGGCTGGGTGTTTGACCCTCGGGACCTTTAGCCTCTCATGAGGACAGGGGTCCCAGAATGGCTGCTCTTGATCCAGAGCCAATGGGCTGCTGCTCTCTAGCTCTGGAGTGACCTTAGTCTGTCCATCAGGTTGAAATTCTAAGCCAAGTCTCCAGCAGAGTATGTGGCTGCTCGTGGCCCTTTGTTCCCTGTATGATGTGGCCGTGGAACTCAAGGCTTGACTGGGAACCTTGGTGGAGACTTGGGATGGAGTGAGCTCGAATCTCTATTGGTGGTTCGAGCCATGCTTGGTCTGAGATCAAGGCGGGGGATGGGACGGTGATGCCCTTAGGGCCTTGGGTCCTGTCCTAGTGATCAGGATTGGGGTCCACAAGGGACCTTTTCATTCTCTTGTCAGAGGAGGAGGGGATGGAGAATGGCTTTGACAGAGGAGGAATTGTGTGTCTCCCCACCCTCCGGGTCCACTCCCCGCTGCCCTCATTCTTAAGACACAGACTCTGTCTTTGCAGAGATCTGTCCAGTCTGTAGGAGCTCTCTGCCTGGGCTGGGTCAGGTGAGATCAGGGCTCTGACACTGCCCTCCACAACGGGCGCCTTCTCCTGGGCCTTGGGTTGGTGCCAGGGGAAGCCCTGACCCCCATCCTGGGGTACCCCAGGGCTCAGCTTCTGGGGAATAGTGAGCTGGACAGCTATGGCTCTATCTTGCCTTCACATTGGAACCACCCAGGAAGCTTTACAAGATACAGATGCCTGGGCCCTCTCCAGAGATTTGGACTGAGTTAGTTGATGGTGTGAGATTTTTTTTATGTTCCCCAACGACCTAATGTACTGCAGAGTTTGAGGATCACTGACGTAGAGAGTGGGTCTCCTGGCCTCTCCGTAAAGCTGTGTCTTGTGTATCACCCCTATCTGGCCAGAGCAGTAAGCCTCAAGTGTTAGGGTCTTGACTGAGGGTGGGATGGGGAAGCTAGAAAAACTTCTAAGTTCTTCTCAAATCCAGGCCAAACAAATTAATTTTCAAAATTGTCAGTTCCTGGATTCTTCACTGAATGGGTTTTATTAGCTGATCGTATAGCTTTCCACAGCACAGGAAAAGGGCCTTCACAGATTTTCTCTCTGGTATTCACAATCCCCAGTGAGATGGGCAGACCAGTGGGCTTCTCTCCCTTTCCACAGATGAATCCGAGCCCAGGGATCACAGCGTTGGATGCAGAGGCGGGACTGGGTTCATCCATGGTGGGAGCGTATTCCCAGCCCTGTTGGCCCCAAGCCCGGTTCTGTGGCTGACAGTTGTTCATCTTCCTGTCCGCAGATCCTGAAGTACATCCTCAGTCGTGAGATCAAGGAGAAACCACTCCGGCGCCTGTCCAGGAAGTTCACCGACTGGGCCTATGGACCTGTGTCGTCCTCACTCTACGACCTCACCAACGTGGACACCACAACAGACAACTCAGTGCTAGAAATCATTGTCTACAACACCAATATAGATGTGAGTCTCCTGGGTGGGCTGGGAAAGGCCAAGGAGTGGGGGCACTGGGAAGACCCCATGCCACTAGCCGAATGTGTCTGCACTTTGCCTCATTGGGCAGGGAGTCAGCATAGAATGGTCAGGGCCTGTGCTGGGTTCCTAGCTATCCTTGGATGGGGGTCTCCTGGCCCCAGAATCTTGGGTAGCATGGGGGTGGGGTGGGTGGTTAGTGTTGATCTTCTCCATCTTGTTTCTCCCCAACTCACCCTACTAGTTCTATATGGCCAGGCTTAGAATTCTTTCTACCCCCAAACCTGGCCCCAAATGAGGGTCAAGGAGTGCACAGCTGAAACAACCAGGGAGGCCTTCCTGGAAGAGGCAAGAGAGGAGGTCAGTGAAGCTGGAGGGGAAGAGAGAGGATCAGCAGTGAGAAGTTTTCAGCTCTTGGGAGGAAGCAAGGCAGCAGACTAAATCTTTGCCCTTCGCATTTTATCAAGAGTCATGCTTCTCAGAGCCTGCTTTTTCCAGGGTCTCTGTAGACCCTCACAGTAGCCTGGTGGGTGGGGCAGTTTGACTAATATCAGTTGTATAGATGAAGAGACTGAAGCTCAGAGAAGATAGGGGCTTTCAGACAAGGGGGACCAAGTTGGGGCCAGAATGCCTATCACACCTCTGCCACCTTCTAGCCCTCACTCCTCACTGAGCAGTAGAACCTCCTGCTGGAAGCCTGGTTCCTATGCATTGGGCTGCTACCTGGGGCCACTGGCAAGGAGCCTCAGGAGCCAGAAATTACCCTTCTAACATTTCCAGCCAAACCAGTCCATCGGACATGACTGGCCCCTCTGCCAGGGGAGCGCTGACTCAGGGCTCCCTTTGAAATGAGGGCCTTTGACAACGGTCCCCCTCTCTCTTGTCTCTGTGGTGACTGTGGTGGTCTACCCCCAGAACCGGCACGAGATGCTGACCCTGGAGCCCCTTCACACCCTGCTGCATATGAAATGGAAGAAGTTTGCCAAGTACATGTTCTTCCTGTCTTTCTGCTTTTATTTCTTCTACAACATCACCTTGACTCTCGTCTCTTACTACCGACCCCGGGAGAAGGAGGTATGTGGACTCGTTGTTGGGGGTATGGGGTGGTCAGAGCTGCAAGAGCTTGGAGCCACCCCATGTGCAGATGGGGAAACTGAGGCCCAGAGAGCCCAAGAGATTTGCGTGGGCTTACCCAACTGTCATCCGTCAAGGTTTCTAGGGAACTAAATATATCACCACTACTTAGCTAGGCTAAACTCCAGGTGCTCTGCTCCAGAGTGACCCAGACTGAGGAGAGAACTGGAGGATTAGGAGACTTAGGTTCTGCCCAGCTCTGTCTAAATCTAGAGCTGATCGGGTGTTTCTCCTGTGAGGGCCACAGGAAATGGGAGGCAGGGAAGGTGACTTGGACAAGCTTTTATACCACTCTGGGGCTGTTTCCCATCT
>NW_011888831.1:3069058-3073207 GCF_000151845.1 Pteropus vampyrus
TCACTATCCTTCCATCTTTCCAACTGTTTATCAATCAATCACTTGATTGATCCATCCATCAATTCATTTAACCAATGAATCAAAAGGTGTATTCCGTACACATTCTATATGTGGAGCCCTGTAGGGGGATGATAGGGAGGGAGAGGATTTGTCTTCCTTGAACTCACAGTCTGGTAGGGGATTTCAGAGGGACACGAACATCTAGACTTCGAGATAGTCTATGAAAGGGCCCTGTGCTGGGCTCAGAGGAAGAAATCTGACTTTTATCTGGGGACAGGGGGAGGAGGGAAGGCTTGAAAGCAGAGATGGCACTGGTAGGACTGGGTGCGAGGACAAGGGGGAGGAGGTCATGACAGGGTGGGTATGGGGAACAGCATGAGTCTGGAAAGCCAGCCCACATTTGGGAAATGGCAAGTAGCTTCATGGCTGTACTGCTTTGTAGGTTCTGGGGTGAGGATGAGAGTGAGAATAAGAGCTATAAGAAGATTTGGGGGAGCATGCACTATTACTCTGGGGTTGCCCGTGTCCCCCAGGCACAGGTCCATTTCTGTGTCACTCACCTGGGCTCTGGCTGGGCCTCTACACACTGAGTCTCAATCCTGGGAAAACACCTGCTTCCTCAGATTCTCCAGTGAGGGGCACAAAAAGAGTGCAGCTTTTCTTTCCTTTCTGGTCTCAGGGCATCGCGATCTTCCTACTGAGACCCTCAGATCTGCAGTCCATCCTCTCAGATGCCTGGTTTCACTTTGTCTTGTAAGTAGGTCTGTCTCCTTGGTCACAACCTCACAGGCAGGGTTAAAGTCCTGTATGGTGGCTGCTGTGTCCCTCTGGAACAGCTGCCCTGCCATGTCACCATGTCCCAGTCATTCTGCCATGGTCATGTGGCCAGGGACCTACTGTCTCACTTCTGGTAAGAGAGGCACCTAGATGCCCATGGAGAGGTCTAGAAAACCCTAGGACAGTGCCCACTACCTGGCTGTAGTGATGGCTGACTCCCCCTGCTGCAGGGCTCCAGGTGGCAGATAGCATGGAGAAGGCATGAAAAGGCTTAGCAGTGTTGCTACTGTTTAATGCAGGATTCTAGCCCAGTTCCTCCAAGTTGCATGGGGTCTAGAAGTTGCCATCTTGGACCCTGGCAAATCATGGCTAGAAGGTACTTGAGAAATCATCGAGTCTCATCTGCATGCATGAAGACTGAGGCCCAGACCAGGGCAGTGAGTCACCCACAGTCACTCAGAGCTTCAGTGGTGTCAAAGCCAGCCCCAGCCTTTCAGTCATCTTCTCCCCACAATAGTGCAGGCATGGCTACCATAAGGCCCTAGCCAGAAAGCCCAGTTCAGCTCTGTCTGAATAAGGTCATGTGCAGTTGACATTAGAGGCTTATGTGGCCCATCTCTGAATGAGCAGAGGCTGATTCAGCACGGCTGCCATGTGAATGGAACAGAGTCTGCAGCATGGGTTGGAGAATGTTGGCCTCATAGCTCTGTAGACACCACTGAAGTCTCTCTTCTGAGTATTTGGAAGGCTATGCCTATAAGACTTTGAATCTTAGCCTGATGTTCCCAAATACCTAAATGTTTAATGAAGTATGTTCCTACCTCCCAGAGGCATGAACATAGTTCTTCACCCCTGTGGGCAGGTGAGCGCCCAGATCCTGCAGTGAATGGGTAGGCCAGGTGCAGCACTGCCCCATGATGCAAGCCACATGGGAGTATGTCACCTTTGAGAAAGTATGATGATTCCAGAGAAAATCCCATTTATACAGCCACTGGCTTTAGTGCAGACCAGAGGCACCAATGCATTGTCCTGTTCTTCTGTTTCTTTGTCATTTTGTTAGTGTAGAGGAAGGTATATACATGCTTCCTCACTTCAGTCCCAAATATTTGCTTGTCACTGCACGAGAAAAACAAGGTTACCTGAGTCTTAACTTTTACTAGTTACGTGTTTTATAATGGCGGAGACTGCCTGATGTTATAAGCAAGAGAGGGTTTTTATCCACATGCCTGTATAACTGATGGTGTACAAACTGTTTAGGAGTAGATTTTAATCTTGTATACTTGGTATATATTGTATCTCAAATTTTTTAAATTGTGGGAAAATATACATAACAAAAGTTACTAAATGATTACAGTTCAGTAGTACATTCACATTGTTGTGCAACGATCTCTAGAATTCTTTTCATCTGGCGAAACTGAAACTCTGTTCCCATTAAACAGCTTTCTGCTTCCCTCCCCGCAGCCCCTGGCAACCACCATTCTACTTCTGTCTCTCTGAATATGACCACTCTAAGGACCTCGTATAAGTGGAATCATATGGCGTTTGTCTTTTTGTGACTGGCTTGTTTCACTTAGCATATATCGTACTTTTTTTTTTTAAAGATAAAAAGGTAGCTTTGAGGGACTTTTGTTATGGTTGGCTTGTAAGTATAGCTGTTGTCAGCTTTTAGCATTTTAGTTAAAAATGCAATCATTCACTGTATCTTCAGTCTACCCCAGTGGTTCTGCAATCTATGTGAGAATCAGAAATCATGTGAGTGATTTAAAAAATATACAATCTCCTGGGCTGCACTCCAGATCTTCTGAACCAGAATCTCCTGGAGCCCTGGGGATCTGTGTTTTTAAAAAGTCAGCTGCAACCATCCCACTGCTGGCCCTAACTCACATCTGGTGATGTGGTTTGGATTTTAGACATAGTCAAGTGGATCTGGGGCAGCTTTATCTGTCTCTTCAGCATCAGCCACCAGGGTGATGGTTCAGGGTTTAAGGGCTGTTGGGGTTTGAATATCTGCCCTGATGCTGAGAAGTAAGGCCCTTGTCTCCTGTGTCTCCTGAACAGTTTTGTCCAAGCTGTGCTTGTGATACTGTCTGTCTTCTTGTACTTGTTTGCCTACAAAGAGTACCTCGCCTGCCTGGTGCTGGCCATGGCCCTGGGCTGGGCGAACATGCTCTACTACACGCGAGGGTTCCAGTCCATGGGCATGTACAGCGTCATGATCCAGAAGGTGCGTTTGGGGACTTCCAAGCATCAGAAACGCACTGGCTGAGAGAGTCCTCAGACAGTGTCAATTTTTCAGATGGAGAAACAGTCTGGAGAGCAAAAGGGGGTTGCCCAAGGGACAGGCCGCTGTTCTTTCTCCTGAATGCCACTGTCTCCACTTGCCTTTGGTCGGCTTCAACTGTCTAGACCTTGAAACGCCTAGGCTTGTTGGGCATTTGGGAAGGGATACACTTTGTGAAGGAATGGTCTCACTCCAGGCAGTGGTGTGCTGGTAAATATTTAACAACCGGCTCTCTGGGAAACACACACACACACACACACACACACACACACACGCACACACGTACATGTTTATTATAAAATTTACTATATAAAGGATGTGTAGCATACAATTCACAACAATAATAAAACATACAATACTCTTTATTGTAAATTCCACATAGCTAGTTGAATCTTACAGAAAATTAGATGATTTTTGTTCATCTCTTGTATCTGTTGCCAACCTATGGCTGCAGCTGACAAATGAGTGTTATTCCAACATAAATGTTGGTTGATACTTTTCTTTATTTTAAGGAGTAAGATGAAGGTGAGATAATGAAGACTTACGTTGGAACTTCAATTGTTTGACAATGATGATGTGAGTCACTTATTTGGTGAATTGAGTAATAGTTTTCAAATACTAGAAGACTATTTCATTAATATTATTGTGCTATTTGCAATGTATCGGCTACAGATAGGACACATTTTTAAGTTAAATTTGCTCTAACATTTTCTCTATTGCTGTCTTAAGTCTAGATCTAGACAATCAACAAAATAATGAGTCAATCTCTGATTTGTAGCATTTATGAATTTCTCTGGTATGAATGTTCACCCTAGCTTATTTCCAGCTACCAACATGAACACTGATCACAGAGCTAGGAAGAGATGGACAGACAGTAACACTATTTATAGTATTTCTACCATATGGCTACAATAGATGTAAATAACCTTAAGATCACAGATCACTGTAAAATGTAGTAAAATAACTAAGAAGTGATGAGTTTTGAATACTCACTATCTGTTTTTAATATAATTTATTTACTTATACATTTATATGTTTTAATTTTTAATAATGGCTTTGTTTAACAACCAGCTCACAAAATTCATGAAAAT
>NW_011888831.1:3074077-3131339 GCF_000151845.1 Pteropus vampyrus
AATTTCTCTGGTATGAATGTTCACCCTAGCTTATTTCCAGCTACCAACATGAACACTGATCACAGAGCTAGGAAGAGATGGACAGACAGTAACACCATTTATAGTATTTCTACCATATGGCTACAATAGATATAAATAACCTTAAGATCACAGGTCACTGTAAAATGTAGTAAAATAACTAAGAAGTGATGAGTTGTGAATACTCGCTGTTTTTAATATAATTTATTTACTTATACATTTATATGTTTTAATTTTTAATAATGGCTTTGTTTAACAACCAGCTCACAAAATTCATGAAAATGTAATAATCAGCTCTCGTGAGCTGGTGTGAGCTGGCTCCAGCACACCACTGCCCCCAGGAAGTGTGAGGATTCTAGATGTGAGACTCTATGAAGAGTCTTCATAGATGGGGTGAATTGGCAGGGCAGAGACAGACTGCCTTCCAGGAGGGAGGAGGAAAGAGGGAGAAAAGCAGGAACACATGGCTTCTCAGAGAAGGTTGGGGGCCAGGGCTGAACTTTGGAACATCAGAGGGACTTGGCTAAAGGGAAGGGAGAATGGCCTGAGTGAGGGCATGGTTAGGGCAGAAGCTGTGAGATCAGTCTACAGTGAATACGTGCTCAGACCTTACCCTCGAATCATGTTTCTTTCTTTGTAGGTCATTTTGCATGATGTTCTGAAGTTTTTGTTTGTATACATCGTGTTCTTACTTGGATTCGGAGTAGGTAAATAATAGTAACACCCGTATTTGTGAAGCACTTTATATAGATGTCAAAATGACAAAGCACATTCTAGCCTCAACAACAATTGTATAAGCTACCAGTGGAGCCCTTGCTGTACTTAGCATTTTCTAAGCATTATCTTTTTACTTCTCCTAACATCTCAATCAAGGGGGCATCATCATCCCTGATTATAAGGTAACTGAGGCTTAGACTCCAGGATTTGAACCAGGCCTGTCGCTCTTATTCATCCCCACTGTGAGGTATACCTCCCACTTCCACATCTGTCCTTGTGACTATTACAACTGAGACAGGCTTGGCAGGTGTTTTTGGCTCTATTTTACAGATGCGGAAACTAAAGTTTGTAGAAATTTGATTGATGGTCTTTGAAAAATAAGAGTAAAGTAATTCATCAAGGTAACCTCTGTTGGCCCTTCACATCATGTTATTCTCACAGTTTGCTTCCTGTGAGAACCCCTGGTCTGCTGGGGAGCAGGGATAGGGAACCCCTTCTTGAAACTTCTCCAATTACAACAGAGCAAACAGTACAATCTGATTTTATTTCTAATGTTTACATGGGAGATATGGTTTTATTTCTCCATGCCATGGCATTCCAAGTTAGGCAGATGTTCCTAGTGCCTGGTACCTTTTCTGAGTCATAATTTGCTTATTTATTTGAACCTTCACTTGATTGTTTACTCATCCATCTATTTATTCATTCATGAATTTGACCATCCATCCATCTATCCAGGCAGCCAGCCAGCCACCCAGCCAGCCAGCAATGAGCTGCTGCTGCAGTATGTTGGAAAAAAGGAGAAGAAAGGGCTTTAGGCCTTGACCAGGAGAATCTCACTACAGAGTATTAGGAGAACACTCAGGACCTCACAGTCTTGGGGGAAGATGACCCGGCTACAGGGGGTCAGGAGCTCAAAGCCTGGTTGGGGAGCCAGGGACACACATAGATTATAATTAGCAACACTGCAAGACTGTGAGTGATCAAGGGCTAAATGATGGGGTAGAGGAGGGAGAGAAGTATGTGGGCTTTGTTAGGCAAGAAGGGCTTTCTGCAGGAGGTCAGGCAGACAACCAGCCTGATGAGCCTTCTAGGAGAGCTGGGGCTGGAGATGGAATTTAATTGGCTAGAAGGAAGGCGGCAACAGGCCTGTAGTGTGTGTGTGGGTGCATGTGTGTACGTGCAAGTATGCCTGAGCTTGTTGGGTAGTTAACCGGGCAGAGAAGCTAAAGAGAACACCCTGTTATGTCCTCCCAGCCCTGGCCTCGCTAATTGAGAAGTGTCCCGATGACAAAAAGGACTGCAGCTCCTATGGCAGCTTCAGTGATGCTGTGCTGGAACTCTTCAAACTCACCATAGGCCTGGGTGACCTGAATATCCAACAGAATTCCAAGTATCCCATCCTTTTTCTGTTTCTGCTCATCACCTATGTCATCCTCACCTTTGTCCTCCTCCTAAACATGCTCATTGCCCTCATGGGGGAGACCGTTGAGAACATCTCCAAGGAGAGTGAACGCATCTGGCGCCTACAGGTGAGCCTGGTGGAGACCTGGGTATGGCCTTCATATGGACTCGGTTCAGCACATGGTATTGACAACCATCAATACTGTGGATCTTGGGTGGGGCCTGGGCATCTATATAAGTTCCTTGTACTTGGCCAGGTTTGAGGAAGCATTAGTCTAGGTTCCTTGAGTATAGGGTCAATAGCATGTGTGAGAGGAACTCAGACTCATGAGGATGCTCTGTTCAGAGTCAACGGTGTGATATGTGGATGTTGAAGTGTGACCTTAGGTTGCATTAAGAGGAGTATATGGTATAGCACAGTGGAGGTGACAATTCCGCCCTCCTCCATCTAGGCCTCAACACTTCTCACATACCGTGGGCCTTATATACTGAGGACACTAACCCACAGAGTGTCCAGAGGTGGTAACCAGGCTTAGGAGAGGACTGGAAACTGTGCCTTGCAAGAAAAAGTGTAGGGACTAAGATTGAGGAAGGTGACATTTCTTCAGATATCTGCAGAACTACTTGTGAAAGAGAGCAGCTTCCTTCTGTGGCCTCAGGGGCAGAACTGGGGTATATGGGGCAATATAAGGAGAAAAGCTTTGATTTAACACAAGGAAATTTCTAATTATTAAAGCTTTCTTAATTGGTTCGTTGGCTATATATAGGAGAGATTGACCAAATTATTGCCAGGAAAACTGCTGAGAGGATTCCAAGCCTGGGATGGAGGTGGGACTACATGATGTCTGAACTTCCCTTTACCATAGGATCCCAGGATACTAACATGTTCAGTTAGGAAGTACCTGGACTTCCAGAAACATTTTTTTTATGTCATGTTTAGAGCAATATGAACACCTTTTTCAAACTTTGTGGTTTTTCATTTTTGAATTCTGTGGAGAAGCTGAACCCTCAGGATCTATGTATTAAGCATTCAGTGAGGGTGGAGTGGGCTGTTCGGTGGTGTGTGTGTATGTATTTTGTATGCGTGTGTATGTGTATGTGTGTGCATGTGTGTGTGTGTGTGTGTGTGTGCGCGCGCAGGTGCATGCACTCTCATATGCAGCTGTGCTACTGGGCTGGCCCCTCGGCGACGTGCTTAGGCTTGTTTCTGTCCCCAGAGAGCCAGGACAATCTTGGAGTTTGAGAAAATGTTGCCAGAATGGTTGAGGAGCAGATTCCGGATGGGAGAGCTGTGTAAAGTAGCAGAGGAAGATTTCCGGCTGTGTCTGAGGTAACAGAGGGAGAAGGGCCCTTTGGCAGTAGTCTTTGGGTGGGTGAAGAGAGCCGAGTCGGGGAATGCTAGAGAACAGTGCTGCTACTTGCATGCTGTCCCACAGCCATGGTCTGTTCTAGACTCCTCAAAAGATGGAATTTGCTCTTTCGGGGTTGCTGGCTCTGGAACAAGTCTTCCTGAGCTTTGGAAGGGAGAGGAAAGGACTGCCATAAGTGGTCCCTTCTCTGCCATTTTGCGGGGCTTTAACAGCCTCTCCCTCTCCAGTGTCTGGTTTAGAAAAGATCTTCCAGCCTGGAACAATTTGTCCTTCTGTCTACCTTATGCAGGTTATGTGACACCAGGGGACCCAAGGCACAATTTGTTGCTGGCAAATGAAAATGACAGCTCCTTTTGACAGATACCAAACTTTTAGCTTTTTAAAAAGTATTTGCACATGCCATGACCATCTTTTTTATGAACCCACATCTTCCTACCCCCACCTGACTGGCTGACCCTACAGACTAGCTCCATTGAGTATAACTGTGCCTAAACCAACTTCTCTGACTGAAATTCCCACACTGCCCCAGGAACCATTATTTCCAACTGTCATCGTTATTCTAACAAAATCTCTAATTTTGACACTCTTGCTCTAGAGATGTTCTCTGAATGTGAACTTTAGCCAAATTATCACCTCCAGGTGTAACCCGGCACTAGACACAGCCCACTCTTTTGGGGTTTGAAGCCTAACCACCTTTTAGTGCAGCTTTAACCCTAGTTAACCATCTATGAGTTTAATCCTTATGTACTTACATCTTCTTAGCTGGGGCCCTCCTCCCCTCTGCCCCTCCCTCTTTCCCCAAGGACTACCTCTTCAGTCAAGCACATTGCTGCTGTCTGAAGTTGTCCCCTTTATACCTCTCTGAGTTTCTGGGACCCACATACACTGGGAGGAGACTGATCCTTGAAGGCCTGGGAAAATGGGGACTTGGGAAGATTTCAAACCCTAACAATGCCAACACGACTGTCTGGGGCAGGAGTGCTCTTGATTCCTGGGACAGACAGAAGGGGAACCGTCTAGGACACCCCAAACATCCTGCTGTTTGTATTTAATGAGATGCAGTTGTGAAATAGTGAGAATGATTATCACACACCTGTAGGATCAACGAGGTGAAGTGGACTGAATGGAAAACACATGTCTCCTTCCTCAATGAAGATCCGGGTCCTGTGAGACGGACAGGTACTACTGCTGTCAGAAAGTGTGATGACCACTCCTATCTGACCATGTGACTTTGGGAAAATGAAGTTTGAGGGCCCTGATCTTCCCCATCCTATGGGAGGGTTGAATTAAATTGATTCTCAGGTCCCTTCCAGCTCTTTTTATAACCCTTGTTGGAATAACTTCTAAAAATCAGATGATGAAAAAAAAACAAAAACTTAATGATGTACCAAGAATGGAAACACATCTTGTAGAGTGCTTTATTTCTAAAATAGTGTTTTGTTTCTTAAAAAAGCAGATTTCAACAAAATTCAAGATGCTTCTAGGAGCAACAGCAAAACCACCCTCAACGCATTTGAAGAAATAGATGAATTTCCGGAAACTTCGGTATAGAAGCAGAATCCAGAGCTGGTGTGAGCATGGGCCGTCTGATGCCGCAGGCTGGATCCTGCTGTGATGGCTTTGCGGACTGATGGAAGCTGGCTCTGGCTACTTAGAAGCGGAAAACACCCTGACGCTGAGTGGTGGCTAAACTGAGAGGCAGTTGCCAGTTTGAGTGGGAAACATCCTGGATTTTGTTACTTGGCAAAGAGTTTGTGTAAACCTATGGCCAGCAGTCCTGAGCCTGGAGGCCTGGAAATCCTGGGTGGAGTCCAGCTGCTGGTCACCAACTGCAGGTCAGCTTAGCTGAGAGAGGGCCGTTAGGGAAAGGGGCAGGGGCCGGAGGAGGAGAACCTTCTTCTTGCCAACATATTTTTGATAGCCTCCAGCCCTAGGCCACAAGTTCCACTGTCTCCTCTATGTGACTGGGTCTCCGGAATTTAAGGGACTCTTGATCCTATCCCAGAATGTACAGGCGACTGGGCTAAGTCCACAGTTCTGAGGGAGGAGGGGAGCGAGTTACGGAAATGCCCTTCCGGAGCCTTCAGGGAACAGAAACTACCCTTGGAATGAGTGCTCCTTGGCACCCCAAGGCTCAAACTGTCTCAAAGTGAGAGACGTTTTTAGTAGTGTAATTAACACAGGGTTTTATTTTTAATAGAGAAAAAAACATTTCAATTTTAAATGAAAAACTTACTTAAGATGAAGTACATGATTTTAAAAGTTGAGAAGTAGATTTTAGGATTTGAGGCTGGATGTGAGTATTGTGTACTTGGCCTCAGGGTGGCCGAAGCAAGGACAAAAAGCTTTTCTTTACACACACAAAAGGCCATATGAGATACTCCAGGCAGGGCCACTGAGATCTGGGTGAAAGAGCTTGGCTCTTTTCCTTGTCCTGGCCGTCCAATAGTGCATGCCTCCGAGCTGGGATTGTGGCTTCATCTGAAACAGAAATAGCAGCTGCTCTATTTATATAGTCTTAAACCTCAGAGATTACTATTATATACTAGTATTTCTCATTGGAGGAATTTAACAAAATACCTGAATGCTCTGGTATTAAATGTTTTTGTTAACTGTGAATTTGGAAGCTGAGGAAAACGTATGTGAGAAAGGAGCTTATGCCAAAATATGGGCTTTATTTTTAGATCCTTGTCCTCTGATTTTCTCCCCCTGAAATTATACAGAGTCAGTTTGAGGGCAGAGGTAAAGTGGAGATGGAAGAAATGTTCTAGATTACTGGAGCCTAAGCAACCCGAAAATCCACTCTGCCTCAGTTATCTGGTAAAAGGATTCACGTAGGAATTTTTGAGGTGGAATCATAAAGCTATTAATAATGAATTTTAATTTTAAGAGGCACAAAAATAAATTTGGTCTTTAGACAACTTGGCAATTGGCTAGTTAATTTGACTTGAGGCAAATTGAGGCGTGTAGGCCAGGCAGTCCCTCTGGGCCCGTTTCTCTGCTCTGGACTGTTCTGTGTGCCAGCTTACTTGGGTAGGGAGAAACGTGGGCCCCTGATGAGCTGGGTCAAGGAAAGATGGGATGGGTTGAGGATGCAGCCTGAGAATTGCACAAACTGAGGCAGCCTCTGCACTCCCAGCTCACTCAAGAGCCAACCAGAGTTCTAAATGGCAGCGGTCAGTCTAAGCTCAAGTGTGAGCAGGGAAGCAGGGACTAGGCATGTCCTCTGGAAAAGGGAAGATATGGGGGGGATTGTCATGGAGGCAGGAGGAGCCGATGTGTTCCAGATGGGCAGAACTAGTGCCAAAGATTGGAAATTTCAGGGAGAAAGATTTGGGTTCAACTCAATCCAGCAGCTGCTCCAGGTATTGCAGATGTTTAAGTGGAAGCTGGTTACACACTTATTAGGGATGTTGTTAAAGATCACAATCAGATAAATTTTAAGGTCCTTTTAGCCTTGAGATCAGCATCCTGTATCTGGAGTTACCTACTTACATATATCCAGAACAGATGTTCTTGTTGGAAGGGCAGCCATTTGGATCCATGGCGCTGTGCTCTACACTGGAGCTGGGAATTCCAGAATTGCTTTGACTTGGATATGAATGAATAAAGCCATTTCCATTCCCTGCTTGAACAAAAACTGGGAGGTTAGGCAAATAGAAATCAGTAATGGGATCTTTGTCTTCTCACATGTATGAAGAGCTGTGCTCTATGGATCTGGATGGAATTTGTTGGCAGGACCATTTTCTGTATTGGATATTCATCTTCCAAAGGCTTTTAGCCTGGATGGTCTGAGCCTAAGTAGTTTACCAAGGCAAAGGGAAGCATATTATATTATACCTAGAGACTAAAGCTTGTAAAGGAAGTGGACTTGTTCAAAGTCATGCAGGAAGTCATATTAGAGATTTTGAAGCTAGAGTGTTCTGATTCTTGGACTACACACACACACACACACACACACACACACACACAGATATTTAGCACAGTTAGTAAATTTGAGTCTGCTTCATGGTTGGCACATGTCAGGGGCTAGGGCTTTTTGCTCAGATGATTCATGCTGACAGTCTACATTGTCCCTATGATCTTTACGACAGGTTTAAAACTCTAGTGTGCATATGGGTGTGCACAAAACCACACACACACACACACACACACACACACACACACACACACTCATACACCACACTGAATCCATGAATGTATCAGGACTCCATAATTTACATTTCAGTAATTTAGGGGAAGGCATTTTCCAAGGATGAAATATCCCATTCTCAGATAACGGTTTTGGCTGGAAATTTTCCTTTAGCTAAACTCTGCCTCAGGAAGAATCCATTATTCTAGACAATATATGCTGTATCTGTTTAGAATAAAAATGGTGCTTACCTTCCTCCCTGGGATATAGGAGAAGGTGTCCGAGGTTGTACTGTGAAGTCATTAAGCTCTTAGAAGGCTCTTACCTGGTAGAGTCCTGTATTACTGATGTTCCCTTTCTTCTGTGTCTTGCTCTGGGCAGGGCCCAGATGAGCCATCACCCAGGCCTATGAGCCATACTTGATTTCTGCATTGATTTACCTGTTTTTACTGTGATCTTGGTCCCAAACACAGAGTTATCACCTTCTTCTCATCTAATGTGTCTGATCCTTGTAAATTCTAATTTACATACTTGTTCTTAGTGTGTGTGAAACTCTATGTTCAAGAAAGAAATCATAGAGTAAGAACATTTTAGTGCCATCGAAGAAATGCTTTTATGATTCCTAATAAATATTTATTTTGCCATGTTATGATTGTGTTTTATCCTTGTCTTAGGTGTGCCAATATAAAGGCCTACTAGAAATCCTAGAGTGTTACTTGACATGAGTGGATAAAGGGAAGGCCACTTTTTGTACCTGAAGCATTATTATTGGTTGCAGCTCAGGGACAAAGGCAGCACATTAAGTCATGTCATCTTTGTACAGTGTTTACATCTCAAAGTGCATTCACATCTAGTACCCCATTGGAACCACTTGACAACTCTGTAAGCAGTTTCAATTAAAGGACACTCAGGGAGTTCAATGACATGTCCAAAGAATCACAGCCAGAAAATGTTAGTGGTTCAGGACATATGACTTCCGAGCTGTGTTCTATCCATCACGACCTGCTGGCTCCCCTACTAGCTCTTGTATTATTTTGCATGGATATAAAACCATGGCTCCACCTGGAGACCAGAAAGTATACATCTCTTCTGTCCATCACATAGGACCTTTGTGAGGAGGCAATGAGGGAATGGATATGGAAGAGCTGAGCTTATTACCATCATTATTGCCCAACTCATATGTACATGAATTTTTTCATTCTTTTGAGTTATTTCATAAGGATGACACTTCTCAGTTTAAATGCCAAGACACTGCTGGGTCTTGATGGGTTGCAGAACTTGCAAACAATTTATTAATAAGTGATATGCTGCATTTGGTGAATTATTTACTTAATTCGAATGATTCCCAGAATAACATCTTTTACTGGGATGCATCTTCTTGAATGGCAAGAAATGGGATTTGTACATAATTCACATCTTGGCTCAAATAGGCTTCAGCCAATGATCTAGGAATGGAATCTGCCATCCATGGAAACATTCTGGATGGACTGATAGAAAAAGGGTAGAAACCCCTATTATAGGATATATTCTGAGAGTGAGGTACGTAGGTCAATGAGTATGAACAGTTTTATGGCTCTCGATATTGTGAAAAATTACCTTCCAAAATGTATTCTGTAATTTTCAACCTTTGAGATTGTATGATTCCCATTTATAAAACTCTTTCCTTCACATTGGTTATCTTAATAACACAGTTTTGTAGGTTCGATGGGTATTATATCCCCATTTAATAAGTGGGGGTAATGGAGACTTGGAGAGAGATGAAATGACAGGTAAAGGTCACAGTGCTTTTTCCTGGGCCAAAGACCCAGATTCTCTGAAGTTTACTGGTAAGTGCTAGTCCAGTATTATCAGTGGGCTTAAAAAACAGAGTGGTCTAGCCTGGCCTGAGTCACATTTAAGAGTAAGTGTCATCAAAGTAAAGGATGTGTGGAGGTGGGATAAGATTTCAAGAAGAGGGAACAACGTGGGCAAAGACCCCGACGAGTAAGAGAGCTCAGTGCAGTTGAGGATGGAGAAGTCCATGTGGCCAAATTACTGGGAGCAAGGGGGCAAGTGACATGAGATAGGGCTGGAAAGGTGGGCAGAGGCCACCTTTCTGTGGCCTCTGTGGTGGGGCTTTGAGATTTCATATCAAGGGTTAGAGAAAGCCACTAATGTTTTTATACAGGGGGATTACTGAATGTGAAAAATTTTTGTTTTTGTATGGGATTGCAGGCTTAAAAGGTTGTACCTGCCCCTGCCCCCAACCACCACTATCCTTTGGGACATAGTAACAGTCTGAAGAGTGTGGAATGGATTGAATTTCACTTGGGAGATGGGAATACTCAGGAGGTGACTGGGAAAGAAGGCAACAAGAAGGCAGGGACATTGGCATAATAAGAAGACTTTTCAGTAGAGAAGGAATATTTGAGCACATTTATTTATTCGACTAAACTTTATTGGGCACTTTTTAGATTGCAGACGAAAAAGACACTGGTTCTCAAGATGGAATGGAAACAGAGAGAGGCAAAAGGGCAAATCAAGAAGGCTTTATAGATGAAATGAGAGTCGAGTTGTACTTTGAAGGAAAAATAGGAATTAGCTAGAGTGAGGATTGAGTGGGAGGAGGATGGAGGAAGAAGGGAGAAAATTCTAGGTGGAAGGACCAATCCATGTGATGGCATATAGGAATAAAACAACACAAAGAAGACTGGAACAGAGAGGACCTGTAGGGAGATGAATCTAGAGAGATTATGGGGGAGGGAAGGGAAGATCATAAAGGGCCTTTTGTGTTAGGAATTTGAACTTGAATGATTTATTATTCTGTGCTAGGCATTGTGCTAAGTGATTACATGCATTAGCCTACTTATTCTTCACAATGATCCCATGAGAAGGGTGCTGTTATTATGGTCATCCCATTTTATAAATGAGAAAACCAAGTCTGTAGATTGTTAGAAATAACCAAAGTAGAATAAAACTAAAAGTGGCTAAAGTCACACAGCATTATGTTATAGATTTTTTTAAAAATCACATTTAATTAGAAACTCTGAAGACTGTAAGTATTGAGTCAGAGAAAATGAGACCTGAAAGAAATAATACAGATACTGAAATAACAGTGGCTTAAATTGCACATTGTAAATTTTATAAATATCTAAAATTTGATGGAGAAATAAGGTATTCTTGCTGAAATTTACCCTGGAAAAAACCGACCCAGAAAAATTGGACTTGGACATAAAACACAAAGGAACATTCACAGTGAGAGAAGGAAACTTCGTAAAACTTGTTATTACAAAAACTGATTGATAAATCGAATATTTATTACAGAATTCAGAAGGAAGAGAGTTAATTCCCATGAAAATAATTTTGTTAAAGTCCAAAACTAAGTTCTGAAAAAATTAGAAACAATTTAATTGTGCTCTATAGAACACTGAATATAGGATGAAAATGGCTTAATGGAGTCTTCTCTGAAAAAACTGAACTGTTTAGGTATATGTTCCAGATAATGTTGATATGATTTTGGTAAAGACATTTGAAACCATAAACATGGGTTCCTCCTGGTCCAAATCATGGGATAAAAATGTTCTTTACTTGACTGCAGTGAGCTAAGGGGAGAAGAAAGGGGAGGCTCCTGTAGGGACTGGAGAGGGAGGGAGGCAGCATTTTAGGCAAGACCTTAGAGGAGAGGAATCATGGGAGGTGAGGAATTTGGGCATTTAGGACATGGACAATTTCTTGAAAGAATGCATTGTGAGCCAGAACCATAGGTCTGGGTCACATTTCCACTAGTATCCACTGCTCTCTGCCATTTCTGTCTTTCCCACCTGTGCTGCAGGAGCCCAAAGACATCCTTACATTCTGGTTGAGAATGAGGGTAAGTGTGTTCTTTCAAAAGGAGAAGTGACAACTGTGGGGAATATACCTCTTCCAACTTTTCCAAGTTGGGGAGGAATGTTAGCTTCTCAAGGGGCATGTGAGGCATCAGAAAGAGGCTCTCAGCTCCCTGAGGTCAGCGCAGAACAAGTGGACATGTCAGAGCAGCGATGCTGTGTGGCTTTGTGCGGGTTACTGCCTGTCTGTGGAAAAGGACCATGCAGAGTTTTTGATTTATTCATAATGTCACCTTTACAATCAACCCTCATTTCTTGTTCACATTTCACCTTCAAAAAGAGCATATAAAAATCTCCTACAGATATCACGATTGTTGCTAAAGTTTATAGGCTGGTTACTTAATACATTATTATTCATTCAAATATGAAAAATTTAAAAATAGCAAGTTGGCACCATTGGTTTTTATAGCACTTACATTACTTGAAAACTTACATTTAATTCTATGCTCAAATCAACAACTTTTTGTATATAATATCTATTTCAATTTTAAAATTTGAATTTAAAGGCTATTAAGAATGTTAAAATATCCAAGTATAATGTATAAAAAACTATACAGAAATAAGAAATGCACTTCTTTGAATAAGCTATACACACAATTAGGATACCTTTAAAAGATACTCATTAATCTATTAATTCATTCAAGAAATTTGCCTGAATGCCCATTATGTGCAAGGCACCAGACTAGGTACTATGAATATGAATAAGGCACATTGAATAAGGCATACTCTTTCCCTTTGGGGCTTACAAACTAGTAGAGTTTTTAAGATATTGTATAACAAGTGAACTAGAAGTGATTTCTAATGTAAAGAGGAGCGAATACTTTTTGCATTGATTGTTACTTTAGTTGTCTTTGCAAAAGCTTCTTTCTTTTCATAATATGCAGCCTCGTTTACAAACACCGGGTACACAGTACAATCTCCGCCCAATGGAATAGTCTTTCCATCAAGAGTTAAAAACACAGGATCCCCAGGTTGCAATGGTTTCCAGTCTTGATCCTCTCAGAAAACAATTGAAATACAATTACATTTGGTTTTTATCCTACTTTTAAAATTTTATGTCAGGCTTTAGACAACTAACAACTCATAGCATTGGATTCTTTTAAAAGAGATGCTTGACAGGTACATTAAGAGGCATGTGAGTGATCTGACTAAATTGAGATTGAATAGTTAATTTTGGCAGCAGTTTTAAGAGTTCTCCTTTTAATTTTTATAACTGACACATAATTAGAGTTTGCTTTAATACCGAGTTTGCCTAGAATGTTGCCAAAGACATTTGTAATATTAAAAGGCAAAATAAAATGTGTGTCTCCCTCGGTGTACATTCTCTCTCTTGCTAGCTGAAGTTAAATTCTGTTCAGCAAAATTTAGGATCTATCCATTACGAATCTTCTGTGTGCAAGACATTGTACTGTCGAGGATATAAAAATGAGTAACATTGTGCATGCAAGGAGATCTATTCTGATGGAGATTGGTGAGAGAGGTGATGTGGGCTGGGAAGAGTCTAAGAGAAGGTGGATGTATTTCATATGTGTTCCCACATTATGATAATAACTAAGTTATCTGAAAGGTCCACACCAGGAATTTAGAACTTTGACCCCTCAAACACCAATATTGTCATCCCACAGGAAACCTAGAGCAGCTCTTTCCAAACTTTGATGTGATCGAAAATCATGTAGGGATTTTGTTGAAAGGCAGATTCTGATTCTGTAGGTCTGGGGTGGGGGGAGGCCTGAGAGTTTGCATTTCTAACATTTCCCAGCAGCAGCAGCAGCAGCAGCAGCACAGCACTGGGAATCTGTTAGAAAAGCAGAGTTTCATTTCCCTCTGCAGACCTACTAAGTCAAGATTTTCCAGAGATTAGCAAATCCCCAGAGATTAACATGCACAACATTAAAGTGTGAGAAGCGCTGCATTACAACAGTTTTCTCAGCCTTGGCTGCACATCATAATCACCTGGGATGTTTACAAAAGATAGAGGAGTAGAGGGACTAGCCCCATCTCCGATACATCAAATCAGAGTCTCAAGAGTGGGGCTTGGGCATCATTTTAAAAATTTACGTACAAAAAAGTCATTCATTTTGTTGTATTCTATGAGTTTTGACAAATGCGCAGCATAGAATCATATCATCGCATAACTGTGTAATCAAGACACATAATTCTATCACAAACATCCCCCAATTCCCTCATGCTGCTCATTTATAGTTCACTGTTTTTATTTTTTTAAGCCCCAAGTGATTCTATAGGACAGCGTCGTCGCTGAGAACTACTGCTCTGAACCAGGGGTTTTCAGAGATGCACCCCAGAATGACTGAAGGGGCTAGCCCCACCTGCAGAGATTCTGATGTAGTGCAGTACTACCCAAACCTGAGCCACAGGAAAACCACCTGGTGACCCTAATTGATTTCTGTCTCCACCTTTATGAATTAAATCAGATTCTCTGTGGATGGAACCTGGGAATCAGGATTTTAAAAAAAGCTCATCGAATGATTCTCCTGTGGCTTGAGTTTGAGAAGACTGCTTTAAGTGCTTTTGTGATAGGCTCCAGGCATTTGGGGGGATATCCCTAGATAATTCCAGTGAACATCCCTGATTAAGAACCATTATGCTTAGAGCAAAATCTGGACTCCCAGCCAGGTAGGTCCCTGCCTGTGTCTCTGGTTCCAGGGTCTCCTGTCCTCTCTGTTTAGTCCTTAGTCTTCATTAACACCGGTCTTCTTGATGATCCTCAAACACTCCAAATTCATTCCAGCCTCAAGGCCTTTGCACCGATTTTCCAAGTGGCTGACTTCTCATCTTCTAGGTTCTAGCTTCAGTGCCTTTGTCTCAGATTTGGCTTTCTCTGATGACTCCACTGAATAGGAACCCAGTGTTAATCTCTACTCTATTGTTCTGTTTATTTCTTTTATAGCACTTTCTACAATTTGAAATGATCTGGTGTATATATTCATGCTCGTTCTCCTATTAGTGTGGAAGCTCCCTGAGGGACCTTGGCTATCTTGAATCTCAGGTCCCAGAACAGGCTTAGGAGACATTTAAATATATTTATGAAAACAATTAACCAATCAATTTCTCCTGTAAAATACTGAGCCCTTCTTCAATGTCTATCAAAACTATCCTTCCTGTTTTTTAAGACCTACCACTAACCCTGTTTGTTACTGATCTTATTAACTTCACCTCTCTGCCTCCCCAGGATGAGTTTTGTTCTCCTCAAGGATCCTTGAGGAATATAAAACTAAAAAATCCTGTGTTGTAGCTGGTTACCACATTGTCATCCTGGCCTCTGTTTCTTGTACTTGTTACTTTTGTTACCTTTTTGTTACTTTTGTAGTGCTTTTCTCCTTTCTCTCCCCCAATCTTTATTTTTCTTTCCTTTCAAACATTGCCTAAAGTCCCTTCTTTAGGTTTTTCACCTGGATCCCACTAAGGCACAAAGCAGGATTTGCTCCACTAATCTGTATTTTGGGGCAGGCTGCTTTATTAAGTTGTAAGTCTGGATGACTGGTATTAGGGTCTTTAAATAGGAGTTTGAATAGAGCTTTCCACCCTGATTACTCAGGCAAAAAGATCAGATTGTCTCAGAGTGGGTCCTGGCATTGTTATTTTTAAAAAGGCTCTCTAGGCCATCTGTAGCCCCAAACTAGATGATTCACGGGGTCTCTTCTATCTCTGAGGTCTGAGGGTATGTGGGATACTCGCAATGGGAACAGATATTTCAGCTTTTTGGAACCTTTGCTCTTCCTGCTCTTACCTTTGCTTTTTCCAGATTCAAACCTCCTACACTCTCCCAAGAGCCTTTTCTTCCTTGTCCAAACAAGACAAGGAGCAGATGTCAGGGTTGTCAGGAGAATCAGGGAATGGTGGCAGAAAACATTTCAGAGAAAGAGGTTTTGATTATTTTGCTCTAATTTATTCAGTGGTGATCACAGGGAGGAGGCAGCAATGTGGTCAACTGCAAAGAACATTAGCTCTGGGTCTGCCATTGATAGATATATGGCTATGAGAAGGATTTAACTTCTGAGCCTCTGTTTCGTTATGTTAAAATAAATATAATAATTCCTATCCATTGCACTTGGGCAGGAATTTCCCCTTCTCTGGGAGGCCTTGTCTAACCACCCCTCCCTGCCTCCTTATTCTGTTTTAACATTTGGTTATCTTCATTTTGAAACCATATGTTAGACTTTAGTATATCTAGACTATGAATTCCACAAGACCATGTTCAATGATATATCCCCAGAGTCAGCACAGGATAAGCTCAATAAATATTTATTGAGTAAAGGTCTGCATGCCTTACCTACACTGCAGTGTGTTTGAGAATACAGCAAATGAGCTAATGTATGTAAAATGCTTTAGGAACTGTGAAACTCTGTGAAACTCTGCTTAAATGTGGGCCTCATTATTTTGAATATTTTAAAGAAACAGCAAATGTTACCTGCAGTTTAGGGTGGATAATAGCAACAATTTCTCCGCTTTCATTCCGGGGATAATCGACTTTTTCCATTATTTTATAGACTTCAATAGCACAAGGAGGAAATTCTTTTCCTATGGCAAAAACAATATGTATAAATGGCAAGTGAAAAAAAGGAATTTTATACTTTAAGGGAAGAACAACAAAAAACTGAAGACAGACAGTTACATATTGAATGTCAATTGTGATTGAGAAAAAAGAAGACAGAACTTCACAGGGAGAATGCACTATTTCAGTTAAGGATATTCATAAACAGCACTAAAAGATGTTCTCAAATTATTCCTATCAACACACTGTCTGCAAGTACACTGATGGACAGAAGAAGAAAACAGAACTTTAAAAGCCAGTGTGGAAGAAAAAGAGGTTAGGACCGGGAATCAGGACACCTGGGCTCTAATCTCCTAGCTGTGTAATCTTGAGCAAGAGCCTTACCTTCCTGAGGTTCACTTTCTTTACCTGTCAAACAAAGGTTTTGAACCTTGGAGACCCTTCTAGCTCTGATTCTATGATGGCATATCCTCAAGAATACTTCCAGCAGGTTAGGTGACATCAGCATCCTTCTCTTAACTAAGTATATTAAACACTTGGACAGCTCCTGAGCTGTGAGATCTTGGGATGCAGGCAGTCTGCCAACAGTGGAGTCTAACTTCCAAAGATGCAGCAACATTGAAAAACCCAATGAGCAGAAACTTGGAAAAAAAGTAGTTTACATGTATACCAGGCAATCTCTGAGCAAAAAGAATGAACTTTCTTCCAGTACATGGCCCACGGTGTGCTATAGTTGCAACTCAAAGGAAAACTTTCCTTCACCCTATGAGTAGAAAGTGCAGCCTGGGTTGGAATGTGAAGATCCTGTGATTACTTCTGTATCAGCTAGCTTATGCTGCATAACACACTACCCCACACTTAGTGGTGTAGAACAACGGCCCTTTAATTTAGTTCATGATTCTGTGGGTTGGTTGGGCAGTTCCTCTGGTTTAGGCTGGGTTGGCTGATTTCTGATCAGCTTGTTCATGCACTTGTGGTAGCTGGCAGATTAGCTGGAAGCTGGATGATCTAAGATGGCCTTACTCTCATGTCTGGCATTTGACAGGCTGTCAGCTGGAGCTGCAGGGCTATTGGCTAGGATGTCTGTGTTCTCCACCTCATAGCTTCCCATTATTCAGCAGGATAGGGTAGACTGATTCACATAATGACACTATAAGGTTCCCAAGGGCAGCAAGCGAGAGAGACCCATTGTACAAGTCCTTTTTAAGCTTCTTCTATGGCACAAAACAAGTCACGTGGCCAAGCCAGACTCAGGGGACAGGGAAATAGACTCCATCTCATGAAAGAAGGATCTAAAACATCACATTGCAAGGAAAGGAATGTAGGGAAGGGAAGAATTTGTGGCATTTTTACAACCTATCACACCTTCCAAGGTAAAGATGAAAACTTATCAGGTATTATCTCTTTAAACCAGAAGTTCCATTGGGAAGAAAGGAAAAAGTAATAGAAAACAGAAGAGTATGTTTTTGCTTAGAATCTCAGAATTAGACGGATGCCTAATTTCCTTGATACCTGGGTATTCTCCATATCTTTCTGGCCAAATGGTCATCTTACTCCTGCTTGAATAGTCACACAGTGTGGTCCATTACGTTATTGATCAGCTTTGTTAACTGGGAATTTGCCTCTAGGTAACTTTATCCCACTGGTTCACAGAAAACATGTCTAATTGCTTTCTAATATAATACTTCTGAAACTCTAAAATAAAATTGCCCTTAGCCTTCTTTTTTTGTCAGTTTAAGTATTCTTAGTTCTACCAATCACTGCTCATATGTGGTCACATCCGTGAGGCTATATATGAAGGTACTTTTAAACTGAAGTTCTGTGTGCATCTTAAAGATTGTTCTTATTATGGTTTTCAAACTCTTCAACATTCTTAACTCTCACCTTGGCTAACCTCTACTTTACAGATGTTCCTCCTAAAATATAGACTCAGAATTTATTCACAGAATTGTTTATCCAAGGCAGAAAAGAGACCATTGCCTCCCTTGTTCTGGAATTTTTAAATGTAAAAGCATAACTTTGTTCCTGATGTAGTTAACCTAAAACATTTGGTTTAGGCAATTATTAAAGACTATCAGGACTTTTTGGATCCACCTTCTGAACTGGATATTTTCCTGCAGGCTTCCTACCACCTATCACTTACATAAAAGCATGTCGCTTTTGTCCTTATCCAAGTCATTATTAATAATTTTGAATAGCATAGAGTCAAAGATGGAGCTCTTCTACACATTTCTAGAGACTTTAGGTGGTTATAATCAGCATTCTTTGGATAATGATGTTCTTTCTATGTTAGTTAAAAATCCACTAAGCTGGATAGTCTTAATTAATAGTGGTTTAAAATTTTTGAATTACAGAATCCTTTGCTTAAATGTTACATGGAAGAGCAATGAAACAGAAAAAATGCTCTGGTTAAAGCAGAGGAAGTGGGTGGCTCTCCTGGAGCTACTAGGACAGCTACTAGATTCCCCATGCCTGTGAAAGGAATCCATGGACTATGTTTTGGAAACCATGTTTTCCCACTCAGGTTTGTGGCCTTCTGCTTGGGTGCATCACTCCTTATTGTAGTCCCACACTTACTATTCGAAGGGTTTCTTGTGGATAAGTGGTGACCTTCCCAATACCAGACCCATTAGACAGTATAGAAACTGTCCTGAGATACAGGTGGTTAAAAGTTGATTTTCAGTCTTTGTGACTTTGGAATCAAAAGATTCCAAAGCAGAGAAAAAATTTCTAGGATAGCAGTAAGTACACAATCTGAGGTTAAGGAATTATACCCCCCATGGACACTGAACTATCCACCAGCTTTGTCACTAGTAATGACAATTTGAATTCAAGCTGTTGCAATAATTATTTACATAGGGTGCCTTTTAAAAATTTTTTAATTATAATTAAAAAAATTAAAGTAAACTTATTTTTTATAATTTATAGACTTTATTTTTTTTTGCTGCAGTTTTAGATTAACTAAATGAGTTAGCACATAGAATTTCATATACCTACCACATTAAATTATTTCTTAATTACACGAATAATACATCATTCTTTTTGAAAACAAAACAAAATTAACCTGGTTTTCCCTCCCCTCCTCAGTAATCGCTGTTATTGGTTTGGTGTGTTTTTTTCTAGAACTTTTCTTGTACATTAACACATATATGTATATGTATTCTAGCACATGTTTATTATTATTATTGCTATTATTATTATTCTTTTGAGGAAAATTGGTATATTGCATGTTTTGGTCTGCAACTTGCTTTCTTTAGTCAGCAATGTATTTTGAAGACGTTTCTATGTTAGGTTAACTGTTGACCAACTGATGGATATTCAGGGTGTTTCTGTTTTTTGTTGTCACAACCAATGCTGTGATAACCAGCCTTGTATATGACACACTGGGTGTGCATGTGCTTGTATTTCTTTGAGATCTGGAATTGCTGGGTCATAGGATTTGTGCATTTTCGAAAGAGGATACTGTAAAATTATTCCCAGTATCCCAGTGTGTCTTTACTATCCCCTTTTTCTACATTCTTATCAACACTTAGTATTATCAAATTTTAATATTTTCCTACTCTTAATAGAAGAAAATGGTTTCTTATTTTAATTTGCATTTCTCTGATTACTAGCATTATTGGACATCTTTTCATATGTTTGTTGGACATTTGTATTTCTCATTATTTCTTTGTTTTTTTAAAATGATGTTTAATAGGAAAATAAGGACTTTATTTTGGGAGTTTAACTGTAACTGCTTTTCTTGAATGTGTCTATTCTGGTCATTGAGGTGAAATGAATGAAATTTTTAAAAAGCACTTAATATCATGAGCATGACAAATTTGACCTAGGTTACAATTGCTATTTCAACATTTCATGGTTAAATCACTATGTGTGCTCTCATCTGCCTTTTCTGATATATCAAACACACACACACACACATGCACGCACATGCACACACACACACACTACTTACCTTCATTGAAATTATGTATAAAATCAAGAGCATGTTTAATCATTTTTCTCATTTGATCCAAAATATCAGCTCTCAGAACCCCTTGAGGCTGGGGACCAACTTCTATACCTAATACAGAACAAGAGATAGTCATATATCTCTTACATATCTAATATGTAAGTATCAGAATATATTATAAAATTGAACATTTTAATATATCAAGACCTAGAATCTCATCATTAAAAATTGGTGAAAGATTAGAGCATTTGCACCATGGAAAGTATTTGAGACATAATGTTAATTTCCTTCCAAAAAGCAAAACGTTTAAGTGTATAAGTTATATGCATAATGAATAAAGACTGAGAGAGAACATGGAAAAAATGAAAGAGTTGTGTTAGAGTTGCAAGATCTTGGGGTCTTTTTTCCCTTTAAATTTCCTGCAACATTGTTGAAAAATTTTAACTCATAATATAGTAAAACAGGTAGACAAATATATACTGCAAAATAAAAAGCTGCCAAACATATCAGTAGATATTTATTCTAGCTGAGAGCAGCATTGCCCCACAAACATCATAAACCAAGATTGCTCTTTCAAGGTTTCTTACGCTTTATTTGGTGTCACAGAGAAAGAGGATCATTATTCCTTATTGGTAAGCATTTGGGGTGTTTCAAATAATTACCTGAACTTGGATATTTAGCTTGCTCCAACTGATCCTTTGATTATGTACTTAAGTATCAGTAATTGAATAACAAAGATAACTTTAAATTTGCTTATATTGTTTGACAACTTGTTTTTAAGTTAAATTGCTCTTAGTGAACCATCTGAGATCTAACAAAAAGACTTTAAGTTGTGACAGCAACTTCAATGATTATAGTGTAGTCTGTAAATAATTATGCAAAAGGTCACTCATGAATGAGAATGGATTACAGAAAAGTGAGACTATCTGTCTCAGAGGGTGTGTAAGAGTGCAAGCTTGCATATTGGAAGTTACCAGAGGGTAAAGATGAGTTCACAGCCCAGTAACTGATAGGGCAAACAAGTGAACTGATAACGAACAGTTTATGGGAGACTACTGCAGAGAAAGTGCTAAGCGAGATGTTGGGAAAAGATTTTCCATGGGTCTTTTGTGTTTCTGCACATCTTGCCAGCAAGACACTGACTGCGTTGGTTCCAAATTATTTTTGAAGAATGTTTATATAGCGAACACTATTGAAAGATAGGGATGATGTCTTCCTTGGAGCAAAAGTCAGGCATGTTTATTGTGCACTGCAAAAGATTCAAGTTTCCTCAGCTCATTGTTTCTTTCCTGGAATGAAGAAAGCTGAGGAAATTTGGTATATTTTGAGCCTGCCTGGAATTAGTTTGCTTATTACTTAACAATTATAAGACATAATGATAAGAAAGGTACGTATAAATATTCTTTAAAAATAATTTCTCAGAGTTTTATCTAGGACATATTTTGTTAGGTTGTGACAATGGGAAGTATAACTTACCAACAGGATATCTGGCTATAGAACGAGTGGTTGCATATTTGAGGAAAGGATGCTCAGTAAGATAAACATAGCAGGGTAATGGAGCCAAAGAAGTCTGAAAAGAATTGAAAACATCCTTCTTATTATGTCAAGACCATATGCCTTGTTCTTTTTGCTGTCAGAGAGTCAATAATGCCTTAAATATGTTTTACTAGATCAACTAAAATTATGACAGCTTTACGAAACACACTCTAAAATCCAATGTTGTTATTATCGCTTTGAAAACATAAAAATAGAAAACATATAAAATTGAATTATACATAACTTTCTGGGTAAAATGTACATTAATTTTCTAGAACCATGATCAAAAAATATGAAATAAAATTTCCTTCTGAATGGATTTGGTTGTTTTTGTTTTCATCACTGGTTACACTTATTATTTAGCTTAGTACTGATCTCTTAAAGAATCTTGTTTCTATCTCTGTGGTCCCTGTCTCTGCATATACAGGGTAACTGCTCCTACCTCCACTTATCTGAATGAGAATTCAAGACAGGCCTCTTATTTTTGATAACAATGTTGGTCATGCTGCTTTCATGCCTTGCAACCTAAGCATTTAGCTCTCTCCTTCAATGAGCAACAAAGAATAGCTACATTACGATCTCCTACCAGAACTGCTATCTAGTTATTGTCAAAAACTCAAAAGAAACAAAAATAATAGTTAATCTTTACTATCTGCTAGGTGTTAGGCTAAATGCTTTAAATATTTTAACTAATTTAAGGCCTTTAATAGCCGTAGGGGTACATGGTGGTATTAAGCCAATTTTATTAAAAGAGGAAAGCAAATTTTGGAAAGTTGAGTATCTTGAACAAGGTGAATGAGAAAGTCTGGATTCAAATCCAGGTTATCCTGGGTATATGGGTCAAACTCTTTCCAATAAATCATACTAGCTCTTTGGAAAGAAAGATATCCATTATACAGAAATAAGTGTACAGATCATTATTTGTATTTTTGCTTGGTTGTTATTTTCTAGCAATTTTTCTCTAGCTATAGGCACTGATTGCTGAATTTTTCATCTTATAGATTTCTAAAGCTTAAAATGATTAGCTATATCATTTTAGTATATCCTTCACTGATGTGTATTAGAGTATCTGAATCAAATGGAGAGAAGGGCAGGCCTGAAAAGAGCCAACTTTTCTATAATTGGTCTTTAGTCAACATTAAATGACTATTTCTTGAGCTTCCTAAAACTATAATTGAGTTACTTTAACTACAACATTTTAAATTTTAGTATTACTTTTACTGAATAGCCTACGATTTGGCAGCTGTCTGGATAAAAAATTTATGTTATAGACACAAGAATCTAGAGATGTTTTATTATCTTATTCACTGTATTTATTATTTTCCTCATTTCTTCTCTTTTATTCTCCTCCCTGTTACCACTACCTCTATTCTGGTGCTCCTCCCACTCCCCCATCTCTCTTGGACCCTCCCTCCTGACCTTTTTCTGGTTGTTTTCCCTCTATAATTGACTTAATAGTACACGTCTTACGCTAACGTATAAATTAATAACACTGACATTACCTTAATATAGTGAAACATCTGAATTAAAAAGTCATTCCTGGAATCTTCAAGAATAAGAGAGCATCCCATGTTAGAAGTAGTGTTGTGAAGGTCAAAAATAATGTCATAGGAATCTTCGCTATCTTTTGGACCAAATAAATGATTTATTTCTTGAGCCCTTCTTACTTCATATGGCAAATCCTCTGACACTTTTTTGCTGTTATTAGCATAAAGAAAAAGATTAACAACATCTGTGGCTAAGATAACATTAATATACAATAAGAACACAGAGTATAAGGAACCAATTGCCAACTTTTAATATGAAAAGCCTGCGAGGGAAGTGGAAATGTATTTGAAAGCTTTACAAATAAAAAATTACATTTCCCCTTCCATTTGACCTATGCAATGTTGCATTGGTATGCTTGCAAATAATAGTTCATTTCTGTAGCTGGACAAAGGAAGGACATTTCTTTTTCCTTTTTTTTTAAAGCTACTTTTGAATGTTTCATTTTTCCTTTAAAATTTTTTTTAAATTAAAATATGCTAACATACAATATTCCATTAGTTTCAGGAGTACCCCATAGTTATTCAACATTTATATACCTAAAGAAGTGATCATCATGATAAGTCTAGTAATGACATGACACCACATAGTTATTACAGTAGTATTGACTATATTCCTATGCTGTACATTATATCCCCATGACTTATTTATTTCATAACTGGAAACTTTAACCTCTTATTCTCCTTCACCTTCTCCCCTCCTTCAAAAAATTTTTTTCAACTACAGTTGACATTCAATATTATTTTATATTAGTTTCAGGTATACTGCTAGCATAGCAGTTAGACATTTATATAATTTATGAAGTGATCCCCCGATTAGTCTAGTACCTACTTGGCATTATACATAGGTATTACAAAATTATTGACTATATTCCCTATGCTGTACTTTATACCCCCCACGACTATTTTGTGATTGCTAATTTTAGGAAGGACATTTCAAACAGAATTTACCATTTAACTATGAACAAAATGTATCTATTAATTTAATCAACAGTTTCTTAGTAGTTATGTGCACTGGACTATTATGGGGCTAGACAATCAAATGCAACATTTTTTGGCACTCTAGCTAATTCTAGTGCACAAAATAGTCAAAATTAGATAATGTTCACATTATCTAATTAGTGATTCTTAATTGAGGTCCAGAAACTACTAGTGGTCCAGGGATAAGCTTTATAGACAAGTCTGTAAACTTTGAAAAAATGAAAAATTTTGCAGGTTTATGCATATATATTTTTTGTTGGGATAAGGGTTAATCGTTCTTATTGAATTCTCAAGTGAGTCTCTGTCTCCTTCTCCCCTCCAGCAATGGTTAGGATACATTTTTTCTTAGTATACATGATGATTTACATTTATTTTTCCTCATTAAACCATTCAACCATTTCTCTATAATTCCATCTATGCATTTCTATTTTCTGACTAGTTTTGCTAGCATCTTCAAGAAACCTACAGTTTATGCCTGAGTAATTTCTTTCTGGAATGCAATCAAAAAGGTGGAGCAGCCATTTTTTGCCTAGGGAGCAAAAACTGTGAGGACAAAAGCCACAGGCTAAGGATGGTGCAGTGGGAATACAGAAGGAACCTGTGGCATTGATGATATTATTGAGCCACTGTACTTCTGGACTTACTATTTGAGAAAAAGAAATTCTAATTTGTTTAAGCCACTATTTTCAGGTTTCTATTATATGCAACAAGACATAGCTCCTAATGGACATATATGCATTTTGAAAGTTATTTCATGAAACAACTCCATGAGGTCCTCCCATCCCCATCTGATTTGTTTCTAATTCTCCCTCATGTGAATAAACCATTAGCCACCCTGTTTCTCAGAGGCAAGGCTGAAGTCTTGAAAGATAATGTATACTATGATTTCTTATGCCTGGAGTCCAGGTCCCAAGGAAGATTCCCAATAGGGAGTTGACTGTAAACTCTGTTTCTTCCTAATAGTAAGAATAGGCAGGGGCAAAATCCTAAGGGGCGCATCAGCTCTACTAAGTTACTTAAGTCTGTCTATTCTGGATAGGAGATTTTTGTGGAGTTTTCAGTAGGGGACAGACATGATAACTGTTAGGATGATCTCTATGGCTGCTACCATACAGAGAATCTATGGCAGGAAGGGTTGGAGTAAGGCTGGATGCAGAAAGATTCTTCAGGAGGCTACTCCAACTGTCCACAGAAGAAATAAACTAAGGTAGTGAAAATGAAGAGGAATATTGGATTTGCAAAAGATTTGCAATTATGCAATACTTGGGAATAATTGGGAAGATGTAGTGACCCACTAGACATGGGGGGTGAGGAACAAGGAAGGTTCTAAGTTGATTTTCTTTTAGAGGTTTTGTAACTAATGGTGACATCACTGAGATAGAGAATACAGGAGAAGGAGCTGATTGGGACAGTGAGGACAGGGACATACCTATTCCGTATGTTCCCATAACCACTTTGAGAGAGAACCATTTAGGCTCTGAATAGTATTATATGTAAGAATTAGAAAATGCATTTAATTTAAAAGACTGCTTTCACTGAAATGTATGCTACTGAGTGGTCATAATAATAATAAAAAAACTCACCTTAGTCTATTTCAGAGTTGTTTGGGAAGTTAACAGGTCAAAGAAAAGAGATTCTTCAACAAATTCTTACTTGTAATATGAGTTACTTAATAGCTATTTTAGGTGAATAGATAAACTTTAATTGTGTTGATATAACCTCAGTCATGAAGATAAAGCATTTCTGAAATTAAAATTTATGCTAGTAAAATATGATTTGATACACAAAGTATGACTAATGTATAACTGCCCTTGAAAAAAATCTATTCCATAATGTGAGGCATATTTGTACTAAAAGGAGTAACCATCTTTTGATCTGTGGTCAGATTAAATTTAAGTAACTCTCTAAACTTAAATTAGTGTTTATTAGAAAATGCATACATAAAGCAGTGCTGTGTTTGTTGCTCTTGTCCCATCTTATATCTTAGTTAGTAGTCTGCCAACTCTTTGAGGGTAGAAACCATTTTTGTATATAGTTTTGTACCCTTACAGTACCTGGGACAATGCCTGGTGAAGAGCGGGTGTTTAATAATATTTTTAGATAAATGAAAGCAAGAAGTTGTAAAAAGAAAATACTTAGAGAATTATATACCTACAGTAGTAGCTATAATGATGTAAACAGAGACAAAAGATAATAACATACCTAAAGTGCCATAATTGCATACTTTTATTAAACAAATGTTAATCAAAACATTATACTTTTCTTAACTAGAACTTTATGCACTACCATAAACATAGTTGCATAAAAATACGGCAGCGAATCACTTAGAAAGCTGACAAATTTGTACCTAAATAAATATGTTTCTTTAAAGATATGATTTTAAAATAAAAACCTTTGTTATTTATTGTTTCAGTCTGTATAGAATACATTTAAAAAGAAAATCAGTTAGGAACAGTCTGATGCTTAAAAAGGTTTACAAAAGAGCATGTGAATGCCCAGTTTAGAGAACTGAGTAATTCATAATGGAGTGTGATTAAAAGTGAAAGTGGTCTTATTCACAATAGCGACTATCTGTACGGACATGAATAGCATATACATAAACATATATGTGTTCTCTCCAGCACATACCACTTTTCTGACACACACACATGCACACATGCACTCACGCATGCACACAACACAAAATGTAGTCTTACCTAAGATTTTCAGGGTCAAAAACTCGATTCAGGTCACAGTCAATATATCTGGTACACTTCTTCACTGCTCTTGGGTTGGTGATAAATGGTTTTACCTCCAGCCCTGTTCTCTGAATCTCAGCACCATTCTCCAGCCAGTGCTTAACTAGAAATACTCCTGTTAGCTCATTCCCATGAGTCCCTCCAAAGATAGCAACCTTTTTTATAGGATCTTCAAAAACGTGACAAGAAGTCATTTTATCTAGTAGTTTAATCTGATATCTGCAATTCAGAAGAGAGGCAATCCAAGAAAACTTAATTTCTTAAGAAAAGTTTAGAAATTTATATCTAAATGGAACTTTAACCAAAGTACAAAATGCAGAGTTCTCTTCAGTGGAGTATATTTTAATTTTCTGTTAAGAGTTCTGAGCCCTGTTTATTATAGGGGCACTCCCTTCTTTAGCCCTGCCCTTTACCATATTTGGATTAAAACATGCAGAGATCAACTAGAGTTGCAGCTGTTTACTTTAACTTCTAACTCCCTCAAATGGTTAGTAGATCTAAACGCAATAATAAATTAGCACCTTATACTAATATAAAAATTGTTTTCTTTTCAGCTAGATGTCATCTAATGGTGCTTTCATGACTACTTGTAGTAATTTAAAAAACAGTTTATATTTTCTAATCCTCAAAAATAAAAAAAAAAATAAAGTGGCCCATAATAAGCATGTTATTATTCAATATTTATATTTCCACTTGCATTTTAAAAACATTTCTTCTTTGAAATGAGTTCAGGTACTTTTCATCATCTGAGGGCATTTGAATCTCACCTCTATAAACAGCCAAAGGCAGATCCTCTTAGACGTTCTCTGGAACAGCATCCTTTCTTTCAGAAGCTTTTTCATGATCAGAGACATAAGAACCAAATCAATGATCTCTGGGACTTTAAAAGCTACTTTGAAACATGCTTTAATTTCTTTCCATTGAAACTTTTGGTAATTCTGTGTCAAATTCCTTAGGATTTTTTTTTTCTTACTTTTTTGCTTCAATACTGAAGAAAAAGCAACTGTTAGTAATTTTCAAGTCTTTGTCATGCCTGAAAATGTCTTGAGGTGTGTTGTTCTATGTACTAACCAGATTGTATGAGTTTATGTGGACACAGTAAGTCTAATTTATTGGCAGCAGAGACTCTCCACTGGAATGTGTTATTCAAAAGGGGTTCTTATTAGGGGAAACCATCCAGAATACTGAAATGATTGTATTTCTTTGGAGAAATGAGTTTACCAAATCCAATTTTATTTCATGCTCAATCACCTATCAAGTTAAATATGTTCAAGTACTGGAAACACTATGTACTAGTAATGCCAGATTGCTGATGGAGATACAAAAGTAATTTATTACAATTCAGAGTAGTTTAATCTATAATGTTTTTCTGCATATGTTATCTTAATTTATTCATATATCCACTTTATAAGATAGGATGGAGTAGGTATTGACATCCCCATTGCAGGAGTAAAGGAAAGAGAGCTTAATTAACTTGGTTAAAGTTCCTCAGTACCAGGAGAAATCTAGGCCTGGGACCCAGGTTACCGGTTTTAAGTCCAGTGTTTTTCACAGAACAATAGGGTGCTCCCTGTTATTTTTGGCCTTCTCCAAAGTTCTAATTTTACTCGACTGGAATTCACGTAAACAGTCACGACAGTGTGCTCAGGAAACAAACAAGCATGCAGACAAAATACACGATGGAAATATAAAATGTGAATACTTCAAAACATTTAATGAGCCAGTTCCTGTGTTCTTCCTTTAAAGGATTAAAATCTAAATTTACACATTAAAATGACTGTTCTAATCTAAGAAAAAGCCTCTGTAGCCTTTGATTTTCTACCCACATCAACGTACACTGAACACTTCAGTGTAGAGATACTGAAAACAAGCATAAATATAAACAAATGTAAACAGATCATAGTCATATTATTGAGTTACTTTGGTTTTAAGAGTAGTAACTACGGTAAATTATTAACATTTGATTATGGGTTTTTTTTCTGCTCATTTCTGGTTAATTCTGTCCTTTGCCCTAGCCTTTCTGGAAATGCTGCTTCAGTTATTTACTCATAGCTGGCATGAATGACTCGTATTTTGAAGCTTGCTTTATGAAATTTTAATAGATCAGCACTATGAAGCACAGTTAGTATTCCTAAGTAAAGTTTCCCTTGCTTACAAAATGAGTAACTTGAGAGTTAATGAATTCTCTCCCATACTTACCTTGCTTATTGTGTACAGAGTTTGTCTTCTGTGGAAGCCTTGTTAGAAGAAAGGAGAGCATTTCCTTAGAACTAGAGCAACAGAGGCTTTTCATACTCTTATACCAAGTTAACTTCCGAAAGATTTTTAACTCCCTATTTCCCAAAGCACACTAAATTTTTGAGCCCTACAAAAACTAAATTTTTTTATTAGTCTAGTTATTTTCTGAAAGTTCAGAGAACTAGTTAGTAGTATACAAAGTGGAATCTTTTCTAGTTGTCAATATCTACTAGGTTTAATATTTAACGTTTTGAAGTACTTAAAAGAATGAGCCTAATAACTTCCAGCAATACAAATGTTTTGTGGGGATGGTGGTGCCTGATGTATTGGTGAAATAATGTAGTTTAAAACAAAGGAAGAGTAAAATTTTATAGTCATGGCTGTCCAATAGATCAATGCCAGAAATTCTGTGGGAGACAAATTTAGGGTGAGATTGTTTCCAAAATAGTATGATTGGGAGATAAAAAGGGTCTTCTCTCCATTATTACATGTAAAGTGTCTCATACATAATGTAGTGGTCCAGCAGTTATGCAATCAAACTATTCTCACTATTTTAATTTTATTCTTCCTCTTGGTCCTATTGCTGTCACCATCCTGACCAACTTTCTAAGTGGAAATAAATAAATGATAACCAGAACAATGTAGGGGTAGAAGAGAAGTTTATGAACTGCTAGCAAAGATTCCACATTGCTCATCTCATATTCCTTACAGATGTAGCACAGCATGTTGTTCATAATAGGTTTATAGCTTTCGCTCTAATGAGAAATCTATTTTTGGAGTGTGTGTGTTTGTGTTGTGTGTGTACGTGTGTATCTATGCATCAGGTCAAAAGCAGCTTCCCTGAAGCTGCTATTAATTTTTAAGTCTCCTCTCTGGAACCATGATAAACAACAAGTGTTTATGGACATTTTGCTTGAGGTCTTTTCTTTTCCAAATAATATGAAGACCCAATTTCTTCAGACTTATTCCTAAGTTTGGCATTCAAGGTCCCCTATTATATCAGTCTGCCGCTAATTATATCTCCTAACACTTTCCTTTATTTGACCTAATCTTCGAAGAAACTACCATTTTGTCTCATAGTCTCATAGTCCTAGGCCTTTACTAACAACGTTTCCTCCATCTCTGTGCCCTCTGTACCTCTTCCCTTCACCTACCCCAGGCTTCAAATGGTCAGAAAGCATGGTAACAACAAAACATGGTCTTTAAATCCAGAGAGAACTAGAATTACTAACCCTGGCCTATAGTAAATACCCAATAAATAGCAACAATAAATAAATTGTTGTCAAATAAGAGCTAACATTTATTGAGCATTTACTGTGTGCCTGCATTGTTCATTTTCTCTTTCAACACTTTTAGGCCTCACCTCTCCCACCAGCCTCCTGGCGGCTCTAATTCCCTTGGAATTCATCTGACTCACAAACTCAGCCTGACCAAGCAGGTTCCCTGTGACCTGGTTTTGAGGCTCGTGGCCTTTGAATCATTCTCTTTTAGGCACAATATGGGTCGTTACCAACATTTTACAGACTTATGTCTGGAACCTAAAAAATGACCGTGGGTGTAAGCAGAGGATTGGATGACCAGCCCTGGACAAACTTTTCTGCCAAAGCTGGGGCAGAGACTGGCTGGTAGTAGATCTGCCACTGCTTCATCAGTGACTAGAACAGGCTCCTTCTTCTCTGGGCAATAACCTAAAGAAGTAGAGCCATTCCTGAGTCTCGTACCTCATAGTGTTAACGTTATCTTTCTTGGGAGAAGTGCATCTACCTTTCTATCGTTATCAGCATAAGGGGCGACTGACACCATTGCGCGCATGCCCCAAAGCCGTGGCCTCTGCGCCTGCGCGCGGGCGGGGCGGGGAGGGGCGCGGGTCGCGGTCGGAGGTGCGCCTGCGCAGGTTCTAGTCGCGCCTGCGCGCGGCTTGACTTCCCGCGCTTTTTCGGAGGCGAGGAGGTTTCCGGTAGCTGACTGGCCTGTCTCCGCGGCGGTTGACGGAGGCGAGGGAACCTGTCCGCGAAAGTTGCGTGTCGCGTTGGTAGGAGGGCCAAGAAGGTTAAGACTGTGTTGTTACTAGTTACCAAACTGTCCCCATTCTCTGGGTGGCGAGAGATTGTTGAAAGAGAGCGCGAGTCCTGACTGGAACTCCTGTCTCCCGAGACGAGGCGCCAAAATAATCCCACCTGGCCTCCATCTGAGGCAGCGCGCGCTCGCGCTCATGTTTACAGATTGAACAGGCTCTTTGCACTTCGACGCCACCAACCACATTACTGCCGTTCGGGTCCAGTTGGAAGCTGGGGTTGGGACAATTTAGAGTCCCTGACCCCGGGTTAGTGTTCCAGGGAGGATAACACTTTTGTTTGTTTGCATGATACTCGTCGGAAACGTTGACAGTCCTTGTAGGCCCCCTCTGGGTTTGGGGTGTAAGTTGTGTTGGCATTTCTGTGCCAAGAAAAAGTCGCGTAATCTCTATTTTGGTTCCTAGAATGACAATAATATTTTTTAAAGGGCTTGCTAGATCCTGCTTCAAGCCCAAGACATGGAAACAAAGCAGAGGCATTCCCTTCCCTTATGTTTCCCAAGTTTTATTTCTATAAGCAATATTTGGAAATTAATATTTACCTCAGTATGATTTACATTGTGACTTAGTTGTGTTCATGTCTGTCTGCCTCATTGGTTAGTGAACTTGGGAGCGGAAATTATTTAGGTTTGTATCTTGCTTTTTCACACAATAGGTAAGTGTTGATTTAAACTGGGTTTGAACTATACTAGGAGGCCAACTATGGAAAAAATTACAGCAAAAATTCTGTTAAAGGAAAAAAAACTCGTTTCACTTGTTGAAGTTGTGGAAACTTATCATTTTGGTTATTCTGGATATTAAGTGAGGGCTTAGATTTTGGTATTATACAATCCAGGGATCTCAAACTAATGGCCAAAACAGACGATATGCTGTGTTTTAAAGTGAGGCACAGAGCACGTTCTCACATGGCTAATTCAACTGTGTATGTTTCCTCCCTGGCCTTGTAAGCATATAAGTTTGCCAATATTATAGTCCAATTCTCTCTTTGTAGATATGGTTCAGAATTATTCACCTGTAGGTCATTAGTTCTGAAACAAATTACATGGACTGTGTGAAATTCCACATACATTTAGGAAGCAAGGTTATAGCCCCCCTAACTTACTTCAAACAGAGTTGGAGAACCAGTTCCTCTTGTACATTCTTGCTCAGAGAGCAAAAGACCCTGTAAGGTGTTTACACTATCAGGTTTGAAACTATAGTTTTAAAACTTAATTTTACTAATTACTTGGCTAAAAATTTGATCTTGTGGCCTATACAATATGAGTTACAAATTCCTTTCTTTGAAGGTTTAGTCGAATAACTTCATGTTGTAAATTTGGAGTGTTAAAAGTTACAGACTTTGATACTGAAGGAAATGAAGAGAAGCCTCAATGAAAATTCTACTCGCAGTACAGCAGGTATCAAACAATTTTAATTTTTATATTTTGTATGTACCATGTAAAGCTTGTATAATTTATAAATGTAGCATTTTGGAAGGAACTTTTAAAAAGATTAAACGTACAGTATAGCCTCTTTATTTTTCAGGTCCAATGAAATAAAATAACTTACTCAAGGCAAAACATTTAGTGGCAGAGGTGGGAGTAAAATCAAACTTTTCTGGATTTACTCTAGTGTTCTTTCTACAAACCCTATGTGCTTGGGTTGTTCTGTACTTTTAGTCTGGAAACAAAGAAATAGGTTTATTTTTTATTTGTATTTGTGACTTATTTAAAGTATTTCCAGAAGCACTTATCTCCCTAACAGCTTCCCCTACCATTTCTGCTTTCCCAATTTATTAGTTAGAAGGCAAGAATGAAGAGAACCAAGGTAATGGTGATAATGCACAATAAGATAGTAATAGCTACTATTTATGGTGGATGTACTGTATTTCAGACATTTAATTATATGTAGTAATTTATTTAATCTTTACACCAGCCCTCTGAGATATGCATAGTTGTTACCATCCTTGTTTTCCAGAAGAGAAATTAAGGCACAAAAGAGTTGTTAAATAAGTAATTTATGAAGTGGCAGAACCAGCATTTGAACCTGGGAATCTGGCTATAGAGTCCATGCTCTTAATCACTATTATACTCTTTCTTAGTATATGTCATTTTGGCACAACGAATTTAAGGAAATTGCCCAGGTTTACACTTTGAAGTTGTACATAATTCAAAACTACTTTTAAGTTGTAATTCAAATCCAGGAGGTCTGACTTCAGAGCCCACATAAATTTCCCACCCTTTCATCAGACAGTTATCACAAAGTCTATATATTCTCCTGTAATAAAAGTTTTGATGGATCAGCTGGAGTATGGTATATTTCTGAACTGAGATTTAGAAAGATAATCTGAACTGAGATTTAGAAAGCTGTGTCCTGTCTAGGTTCTTCCACTGTGACAATGTGTAAGCTTTTAGGAACTCTTTTTCCTGAGAGCCCTTCTAGTTTTACTATTTATAAATTCTGACTTTTGACTTGACGTGAGATCCCAGGACTCTTATCTGAAGGGTTTACAGGTAGTATTTATTCTCATTTGTAGACATTTTCAAAGTGTTCCACAGAAAACATGCATTATAGACACCTGGAGTGCTTGTTAAAATTGCAGGGTTTGACCTCCAAACCAAATCTATTGAAATGAAATTTATAAAAGTAGGGTCTAGGAACCAGCATGTTAAACTAGGTAAATCTTGGTCAAACTAAAGTTTGAGAACCATGGCCCTAAATGTTGTGTTACCATAGTGCAAACAGTCATTAGGGTTTTAGTTCTCTCTCACTTCTTTTGAGCTTGAGGGACCCCCTCCAGTTGATATAATAGGCAAGCACAGGTGAGAAATAAGGAAAACAAGAAGTGGATTTGCGAAGGGTTGAGGAATGAGGGAAGAGATGAGAATTACTTCCAAACAAGAGAAATTAAGGCAATGTTAGCTTAAAATGAGAAAAGAGTTTTTAGAGAAACAAACGAGGCTATTTAGGACCTTAAAAAGAATATAAAAATCAATCCAAAGATACAGAAATTTATTTATAATAAATATAAAATTAATAAATAGAAGTAGACGAATTCAGATTGTGCATTATTATGTCCTAGTAATTATTATATAACTAGATCTGACTATTTTTCTATTATGTACTAATTTTTTTTATGTACTAATTTATTGGTACATTTAATTTAGGCTGTTTGCCTGTACCATTGTTCAATCAGAAAAAGAGGAATAGACAGCCGTTAACTTCCAATCCACTTAAAAATGATCCAGGTATCAGTACTGCTTCTGACAGTTATGATTTCCCTCCTTTACCAACAGGTAAGAAAATAAGGTGAATACTTTCAGAAAATAATTAGGATTCAAAAAAAATATTTCTATTTTATTATAATGCAAATAGAAAGTTTATTTTTTCTCTTCGTTCCACTGTCTAAATGTATGGGTTACTCGGCTCTTTCTGAACATCCCAGTTCAGTAGTTTGAGTTTTCTTGTCTACAAGGGTAGCTTAATATTTAAATGGATTATCTTATATCTGGAACCTTGTTCTAAAGAATTGGTAAACCTACATTGTAAAGATTATTTTGTTTCTTTTTCAAAACACATAAGGATATTGTGACTTAGACATTTGGTGCTAAAGAATGGAGATACGCAGGTTGACTCAGGAATAAGGATAAGTGTGAATATCAACACAGGAAAATGGAAAAAAAAAAAAGACCTTAGGAAGGGAAAAAGTCCAAGTATTTCTAGTGCTTGGCCTAGTTTTTTTTTTCTTATAACATTTTTGCTTTTCTTTATTGACTCTTTACTCTCTCATCCAGTGGGCTTCCTTATAGTTTCAACCAGCACATGAACTAAATTGCCCTTTCTCAGAGTTAATATAATCTTTTAATTCTAGTTCTCAGAGCCCATCATTGACTGCTCTCTATATGTCTTGATTCAAATTCTAGAGACAGAGAGCCTCTGGTTCAGCTCATCTTTTTGAGTGAGGTCACTAAAATACTGGTGAAGCCTCTCATCTCTGAAGCAATTAGCTTTGGTGGTGGGTGCTGGGAGGTCTTAATGTTTGCTGACTTTTTACTTCTCCCCAGAAGAAAGCATAAACAGGCAGACATTCTGAAATATACTTGGTACATGCTAGTTATATACTTTTACCTTTTGGGGGGGTGCACTTGAAAAAACTTTAATAGGATCTTATACAACTAGAATTTTAAAATCAATCTCAATCAATCTCCCCCCTATACTTATATTGTTAATTTCATCCAGTGTGTAACCATAGACCTCAATTTATTTCTAAATCCAAAGTTATTTTGTTTCCTTCCACATTTGAGGAATTTGGAGAATTTATATTCCCATTTTTATTGATAAAAAATTCACATGGATATGCATAAGTAGTTGTTTATCTGGTCACCATCTGCCATTTAAAAATTCTCCAATATTTAAAGTAACATGAATGTTGACCTTGAAAAATAACAACAATTTGAGTTGCTCCATAGGGCAGTGTGCATCTTTGTGAAGTACTGTGAACTCACAAGCTCTGACCAGGATTATTATCTGTCACAGGTTTAGTAAAGTTCTTATATTGGGCAAGAGATAGGACTAGATCAGTGTTTTTCAAATTTTTGTCTTGATCCATTAGACTGGGAAACAACCAATCTTTTAAAAAGAAATGGAAAAGAATAAAGTAGAGTAGAATGGAATAGAAAATATCAGAGTGTATCACACATAGTAAGGATAAGAATTGGTGGTGAAATTTTGTTATATTCTTTCTCCTCTCTCTCATACACATAGATGCACACTATACATGTATACATGTTGGGTTATGATGTATATCTCGCTGTGATTGGGATCAAAAAAGTTTAAGAATCATTGATTACTCTGAATTCATGTTACAGAATACAAGGTAACTATACTAAGATTGATTGTGGAAAATACTGATTAAACTATTACCTTTGCTTAAAATACAATGGGAAAGAAAGACATCTATAAAAATTACTAAGACAGGCTGTGAGAAATTCCACAACAAAGTGCTGTTGAAGAACAAGTTCATATCTTCAAGTTATTTTCTTCTTCACGCTTTCAACCCCCAAATTAAATAAATATGAAATAATTATCATTTTTTTTAATGCTATCTATTTTACTTTTTTTTCTGTTACTTTTGTCTTTTGAGATTTGGCCTGGGAATCAATGAATCCAGAGTTGCCTACTTTAACAAAAACAGTGAACACAGGGTATGTGGAAAAGTATATGTCAATGAATATGTGTCTTTTATTGACTGATGTTATTTTATTCTATATGTATTTTACATTTATCAATTTGGAAACAAACTTTTAATATTTAATAAGTTATGTTTCCTCAAAAGGCAAATACCACATTCAGTTTCTCATCCCCTGAGAAGTCAAGATTCTGGGTCTAAGTGTATTCAGTCAAATACTGAAAGAAGCAAGAGTGGCTGGAGGTGAGTCTACTTAAGATTTCTCTTTCTTCTTCTATTCCTTCTTTTCCTTTTCCTCTCTTCCTCTCCTTCCTTCCCTTATCCTTCATCTCTTTCTCCTGTCTTAGAATTACATTTAGGAAAGTTCTATACTTAATGACTGACCATAGCAATATTAGCTACATTTTATAAAAGAAGTTAAGAATACTTTAAAAATAGGTAAATTTTGGCAGTGATTTTGTTTGCAAAGAGTTCTTCATGTTATAATGAAATATCTGCTAATATTTATCACCATGAATTTATAATTTTACTTTGGATCATTAATGATCTAATTGACAATAGGTAAAGAGTCAGGAATAACTATATCTTAATGTTGGCTATATTTAGAAATTGAGAACCAAATAGAATGCTCAGTCCTACCCTAGAAAGGCAGTCTACTTCAAGATAAGTAGAACAGAATAATAAAGAATCATGGAGACTGAAATGCATATGCATCTGCAGTGGTAGGAGCTCAAGGAATAAAGAGGACCATCAAGGAAGATGGTGAGAATACTTCTGAGTCATTGCCAAAAGGATCTGAGTTTAACGCCTAAGTATTATGAAAAAATTAGTACGTAGAAAAAGGACATGATTTATTTTTTAGGTTAGATTTTACCAAACATATGTATCAGTCATTGTTTTGTGCTTCAGTATGTCTTTTTAATAATCCTTACAACAACCCTGTGAAGTTAATATAACCTTTGCTTTTATTAAAGATACCATATTTTTTTTAAAGGGGGAAACTTTTAATAGAGTGATTAATACATAAAAACAATATTTTTATTTTTAAAAAATGAGTTTTGATTTTATTGTTCATGCTAGTTTCTTTAGGACCAGTCAGTTATTTTCTTCAGGGCTTTAAACTAGACCAATTCATGCTTGGAGATGGTCCTTGGAGGCGTAGTTCCAGCTGCAGGTGCTAGGAGAAAGTCTGTATCGACAGGCATTAGACAGAGAATTTGGTAACAGATTGTAATCTGGACAGGCATCCGATATTAGATATTCCAATTTGAAATAATATGTGGTTGGAATATAACAACAAGAAATCCAAGAACAGAAAACATTTGCAAACCAAAGTAGGCAGTTGGTAATCTGCTAAAAATCTTTTAACTGGTTCTATGCTTAGGTTCGTAATCTAGCTTTACTTTCACATTCATCTGTCCCCAACAACAGTCTTTCTTGGGGATCTTGTTGAACATCTGGACCCTATCTTTGTCTCCAAGGAGAAGGATCTGAGGGAGACACTACTCTCTACCCTGCTCAGGAGCCACTACGACTTAGGCCTCATGGTCTAGTTGGGATGTTGAGCACCTAGCTAAGATGGATTGGCTGCTGAGGCAGCACTGTGTATGGGCATGCCCAGTAAGATTAAAGGACTATCTGTAGTTCTCTCAGGCCTTTGTTCAGGCCAGAAGCACCTCCTGAGCAAAAATGTTGGAGGAAGTTGCAGATGTGCTGTTACCAATAAGGAATTATGAAGCTTAACAAAGCTTTCTAAATTATGAATAATTAATTTCCATAGCCATCAGAGAGGGAAGATAAAATCCTTTCTATTCTTTCTGTTGAAAAAATTGCTGTCATATGAAAGAAATGATTAATGTATGAAAAATGCCTTACAGAGGTGTATCAAGCAATTAATAAGAATACTAATAATATTTTCCTTGGATATTTGTGATGTTTATGGTATTTATCAACTTTAAAAATTTCGTAATTATTTTTTCTTTTCTCATTTTCATACCTAATTTTGTACCTAATTTACTTATGAAGGCTCCCCAAATTATACAAGCTTCAGGCCCCATACAATTTGGATTTGTTCTTGATCACTATGGAACCTAGACCCTTTTTGGATTATTTTCCCCAACAAGGAATGGGTTGTAGTGTTTGCGCTCCTCTGATATCTTTAGGAAAATTATTCAGAAATAAGAATTTGTGACTTGGACTAGTTTTTTCTTGTGGAACTCTTTAATTAGCTGGCTCAGAAATTACATTTTTTTAAATTTTGGCCTCATTTTGTTTTGATCAGCTGATACAAGTCATTTGGTAAAATGCTGTAACATATTCATAAGTAGAGCTTTTAAGCTATGTAGTAAAAGTACAAAATTTCTAATAAAAAAGCTAGCTATTTAGCCTATATTTATCCTTTTGATTTAAAATCACTGACAAGCCGTTAGTTTAACTTCTTAAAGTTTTACTTTATAGAAAATTTAAACATAAATGTGTAAAAAGGAAGCAAAGGTCCTCAAAATCTTACCACTTGGAGACAACCACTGTTATATGGAGGTTTCTGTAGTTTAAAAATATACTTTATAGCACTGGACTCTGAGTTGGGGGACTAAGGTTCTCTGGGTTCTGAATTGCTGTATGATTTTTGACAAGTTACTTCCTTCCTAAGGCTCAGTTTCCTCACCTGAAAAGAAAGGTATACTATATTGTAGGGTTATTGTGATGATGTATTTAAGATTTTTAACTTTTTAGTAGTTAAAAGTAGTTTATAAACCAAAAATTACCATATAAATGTAAATTTTGATTTTCTCTTAATAAAAAGTATATAGAAACAAAAACTAATGCTAATTAAAAAAAACTGTTACAGCTACGGAGATGGAAACAAAAATACCAGCTTGAAAACTTGGGATAGAAATGATTTTAGATCTCAGTGCAAAAGAACAAACATAGTGGCAAATGATGGAATGAATTCTTGTCCAATGAGTTTGAGAGCTCAACAACAGAAACAATTAAGAATATCTGAACCTCCTAACTTATCTCACCAAAGAGAAACTGAAGTACTCAGACGAACACATTCATCAAAAATATCTGGCTCTACAATGAGAGGTCTAGACAAAAATGGTGCATTACAGGCATTTAAGCCCAATTTCCAACAAAATCAATTTAAGAAAAAAATGGGTCATATTCCAGAAGAAAATACTCTCAAGGTAAACTTTTAAATATGAATTATTTACATTTTTATATTTACATTTAAAAAATATGAGATAAATAAGCATTTAGAAAATTACAGAGATAAGAGCATTTGAAATCAATCCTATGGCATGCATTACTTGATTAGCACAAATATCTAGTTCCATTGGAGTGAGTAAATGTTGGTTTCCAAAATATTTTCTTAGATGTTGTAAATGGCTGCTCCTTTTCATAGTTCCTTTACAGTGTTCTACTGGGCTCTGAATTTCACTGTTTACTAATTATTGAGATGACGACAGTTTATCCATTGGTTGCAGAAATTCTCTGAGCTTTTCATATGTCAGTCTAAGGTTGTTTTTTTTTGTGTTTTTTTTGTTTGTTTTTTTAACAGGTCAACAAACGTTTTCTGTACAGGGCAAGGTAGTAAATGTTTTTGGCTTTAATGGCCATATTGTCTCTCTTGCAACGACTCAACTATACTACTCAACTCTGCCATTATAGCTTAAAAGCAGCCATAGACAATGCATAAACAGATGGGTATGGCATGTTTCAATAAAAATTTACAAAAACAGTGGGTTAGATTTGGACGACAGACCATAGTTTGCTTACCTCGGTTCTATAATATGATCTGATTTTACCTCCAGCCTCGTATTACATATTCAGCTAATTCTCCAGTCCACTTGCCATTTCAGATTCTTCACAATTCTCTAAACATGATGTATGCTCTAATATGACTCTGCTTTGATTTGTAGTTTTTATATGTACTTCCTTCAGCTTTACTTTCTCTCTTCACTCCTCACTCTTAATTGTTCTTTGTAAATGTCTTTTATATATTATGTGTGCTGGTCGTTCACTATCTTCCCTCCCTTGACCCCTGTACCAATAGATTGTTTACCTTCTGCCCTTCTCTGTGCTCTGGAAAAATGAATCATCTTACATGTCCTGCACCATCCTGGAATCCCTTAGCTCAGTGGTCCCCAACCCCTGGGCTGAGGCTGTGGACTGGTACTGATCCATGGCCTGTTAGGAACCAGGTGAGCAAGGGAAGCTTCATCCATATTTGCAGCCGTTCTCCAGTGCTAGCATCACTGCCTCAGCTCCACCTCCAATCATCAGGCATTAGATCCTCATAAGAGCACTGGTCCCTGGTGCCAAAAAGGCTGGGGACCGCTGCCTTAACAGAAGCAGACTTCCATTAGGGGCCAACCAGTGGGAATCACTTGTAGGACTTCAAAGGTTGGGGAGAGAGGTTGGATTCTTCTATTCCCTCCCTGCTTAAATGTTGTGTAGCAGGCAATTATTATGTCCCTGCATGATATAGCCCTTCCATGAGTCCAGCTTTCACAAGTTTGGTAATTTTATTTCTTCCCGTTGTCCTTTCAGCCTAGGAGTGATAGAAGTTTCTTACTGTTGTTAGTCTTCAAATGCTTAAGTACACTATGTTCTGTGTGTATGCCTGTCAACAGTCTTTTCAAGAAGTCATCTGGGGTAAATTCTGTGTTGTTTGTTTTTTTTTTTTGCTGGAAATATGACTAAGATAGCATGTTTCGCAGTGGTTCTCAACTTTATGTTTCCTTGTACATAAGAATGATATGACACCTTAGTAGCAGTGGCTGATTATAGCAGTAGTAAGGAGGCAGTCATACTTTGGTTAAGTGGGGGAGGAGGAGGGAAGGTGATTATAGCTGGGAAAAAAGTTCCATCAAGTGTTCTTGATATGCCCTGCCCTCACAAAGGAAAGTGCCACCACTATCCCCTGAAAATTAGTATCTTAATACATTGTATTCTTAGTTTATCTTTAAAAATGCCAGACACATTCTCATCTCAGGGCTGTTCCCTTGGTCCTCACTCAACAACTAATTTAAAATAATAACAGACAATTGGGTAAAGAAGTTGTGGTTCATATATACAATGGAATATTACTCAACCATGAAAAAATGAAATCCTACCATTTGCAATGACATAGATCTAGAGGTTATTATGTTGAGTGAAATAAGTCAGAGAAAGATAAATACCATATGATTTCACTTATATGCGGAATCTAAGGAACAAAAAGAACAAACTAATCAAAAACAGACTCACAAATATAAAGGACAGTCTGGTGACAGCCAGAGAGGAGTCGGGTTGGGAGACTGGGAGAAAGGGGTGAAGAGTTAAAGAAGTACAAATTAGTAGTTGATAGATGGTCATAGGGATGGGGAGCATGGCATAGAGAATGCGGTCAGCAAGAAAGGAATGGCTAGCTATAGAGCCAGAGGAGAGAAAGAACAATCAGGGGGATCATTTCATAAACTATGTAAATACCTAAACAATGTACTGTATACTTGAAACTAATAATAAAATTAAAAAAAAAACCCCTGTCTCTCTTTAACTTTTTACCCTATTTTAAATGTACATATGTACATATATATAAATTTCTGGCATTCTATTATATAATTATAATTTTCCGAATCTCCCATTGGACGGCAAAATGTATGAGAGTGGATATCCTGTCTGTTTTGTTCATTGTTTCCTCGTTAGCTATGTTTGGCACATAGTAGGTGCCAATAAGTACTTTTGGAATGAAAGAATGAATGTGTCCTCCTAGAATGTGAGTATATTAGGGAAAGGAATTGTGTTTTATTCATCTGTGTTTATCACAGGACATAATACTTTAAAAACATTCAACAAATGAACAAATTAATAAGTGGATGAATGCCCATATAATCATTCTCTTCTTGATTGTCTCCAGTGCATCTTAGTTTCTCCTCCTATAAAGTGTTAATGATGCCTTTAGTAACTGTACTAAAAATTTCAATACTTCCATTAACACATTTTACACATCTGCCTATTTATCTTTACAAAGCACCTAGAATCTTTACAAAGTGAAAGTGTATAATGAAAAAAACGAAAGGTTTTTCTAATGCTTTGATTTTATTTTTTTCAAAAGGATGCCTCATTGTATCAGTTAAAGTTGAAAGAAAAAGATAACTCTTTAAGAATTATATCTGCAGTTATCGAAAGCATGAAGTACTGGAGTGAACATACACAAAAAACTGTACTACTTTTTGAAATATTGGGTAGGTATAATACTTCAAAAATACTTCAGTAATATTTGGACAATAGTTTTGAATGTCCATAGGAATACTTAAGAGATCTTAAAAATAAAATTTTGCAAAAGGAAATGTGATTTATTAGGATTTTCTTCAATTCTTGGGTCTGTCATTGATTTGTGTGACTTAAGATGTATTTAGTTATGTATTTGTAATGTTAAAACAGGAAAAATTCCTAAGTATTCCAACTCAACCCTTGAGGAATCGGGCAAATAATTAAAATAGACTTGACTAAAATCACAAAACTAGTTAGCAAAAATGGATCTAGAATTCAAGTCTCCATATTCTTAATCTAGTGTTTTTTCTATTATATCACAGTGACTCCAGTAGTAATTTTGTATATAAATTAAATCATATTTTAAATACTCTGAAATAACATTTGTAGAGAATCCTTTACTGATATGACTAAACACCCTACAATTAATCTGTTTTCTAAATATTTAAGAGGGGGAGAGTTTTGTAGAATGTTTCTGGAATTTGATTTTACCTAGAATAAGAGATAAGTAAGTAGAGATTCAAAACATATTTCAATAGTTCAAGTAAAATAAATATTTAAATTATGAAACATCCTAAACATACGGAAAAATATAGAGAATATAATATCCACATACCCATGTTATAGATACATTTTAAACCCTTATCCATTTTTTTTCTTTAGAAATAATCACTGTGGTATCTTTCCTGTCCATGCTTTTGTATATTTACTGTATACATATGATTTCATAAATTTACACGTATATATACTTTTTATTGCTTTATATGTTTTAAAATATACAGCTTAAATTTTCATCCAGTATTATGTTTTTAAAATTTAGTTATTTTCTGTACTGTCACAGTATTGTCTTCATCCTGAATTATGGTCTCTCCAGTAGCTGCTGATTCTTCCCTTTTGTTATTAAGATGATTATCAAAGTTCTCTATACCACCTATCCTTATACCACACTGTCACATTCTTTTGTGTTTTTTTTCTGGTTGCTCTTCTACAGGAAGTAGCAAATGACCCCTTGCATATCATCATTTCTGACTGGGTAACAAGCCCATCACCTAAACCCTGAACTCTGTAGCTGGGGAATGGGATACACTGATTGGTTTAAGTCAGTCTCAGGTCATTCCTGCATGTAGGTGTGCAGACAAATCCCATTCAAGCCAAATGGCTAAGAATGGCATAGGAGAGATTTCCTAAAGGAAAATCTGGGTGGCATTAGGGGAAATGGAGGCTGATTTCAAAATAGCAAATGTTCACTGTCAGTGCTCAGTAGATGGTTATTAAAGGAATAAATAATGCTCTCATTTGGTAATAATTTCTTGATATAAACATGAATTACTATTTGCAGTTTATATAGGTGAGAGATATGAAGGAGGTTAAACAATTCACTCAATTTAGTAAATTGAACTGATGCAAATGCATGCCTTCTGATTCTCATTCAATTTTTTTTTCATTAAACCATGGTGCTTATTTGTTACGAGTGTATTTTATTATTATAATGTAGTAGATTTGGTATGGGGACTTAACCACTCTGTAGAATACATTCAAAGGAAAAAGTTTCAGATGGCCAACTACTGTCAGTTCTATGAACTTTGGTGTATAACCTGTTCCTAAGTTGGAAAGGGCCAGAAATTTTGTTTTCCTTAGTATAAAGCAGTTTCAGAAATATCTTTCCCTCTTAAAATGTTTTCTTTATTATTGTATAAATAAAACTATGAGAGAGGTTGGTGTGGGCAGTTATTTAAATAGCAACTTCTCTTTGTTAAATTTTATTTGCATTTTACCAGCACTGATTTTCTCCCCCTATTTCAATGTTCCTTAGCTGTTCTCGATTCTGCTGTTACACATGGACCATATTATTCAAAGACTTTTCTTATGAGAGATGGGAAAAATACTCTGCCTTGTGTATTTTATGAAATAGTGAGTATTTGTCTTAAGTATTCTTTGGAAAGCATATGCCAACAAAACATACATGTGTACTTTATAAAATGCAGGCTGTAATTCTATTGCAGTAGAAATTCTGTTAACACTTTAGTAGTACTTTCAACATCTTGGTTTTAGTTCTGATATTAAAGTTTTTTATTCAACTACCATATGCCAGGCTATGTGCTACATGCAAGGGATACAAATTGGAATATAAGTAGTAAATGACTCTTTCTCTTAAAGAATTTATAATCTCAGGTAGAAAGACAGTTATATAAATGTTACAGAGTGGTATGATAAATGGCATGATAGAGATATGTGTAGGGTGCTGTAGAAGCAGGTAGGGTAATCAGGGAAAGATTTTCAAAGAGTGTAGTAACTTATTTTATTTTAAGGACTAATAAATTAAGCCAAAGTGTGTGGGGGGAGGGAAAGAGGAATAGAAGAATGCACTCTAAGTTGAGAGAGCAGCATATTCAAAGACATGAAACTAAGAGAGAGCCTGGATTGTACAGGAAACTGCAAGTGGTTTATAATGAATGGGGATAAGAATAGGGGTTCTGAAGTTGAGAGAAGGCAGAGTGGGCTGGGATATAGAGAAATAGAGTCTTGGTGTGAAAGAAGGCTGGGATGACAAAGGAGGCTGGAGATCACAAGGGGGTCTGGAGACCTTATAGACTTACATACTTTGTAAAAAAGTTTGTAATTCTGAAATTGGCCATAATTTGAAATAAGATGTGGATTCCAGTTTTTACTCCACTGTTTACTAGCTTTATGACCTTGAGTAAGCTGCTTAAACTTTCTGAGCTTCAGGTTTTTTAAATCTGTAAAATGGGGAGACTAATTCTAACTTTGAAAGGTTATTTTGGAGATTAGATGATATAACAGCATCTGACACATAGTAGATGGTCAAATGATAGTAATTGTTGTGTTATTTCTAAAATATTTTGAATGCTTATTTTTTTCTCATCTGATGTTTTTTAAAAAACTTCGTATTGAAGTATAACATATACAGATAGTTCACAAATCATAACCGTACCATTCTATGAAGTATCACAAAGTGAACATTACCAAGGGTAAGAAATAGAACATTGCTGTCACCCTGTACATCCTTATGCCTCCTTCCATTCACTACCCCGGCTCCTACCGAAAAGTAACTATTATCCTGACTTTTAATATCATAAATTAATTCTGCCTCTTTTTGAACTTTATATAAATAGTATCACATGGTATGTCTTCTTTAATGTCTGGTTTCTTTCGCTCAACACAATGTAAGATTCATTTATATTGTTGCATGTAGCTATAGTTCATTTATTTATATTTCTGTATGCAATATTCTGTTGTCTGACTATACCATAGTTTAGTTTTCTGTCCTACTGTTGGTAGGCATTTAGTTTCCAGATTTTTTGCTATTATGAATAATGCTCTATGAACATTCTCTTGTGTATTCTCATGTATTTCTGTTGGGTATATATCTAGGAGTAAAATTGCTGCATCATAATGCATGTGTATGTTCTAATACAGTAGTTACTATTGACGAATTTTCCAAAGGGTTGTACCAGTTTACACACTCACAGTCAGTGTAGGTGAGTTGCAGTTTCTTCACATTCTTATCAATACTTAGTACTGTCAGTCTTTTTTGTTTTAGTTATTCTATTCTAGTTGTTGTTTAGTGCTATCTCATTTCTCTACAGTTCTTTGGTGACTAATGAGGATGAGCACCTTATATGTCTACTGGCCATTTAGATATCTTCTTTTGTAAAGTCTGTTCAGGCTTATGTTCTTTTTTTCCTATTGAATTATTTGTCATTTTCTTAGAGGAATTTAAAAAAAAATAATTCTAGATACAAGTTCTTTGTCCTTTATGTGTATTGCAAATACTTTTTCTTACTCTGTGGTTTGCTTTTTCAGTGGCTTTTGAGAAACAGAAACTCTTCACTTTAATATAGTTCTTTGAACAATTATCAATATTTTCTCTTATTCTTTTTATGACTGTTTAGTGAAAGCAATCCCAATATACTTTAAATTTATTCATGATTGAGAGGATTTGTTGCTGGCTGGTCTTTTTCAGGTTTACTAGTCTCATTATGGGATAGTCCTTTTGACTAAGGGTCGGAAGTGGGGGTGTTTGTTAGAATCACTTTTTCTTGGGGGCCTCAGACTCTATTTTCTTTTTCTCCCAGCCCTATGTGCCTGTCAAAAGCTCTGCTCAGTTTCTGCGACTCTTCAACTGTCTTGACTATAATCGATAAATACCTCAGGGGAAAAACATGCCCAAATATCAGGTCCCATTCTAGACTCCTATCCTTTCCCAGATGGGGTGACTGTAATTCCTCACTGCCTTGGTATCTCTCTTGTGTCCCTGAGGAGATTTTTAAGTATTTCATCCAGCAATTCTAGCCGTTCTTAGATAGAGAGTTGGTCTGTAACTACCTTTTTGCTACCTACTGAAAGTGGAACTCTTGATAGTCTAAGAGAAGTGAATAGTTCATGTGCCATTACATTGAGAATTAGTCTTTTAAGGAACAGCAGCTCGCTAGCTTGTAAGAAAGCCTTTCTTCTGTAACAGGGCACCAATATTTGCCTAGCTATCATGGTCTCGGTAGCAGTGAGGCCCTAAATCAGATGAGGGAGTTACAGCATTTGGGGTGATTCATATTTAGTTAATCATATTATTAGTTTCAAAAAATTGAAATTCAGATGAAGTAATAAATTACTTTATTGATATTTATTTTTTACAAAACAGGATCGTGAACTTCCAAGACTAATCAGAGGCCGAGTTCATAGGTGTGTTGGAAACTACGACCAGAAAAAGAATATTTTCAAATGTGTTTCTGTCAGACCGGCATCTGTTTCTGAACAAAAAACTTTTCAAGCATTTGTTAAAATTGTAGATGCTGAGATGAGGTATTATACTAATGTAATAAATGAGATTTAAATAGTGATAAAGTTTAACTAGTATAACTTAAAGCACTTCTCTGTTATTGTTTAAATTACCGTCTCCATGGTTTTATAGCTCCTGCTTTTCTCTATTTCATTTGTTCAATTAAAATATTTAAATCCTTTAAAATGTGTAAAGAGTTTTTGAAAATAATTTTACTGTTTTTATAAAAATGGTATATTTACTAAAATTCAACAACCATTTTAGATAAAAATGCTCAGTATAATAGGAAAGATGCTTATTTAACACGAGATAATAATACATCTGAGTCAGCCCAAAAGCCAACATCAGTCTTAATAGAAGAAATATAGAGACATTCCTACTAAAGTCATGAACAAGAAGACAAGGGTATCCACTATTAGTGCTGTTACTAAGCATTATTCTGGAGCTGCTAGTCTATGAAGTTCATTTAATTACTTCAAATATTTAGTGAGCACATACTCTGTGCCAAGCAGACTGGAAATAAAACACATAATGAAGAAATAAAAATCTCTGAATTTAATGGAATTTATGTTCTGAGACCTAGGAAATATGTTAGATAAAAGAGAAAATTTTGAGATATAAGAATTATTGCTATTGGCAGATAATATAATTGTATGTATGGAAAACCTAAGAAAATCAGATGCAGAAATGAGATGATTTAGTAAGGTACTAGAATAGAACACTTAATTTGTAGTAATCTTCTGTAGATGGTATTTATGACCCACAACTATTAGAGTGTAAAATGTATAAAGATACCATTTAAGAGAGAAAAAATATCCAAGACTAATTAAGACTAAATGATAAATGTGAAAAGTACATGAACAAAACTTTAAAATACTAATGAAGTACAGAAAAGAAGATGGACAAATGGAAAAATAAATCATTTTCTTGAATAGGAAGACAAAGATGTGGATTTTCCTCTAATTGGTAACGTGTAATTTCTGTGTGAAAACACACACACACACACACACACACACACACACACACACACATCAAGCTGATACCAAAGGTTGTATAAAAAATAGAAAAATTCCAAAAAAACTATAGAAGATAGTTTTACTGGATATTATAAAGCATTAAAGATATTAGTCATCTATTGCTACATAGCCACCCCCCTTCCCCAAATTAGTGACGTAAAAAATAAGCATTTATTATCTCTCACAGTTTCAGTGGTCCAGGATTTCAGGAATGGCTCGGCTGGGCAGTTCTGGCATGCGGTTTCTTAGGAGGACCCACTTGCAGGTAGCTCATGCACATGACTGCCTAGTGGGTGCTTTCTGTTGGCAGGAGGCCTCAGCTTCTTACTATGTGGGCCTTTCCAAAGGGCTGCATGAATGTGCTCATGACGTGGTAGCTGGCTTCCCCTAGAGTGAGTAATAGTTATCCAGGTGGAAGCTTTTTTATGAACTAGCCTTGGAAGTCATATAACATCACTTCTACTACATTTATTTTTTTTTTATTATTAGCAGTGAGTCATTAAGTATGGACCACATTTAGGAAGAGGGGGATTAGGCTCCACCATTTGAAGAAAAGTGTGTCAAAGAAATGGCAGACATTTTAAAACCACATATTATGAAGGCATATGTTGTTATGCAAAATATGGTACTGGTTCATGAATAGGTCAATAGACAGAATTTAAAGTACGAAAATAGACTCCAGTACATAGAGAACTTAGTGATAAAAGTAGCATCTGAAATCGGTGGGAAAGAGAGACTATTCAATAATTTGGTGTTGGGACCACTGGGAAGCATCTAGGAAAACTTAGACTTAAATTTTATACTAATGTTTTGAATATATTTTTCTTATTTTGTATTCCTATTTTTTGTATTTAGTTTTTTCATCAATTTAGAAGTTACTTTTGTATAGTTTAAAAGGTATACGGGTTTAATTTTATTTTTATTTCCCAAATAGGTGGCTAATTATCCTAGCATCATCTCTTGAATAGTACATCATTTATCTGTTGATTTGAAATACCATGTTTATTATAAAATAAAACATACAAGCATGGATCTATTTTTAAACTTAGTGATTGATTTCTTAGGTATTCTTATAGATGTTTCCACAAAATCTGTTTTTTAAAAAATCATGTGGGAGTTTTGATTAGGAGTGCATCAAACTTATAAATTACTCTCGGGAGAGTGGACATATTTATAACAGTAAAGCTTCCCATTAAGTAATGTGTCATACCTATTTAGAGCTCGTGTCTTTAGTAAAGTTTTATAAATTTGTTCATAAAAATCTTGCACATTTCTTGTGTATATATATATAAATTCTCACTTAATTCTCTCTTTTCTTAGACCTGTCTTTCTGAAACATCTGTACTCTGGCCTTTCTATATCCTCTTCCTGTCCTCATTCTTTAGATCTCTTTTGCTCACCATTCTATGAATCAATCAAGAGGAGGGGTTATAGTCTCCAGCTTCAAAAACAAAGTGGAGGAATCCCTTGGAAGATACATGAAAGGAGGATGTGGAGGATGATAGCAAGTTTTTTCTAGCTTACGGTTACCGCCTGTAGCAAGATTCAGTTGTGAAGCCAGAGGGGAGATATATCCAGAAAGACTGGTATAAACTCCTATAGAATACAGTATATGCTTTGAACCTAGGACCCATATATAGTGCTTTTCCCCCCAGAGCCATTTTTCATAAGTTTGGAAATCAACTGGTGGTAGCAGGACTGTCTTCTGCTATTAGTAGACCAAATGTACTCACAGAATTTTTGTTTCTCACCCTCACAGTTTTGTATTCTGCTGTTTAAGAGATCGTATTTTCTGTCATAGCCTGGGTTGCCTAAAAAGGAGAGGCAGAGAAAGTCTTATTTGCTAGTAGTTTATTTGGGAATATTATCTCATAAAGAGAAATGATGGATAGAGGAGGTAAATAAGGAAGAAGTTGGAAAGCCAATACTGGGGTGGCTAATTGAATTGGCCACCACTAGGAGTGAATAAGCCTTGAAAGGCAAAACAGGATCATTCACCTTAGTGAAAACGGGAAGCATATATTCATCAGCTCCTAGCACCTGTGTTTAAGGGTTGGCTCATGGGTCACTAACTCCCCTACACTTTCAGGTTGTGTGCATATGAGCGTTAAACTGACTTCCCATGATGTTCCACTCCAGAGAATCAGAGAAACTCTATGGCAGGACACAGGAAGCAGGTAGAGCAGGCCCGATGTAATACAGTCAGATTGTATCTATGTGAAACTGGTTGAAGTCTGCTCAGAACTTGTTACTGCCGCTGTGGCTGGAATAAAAAATTATGTCTGAGAGAATCTGAACAAGAAGTACACAAGTCTCCAAGGGAGGAATACTACCAGGATTGCTTCAGTGGCCACTTGGCCATTTTGGGTCCCTCAACCAACAGGCAAACAAAGGAGTTACCGTACTATCTGGGCTAATCAAATTAACAGTAGAAAATTGGATTTCTTTATACAATAAGGAAAGACCATGCTGGATACCCAAGAGATTCTTTGAGGGTGCCACTTAGTAAAAGTTACTAGACAACTATAGAAACCCAATAAAGGCAATAACACAGGATTCAGACTCCCAAGGAATGAAGATTGAATGTAAAAAACCCCATTCTGATGAAGTGATGACAAATAGATATGGAAGAGGTTGACATTAGCTATGGCCTTGTGATCAATTGCAGGGTAAGGAAGAGCAAGAAACGAGGTAATCTAACATGTATGGAGAGTAGTAGAGATAACAGTGGTGGCTGAGTGCCATTAAGTTTTTCCTAGACAGATGATAAGCTAAATGTACCTCAGTGGGTCGCAAATCTGGATTTCTTTTCTGTCTTGGCCTGAGGAGGAATTGAACATGATCTTGGAGAGTTTATTTTTTTCTCTTACTCTTGTCTTTTCCATATATCTGCATGTGTTTGGGTCAAGAAATCGAATCCTTGTTAACTGCAGGCTTATCGCTCTCCTGGGTTATGTTTATGGGGAATTGGGGTGTAGTGAGAGGTTCTGCCCCCTGGGAATCTTTCTAAAATATGTATCTTTCATGGTGGTACTCTGCTCAAAAACCCATGATGGCTTCTTGTTGCCCAGAGAATGAAGCCTGCATTTGAAGATATTTTAATCTATTCACAGTCTGGTCCCTGCTTACTTTTTATGGCTTGCCCAACCATCCTATTTTATCTTCCAAAATGTAGGTTCCAGCCCTAGAGGACTACTGTCAATTAAACAGGCAGTGTTTAAGCATCCATACATGAGCTGCTCTCAAAGTATAGTACCTTCCCCCAAAGTATAGTCAAGTATGATCAGGACCTATAATCAGTCACTGCTTCTGGATTTAGAGCGTTTGTCCTGAGAGGTTCTGGGTAATTATTTTGTCTTTAATGAGTTCTTTCAGGACCTAGACTCCTCTGGGATTCAGGGTCCATTAGGACCATGGAGGTGTAGAATGGGAGATGTGATAAGGGATGTTGCAGTCACAGGTGACAACTACAGAGGCTGTTACTTCATGTGACTTAGTGAATAAAGGGGGGCAGGATCTCAAGCCAAGGTCCTGGAATCACCCTCAGACACACTGAATAGGTTGGAAAGAGGATGAGTGAGCTGGTCTCCTAGGGCTCTTCCAACTGGAGGGTCTCGTGTGATGTTCTGCAAGATAGTTTTTCAGGTAAAATAAACCTTCTCTTCAGCTCTCAGCCTCCCAAGATTTCCCCAGATTCTGGAAATATTTTAACTGATGTTCACCAGTTAAATTAGTTTTTTAAATGATATCTTTCATAAATATTATTTTAAAAATTAGTTTTTTAAATGATATCTCTCATAAATATTACTATGTATTATTATTATTATTATTATTATGTAAGGTTGTATCATTTCAGGACATCTCTGTGGGGCAGGCATTAATATAGAGGTTCTTAAACCTTCACAATATATTTGAATCACATAAGGATTTTTAAAATACTTAGGATGGGCTCTCCCTCGCCATAGATTCTGATTACATTTATCGGGGGAGGGTACAATCATCTATATTTTAAAATGTATGTTTTTACTACTCTAAGTGTGGTCACAGACCAGCAGAATTGGCATCACCAAATGTAAAATTTGTGCTCATAAAATGTAGAATTTTAGGCACCACAATAGGCCAACTAAATCATAATCAGCATTTAACAAGATCCCTAGGGAGTTCATATGTAAATTAAATTTTCAGAAGCACTGCCCTTTGTGATTCTTATGTGTAGTTCACACTCAGAACTACTGATTCACCAGGTTAGAAAATAAGAGGCATCATGGAGCAGCTGAAGCTCATGAGCTTGCTCAGTGGCAGCATCTCTAAGTGCTACCTCTCTGGTCTGTAATTCCTAATGATTCTCTTGACACCAGAGATTGGTTCTATTTGTTTCCCAGGGGAGAAAAATTCTGAGAAATTGGTGCATGAAACTTCATTTGATGTTTTTCTCTATTGCAAAACCAGCACATTATGTTCACATGTAAAAATTATTAATATGGCTCAGTTAAACAGCATGAGCTGTTTAAACAAGAAGTTGGACTCAGTTACTTTTTTTTTTTTTTTTTTTTAATGGAAGGAACTTCCTATATTCCCTAATGCTTCTCCTTGGCTTTCATCATCGGCTCTGAGGTACACTCTGACGTATGGATATCTGGAGAAGAATTGGAGCGAGGTCTAAAGGGTAGAAATTATCTTTATTCCTTCCTTTGCTCCCCAAATTATTAAACATCTCCATTAGGCTTAATTTTCACAGCCATATCACTATATTCTATGAATATCAACATAAGGAAAGAGTGACAGTGTGGATGTATTTACTGGGTTGTCTAGGATAAAGAGCAATGTGGTTGAGGTGGTATAATATTTTCTGTGAGTCTGAGGTCACATCCAGGATTCTGTCTAAAACAAGTGAGTTCTTGTTCTGAGAGGATTTAGTAGGAGTAGATATTCTAACTTAACAGGAGTTTGCTGTCTTTAAAGTTGGAGGTATGCATGCCTCAGCCTGAAGCACAGCCAATAAATATTTATGAAACATGGGCTGTATCGAGGCACTGTGTCAGGTGGTGGCACTACTGCAGTTGTGAGTAGACATGACCTTTTTTGCATGGAGTTTACAACCTGGTAGGAAAGGTAGCTGTAAACAAATAATCTCAATGACACTGAGTGTTGTGGGGACAAGCACAAGATGCTGTGGAAACTTAACAGTGGGTTCTCACCTGGTCTGGGGAGACAGGGAATGTTTAGCTGCATAACTGATATGTAATATACCTGGAGGATAATTAGGGGCAAGCTAGGTAAATAAAAAGCAGAAGGAGGAAGGTGCTTAGCAAGAGGAACAGCAAGTGAGAAAAGCTGGAGGCAAGGTTGTCACTTTTAAGTCCAGCATTGATGGATAGTGGGAAGTGAGTACAATTATGGAGTCAGATAAAGCTGTGGAGGTAGGCAAGGATCAGATCATGAAGCACCTTTTGGAGTGAATTTTCCCTTGAAAGGAACTTTGCTTTTATCTAAGAACAACGAGAATTCATGAAGACTTCAGGGAGAATGATTATCACATTTTCATCTTAGAATGCCACAGTATGAAGAGACTGAAAGAGGATGAGCATGGAAGCAGGGAGATAAATTAAGAGACTGTTCTCATAGTATAGACAAGGTATGATATTAGCCTGGTTTCAAGGGTAGTGAGAGTTGTGATAGGAGTAGGTGAAAGAGAAAGATAATTAAGTGGCAGAGTTTATAGGATTCGATAAATTGGATGTTGCTAGTGCCAGGAGAGAATGAAGAAAACTCTTAGGTTTAACTTGAGCCTGGGTTTCTTTTACTGAGATGTGAGAGACTTGGAAGAGTGGATTGGGCAAGGGACAGGGTGAGATCATGAGTTTCATTTGGGATCTTTTGAGCTGAAAATGCTTGTGATACATGGGGCAATAATCACTAAGCAATCAATGATACAGTACTGAAGGCGATAGAGTTTTACCCATGAGATTTATATGGTAACAGGAATAGGTGTGTTTTTAGGTCTATATATGGAGAATTATAAGAGAACAGTGTTTAAGGAAAAACCCAAGGAAACACCAATATATAACATACTGTTAGGGAAGAAACCAATCATAGTCACTGAGAATGAATGCCCAGGGAAATATGCGGAGATCCAGTGCGATCACACGGTAGATAAGAGACGAGAGTGTTTTAGAAGGGAAGAAAGAGTCGATATGGTTGCATGCTAATTAACAAAAAATGAGAAAATACGTCTGAAAAATGGCTTGGATTTAGTGATGTGTTATATTTGTGGTTACAGAGTGTTGTTATGAGAGTGAAATAACAAGATTGAATTCAGTCGTTGTAGAACAACTAACAGATTATGCATTATAGAAAGATGTTCGTTTTTATGTTCGTTTTAATGTTATTAAAAAATCTGTTATTTTTTACTGTTATTTTCTCCTAAAGGTATTGGTCACAGAGCATGACAGGAAGAAATCAAACTGTCATCTCAGAGTTCTTCCTCCTAGGCCTGCCAATTGAGCCAGAGCAGCAAAACCTGTTCTATGCCCTGTTCCTGGCCATGTATCTTACCACCATCCTGGGGAACCTCCTCATCATTGTCCTGATTTACCTGGACTCCCACCTCCACACGCCCATGTATTTGTTTCTCAGCAATTTGTCTTTTTCTGACATTTGCTTCTCTTCTGTGACCATCCCCAAATTGTTGCATGACATGCAGAGCCAAGACTCATCCATCCCCTATGCAGGCTGCCTGACACAAATGTACTTCTTCCTGTTTTTTGCAGACTTGGAGAGCTTCCTCCTTGTGGCCATGGCCTATGACCGCTATGTGGCCATCTGCCTCCCCCTGCACTACACCGCCATCATGAACCCCAAGCTCTGTCTCTCTCTGGTGGTGCTGTCATGGGTGCTGACCACACTGCATGCCATGTTACATACTCTTCTCATGGCCAGATTGTATTTTTGTGCCAACAGCGTGATTCCTCACTTTTTCTGTGATATGTCTGCTCTGCTGAAGCTGTCCTGCTCTGACACTCGAGTTAATGAGCTGGTGATTATTTTCATGGGAGGGCTCATTCTCGTCATCCCATTCCTACTCATCATCATGTCCTATGCACAAATCGTGTCCTCCATCCTCAAGGTCCCTTCTGCTAGAGGTATCCGCAAGGCCTTCTCCACCTGTGGCTCCCACCTCTCCGTGGTGTCACTGTTCTACGGGACAGTTATTGGTCTCTATTTATGTCCATCAGCCAACAATTCTACTGTTAAGGAGACTGTCATGGCTGTGATGTACACTGTGGTGACGCCCATGCTGAACCCCTTCATCTACAGCCTGAGGAACAGAGACATGAAGGGGGCCCTGAGAAGAGTCTTTTTCAAAAAGAAAATCCCCTTCGCTGTATAATGATAAAGCTTGGGATTTTTGTATAATTTTATACAGTAAATGTATTGATATTATTACTATTGTTATATTAACCCATACTTATTTTTTTCACTATTAATCTTTCTGTTAAAGTTACATATTAATAATTGTCCAATAAGTAAAAGCAACAAAGTGGATGTATGTAGTTGGACTCAGAAAGGGGATCTCAGTGACCTGCTAGCAAGGTCTTCCTCTTTATTATTCCCAGGTTATCCTGAAAAAGGATCATTTAAAAACTTTTAATTAATCTTTGTGTCTCCAGTTGTTAAACAACTACTTTATCATATGTTATTTTTTAAACCCAAACACTGCTTTAAATAATACTGTGTCCTCCCAGGTCAATATTGACTAAAAATCAAACATCTCATTCTCTTGAGTTTACCTCTGCTAAGTTGGACTTTTTATTGTTAAATACAAATTCTTAACTTACTTTTTCCTGAGCTAGTGTTAACAACATTCTGTCTCTTAACCTTTCTTCTCCAATTTATTTTCATATCTGCATTGTCTTTTGACCTGACCTGTACTGAAAGTGTACTCTCTATCTCTTTAACTACAATAGTTTAGTTTGTCTTTACCTAGGAGCTAACTCATATCTGGGTCCTAAAAGTTACTCCTTCAGGTATGGAGAAGGAAGCCAGAGTCAAGTTAACAGCCTCACTTTTTAAGGGAGTATTACTCTTGCTTAGCGTTTTGGAATTTATCAACAAATTTTGTACCCATGATCTTAATCTACTCATGTGATGAATTCTACTCTTTTATCACCATTTTAACTAAAATGTGTAATTTGATGGCTTGCCAAGGTCCCAGGTAGGTCAGTATTGAGCTTATTTAAGACCTCAGACTACCTGAATTTAAGATTTCATCTTTTAATTTCCCCTCACCTCCAAAATAAGAGGAATAGACCTTCATTTTTTAATCTTAGCTCCATGTATGGCACTGTATAGTTTTCCAATTTTGGTACATTTGTTTTCTTATTCTCCTCTCTAAGTGATGGCGTATAAACTCATAATTTTAATCCTGTCATGTTTTCTGCTTATATTCACATCATTGTCTGCAGTTTAGATCTTTCTCCATTCTTAATTTTTATTTTCATCTTCATAGTAGACATCTCCACATATGTTCTATTAGCACTTCAATCTTAACATGCAAAAAGTTGAACTCTTTATATTTTCTCCAAGTTTGCTCTTTGTTTATATTCCATTTGTTTTTAGCTTTATTGAAGTATAATTGATAAAAATTACACATGTTTAATGTATACATCTTGATGAGTTTGGACATATACATACACCCATTATATATCACAATGAAGATACTAAATATATGCATCACCTCCAAGAATTTTCTTGTAATCTTTGTGGTTTTTCTTTTTTTTCTTTTTGTTGGTAAGACACTTAATATGAGGTCTATTCTCTTGACCTATTTTTGAGTGCACAGTTCTAGCTATAGGTGCTGGGTTTTATAGCAGATCTTTAGAACTTACTCATTTTATATAACAGGAATGTTATACCTATTATAAAATGATTTTATTTCCCCCC
>NW_011888831.1:3131949-3134673 GCF_000151845.1 Pteropus vampyrus
AATTTTGAGTTCTAGGAGGTTTTTATATATTTTGATATTAACCCCTTTTCAGAATGATGGTTTGCAAATATTTTCTTTCATTCTATAGGATGCCTTTTCATGCCTGATTATTTCCTTGCCTAATTATTTCATTTGCTGTGCAGAAGTTTTAGTTGTTTTTTTTTTTTTACTGCCTATAGCACCTGGTCTTCCTAGGTGGTCTCCCATCCAAGTACTAACCAGGCCCAACCCTGCTTAGCTTCTGAGATCAGATGAGATTTGTCACGTTCAGGGTGGCATAGCAGTAGACAGAAGCTTTAGTTTTACATAGGGTTTATTCCTGCTTGATTATGTTGTATGTTCCTTTTTATGTGCTGTTGAATTTGGTTCGCTAATATTTTTAGAATCTTGCATCTATATTCATTAGATATTGATCTATAGTTTTCTTTCTTGTAGTGTTCTTATCTGACTTTGGTATCAGGGTAATGCTGGCCTTGTAAAATGAGTTTGATATTGCTCACTCCTCTTCAGTTTTTTGGAAGAGTTTGAGAAGGGTTGGCATTAATTTTTCTTGATATGTTTCTAAAAATTCACCAGTGAAATCATCTCATCCTGGTCTTTGCTTTGTTGGGAGGTATTTGGTTATCTATTCAATCCCCTTCCTCTTTATTGGTTTGTTTAGATTTTCTGTTTCTTCATTATTCATTCTTAGTAGGTTGTATGTTTGTAGGAATTTATTCATTTCTTCTAGGTTATCTAATTTGTTGGCATATAATTGTTTTAGTAATCTCAACTCATTTCCCGTTTGCCTGAATAATTCTCACCGGCAGCGCTTGCGGCTGCAATGTTTACCTTGTGATATAACTCGTGGATTACAGTCCTAACCTTACCCCCAAAGTTTGCCACGAAATATCTCACTTTTATTATTATTTTCACATCTCTCTAGTATAGCAATAGTCTTTGGAAACCAATAATATCATTCTATTTATGGCATTCTGTTTTTAGTAGTGGTATTTCCATTTACAAAACATAGTAATTCTCGATCGCTGAAAATGTAAAATCCTAGAAAATGTAGCATTCCTATGCACAATGTTAACATCATTCTCAAACAGTTGTTAGCCAAAGATTCATTTGATGAATCCAATTTATGTATACATTTCTTTTTACATTAGGGTTAGAGACAAGTTCTGTTTAGAAATAACTCCAAGAACAGTTTTTATATTTTATTTTCACATTAAAAACCAGTCAGATTTGGTTTAGCCTCAAAGAGCGTGTTTATGTAAAATTAAATTAATGTTGGCAGTGAGCTGCACTTTTTTTCTAAATGGGAAATGGGTTAAGATTCTCTGTATTTCTGTGATGTCAGTTTAATTTCTCCTCATTCATTTCTGATTTAATTTATTGTCTTTTGTTTTCCTTAGTTAATCTAACTAGAACATTGGCAATTTTGTTTCTCTTTTCAAAGAACTAGCTCTTAGTTTCATTAATCTTTTCTATTGCTTTCTGGCTCTATTTATTTTTATTTCTGTTCTGATCAGGCTCTATTTATTTCTGTTCTGATCAGTGTTGTGTCCTTCCTTGTGCTCACTTTGGATTTAGTTTGTTTCTTTATTATGTGAGGTACACTCCCTCTACACCCACTTCCTTGAGAGTTTTTATTAAAAATAGATGTTGAATTTTTTTTGTCAAATACTTTTTCTGCATCTATTGAGATGATCATATGATTTTTATCTTTGATTTTGTTCCTGTGATGTATCAAGTTGATTGATTTATGGATGTTGAACCATCCTTGTATCCCTATAATAAATCCTACTTGATCATGGTGTATAATCCTTTTAAGATATTGTTGAATATGGTTTGCTAATATTTTGTTGAGAATTTTTGCATCTATGTTGATAAGGGGTATTGGCCTGTAATTTTTTTCTTTTTTCTTTTTTGTTGTGTCTTTGATTGGTTTTGGTAACAGAATAATGCTGGCCTCATAGAATGAGTTTGGAAGTGTTCCTTCTTTTTCAGTCTTTTTTTTTTTTTTTCTTGTAGCAGTAGTAGTTTGAGAAGGATAGGTATTAATTCTTCTTTAAATGTTTGGTAGAATTCACCTGTGAAGTCTTCTGGTCTTGGACTTTTGTTTATTGAGAGTTATTTTTTATTACTACTTCAATTTAATTGCTAGTAATCAATATGTTTAGATTTTCTGTTTCTTCCTTGTTTAGTCTTGAAGAGTTGCCTGTTCTAGAAATTTATTCATTTCTTCTATGTTATCCAATTTGTTGGCAAATAATTGTTTATAGTAGTCTCTTATGATCCTTTGTATTTTTGTGCTGGTGTTGTAATTTCTCTTTTGTTTCTGATTTTATTTATTTGGGCTTAAGGTTTTTTAGTTTTGTTTATTGCTTTAAAGAACCAGCTCTTGACATACAAATGGCCTACAAACATATGAAAAGATGCTCAACATTGCTAGCTATCAGGGAAATGCAAGTCAAAACCACAATGAGATACCATCTCACACCTGTTAGAATAGCTATTATCAACAGGACAAGTAATAAAAAATGTTGGAGAGAATGCGAAGAAAAAAAGAACCCTCCTACACTGCTGGTAGACTGCAAATTGGTATAGCCACTATGGAAAACAGTATGGAGGGTCCTCAAAAAACTAAGAATTGATCTACCATATGATCTAACAATCCCTCTACTAGGTATTTAACCCCAAAACTTGAAAATCCATATCCGAAAAGATATTTGCACA
>NW_011888831.1:3135283-3137549 GCF_000151845.1 Pteropus vampyrus
TAGGCCTGCATCTCTATGAATTTTCCTCTTAGAATTACTTTTGTAGCATCCCATAGATTTTGGAGAGTTGTGTTTACATTTTCATTTCACTCAATGTAGTTTTTGATTTCCCGTCTGATTTTCTCTTTGATCCATTGTTGTTTAGTACTTTGTTGTTTTGTTTCTATGTGTTTGGGCTTTTTCTATTTTTCTTCTTGTAGTTGATTTCTACTTTCATACCATTGTGGTTGGAAAAGATATTCGATATGATTTCAATCTTCTTGAATTTATTGAGACTTGTTTTGTGGCCTAATGTGTGATCTATCCTGGAGAATGTTCCATGTGCATTTAAAAAGAGTGTATATAAAGCATTTTTTGGATGAAATGTTCTGTAAATATCTATTAAGTCCATCTTGTCTAATGTGATGTTTAAGGCTGTTGTTTCCTTGTTGATCTTCTGTCTATGGATGTAAGTGGGGGTATTAAAGTCTCCTGCTATTATTGTATTATTATCAATTTTTCCATTTATGTCTGTTAATATTTGCTTTATATACTTAGGTGCTCCTATGTTGAGTGCATAGATATTTACAATTGTTATATCTTGTTCTTAGGTTGCCCTTTTTATCATTATATGATGCACGTATTTGTCTCTTTTTAAAGTCTTTGTTTTAAAATATATTTTGTCTGATATCTAAGCTGACTGTTGCTACCCAGCTTTATTTTTATTCCTATTTTCATGAGATATATTTTTCCATCCCTTTCCTTGTAATCTGTGTGTGTCTTTCGATCTGAAACAAGTCTCTCGTAGGCAGCACATAGATGGGTCTTCTTTTTCATCAATTCAACCACCCCATGGTTGGGGTTACAATTTGGTTGGGGTTACATTTAAAGTAATTATTGATAGTTATGTACTTATTGCCATATTGTTAATGGTTTTTTGGTTGTTTTTGTAGTTCTTTATCCCTTTCTTCTCTTGGTATGGTCCCTTGTAGTTTGCTGGTTTTCTTTAGTGTTTTGTTTGGGTTTCTTTCTCTTTCTTTTTTTGTGTATCTTTTATAGGTTTTTGGTTTGTTGTAACCATGATGTTTCATGTATATCAATGTATATGTATAGCAGTCTATTTGAAGCTGATAGGCATTTAAGTTCAAATGCATTCCAAACACACTGCGTACTTACTTCCCCTTCCATATTTTATGTTTTTGATGTCATATTTTGGATATTTTTGTTTTGTGTATCTCCTAACTACTAATTGTAGTTATAGTTGATTTTGCTATTTTTGTCTTTTAACCTTCATATTAGCTTTTTAAGTGGCTGATTTGCTGTGTTTATTATACATTTGCCTTTATCAGTGATATTTATCTTTCACAAATTTTATTATTTCTTGTTATGGTCTTTTCTGCATAAAGAAAACCCTTTAATATTTTTTGTAAAGCTGGTTTAGTGGTGATGAACTCCTTTAGTTTTTGCTTGTCTGGGAAACTTGATCTTTCCTTCAATTCTTATGATATCCTTGTTGAGTAGAGTATTCTAGATTGTTGGTTTCTTTCTTTCAGGACATTAAATATATTCTGCCACTCCCTTCTGGTCTGTAAAGTTTCTGTTGAGAAATCAGCGAAATAGCCTTATGGGGGTTTCTCTTATATGTATGTGACAAGTTATTTTCTTCTTGTTGCCTTCAAGATTATCTCTTTACCTTTAACTTTTGCCAGTTTAATTATGATATGTCTTGGTGTGGGTCTCTTTGGGTTCACCTTGTTTGGAACTCTCTGTGCTTCTTAGACGTGAGTGTCTATTTCCTTCCTCAGGTTAGGAATGTTTTCAACCATTATTTCTTAAACTTTGTGTCCCTTTCTCTGTCTTTTCTCCTTTGGAGATCCCTATAATGTAAATATTAGTGCTATTGAAGTTGTCCCAGAGATCTTTTAAACTAGCCTCATTTTTTTAAAATTAAATTTATTAAGATGACATCAGTTAATAAAATTATATAGGTTTCAAGTGTACAATTCAATAATGTCATATGTATATTGCAATGTGTGTTCATCACCCAAAGTTAAGTTTCCTTCTGTCATCATATATTTGACCCCTTTTACCTCATTTTTGAAAATTCTGTTTACTTTTTACTATTTTGATTGGATGATTTCCATGAATCTTTCTTCTAGGTTGCTAATCCATTTTTTTTTGTGCGTGTTATCTAATCTGCTGCTGATTCCTTCTAGTGTATTTTTCATTTCAGTTATTGTATTCTGCTCTGATTGGTTCTTTATTAAATTTTCTAACTCTTTTGAAG
>NW_011888831.1:3137599-3139673 GCF_000151845.1 Pteropus vampyrus
AATTATGATATGTCTTGGTGTGGGTCTCTTTGGGTTCACCTTGTTTGGAACTCTCTGTGCTTCTTAGACGTGAGTGTCTATTTCCTTCCTCAGGTTAGGAATGTTTTCAACCATTATTTCTTAAACTTTGTGTCCCTTTCTCTGTCTTTTCTCCTTTGGAGATCCCTATAATGTAAATATTAGTGCTATTGATGTTGTCCCAGAGATCTTTTAAACTAGCCTCATTTTTTAAAAATTAAATTTATTAAGATGACATCAGTTAATAAAATTATATAGGTTTCAAGTGTACAATTCAATAATGTCATATGTATATTGCAATGTGTGTTCATCACCCAAAGTTAAGTTTCCTTCTGTCATCATATATTTGACCCCTTTTACCTCATTTTTGAAAATTCTGTTTACTTTTTACTATTTTGATTGGATGATTTCCATGAATCTTTCTTCTAGGTTGCTAATCCATTTTTTTTGGTGCGTGTTATCTAATCTGCTGCTGATTCCTTCTAGTGTATTTTTCATTTCAGTTATTGTATTCTGCTCTGATTGGTTCTTTATTAAATTTTCTAACTCTTTTGAAGTTTTCACAGTGTTTCTCTATTCTACTCTCAAGTTCTGTGAGCATCCTTATGACGATTACTTTGAATTCTTTTTAGAAATATTTCATTAGGGTATTTTTCTGTATTTTTTTCTTGTTTCTTCATTTGGAACATATTTCTATGTCTTCTCATTTTGTTTGACTCTCTGTGTTTGTGTCTTTGAATTAGATGAAATAGCTATATCTCCCAATCTTGAAAAAGTGATCTTTTCTAGAAGTGACCTCTATATAGACTGTGTAAGCCAGGTGGTTTTCTGGGCTGGTTGTAGCCGGGGTGGGTTCATATTGCATCTGGGGCATTGGCTATCTGGGACTGGACTGAGCTCCAGGTGGAGAGGCCTTATGCACATGCATACATAGCAGTGCCTTGGCTGTCCAGGGCCAAGTGGGCTCAGGGCAGTGTGTCAAGGAACATGCTATGGTAGACTTGCAGGTTACCCAGAGCTCCTGGATAGAGTTCTCACCCACACTATCTAGGTGGAGGGGGGATGTAAACAATGACACTCATCAGTACCTCTTATCCTGGAGAGTTCTCACAGATCCTGGAGAGCTTCTGTGGTCTCAACTTTCTTTATATGGTCTCATTTCTTATTTGTTGTACAGAAGCTGGTCAATCAGCCCTCAGTTGTCTCTCAGAAGGAATTATTCTATATGTAGGTGTATGTGTATATTCAGTGTGTTTGTGGGAGGGGGCAAGTTCAGCATTCTCCTACACCACCATCTAGTACCCACCTCAAGAAAACCCCACACACTTTAAAGTACCATTTACAGTAGCACCAAACCATTAAATACTTAAGTATGAATCTTACACAATGTATGTAAAGATTTACACCTTGGAAATCACAAAATACTGATTAAAGGAATCATAGAGACCTAAAGAAATATATAAGAATAACATGTACATGGATTGGAAGACTCAATATTGTTAAGATGTGGACTCTTTGGAAACTCATCTAGAGATTCAACAGAATTCAAATCAAAATTATGAAAGGATTTTTGAAGGTACAAGTTGACGTTCTAATTGTAAAATTTATATGTTAAGACAAAAAAGCCACAAAAGCAAATTTGAAGAGTTTAGAGAAACATGGTGGAGTGAAAGATGTCCTCAGATCTCTACCCTTGAAACAACAATAAGTTGAACATCTAAAACTCAACAAAAAACACCCGAACTGCACACCAGCACGTCTGAGTATGGGATCAGTGCATAAGAGCTACTACAGGTCAGAACCCAGGTGTTGGGCAGTGCAATGGGAGAAATAACGAAGCTGCCTCACGTAGCCACCAGAGCTACCTGTAGGAGGAGGGGGAGAGGAGAAGGTGCAGTGAGTTCCCTGAACAGTCCTGCCTGGGAGTGCTGTGAGTTCCACATGGCCAGCAGCAGGGCCCAGTCATCAGGACAGAAAGCAGAGAAATGGGGATGGCAGAGAAATAACAGTTGATTTTTACTGGCTGCGGTTGTAAAACTGAGGCTGAGCCGCAGAC
>NW_011888831.1:3139958-3174647 GCF_000151845.1 Pteropus vampyrus
ATGAGCAACCAAGATGATAAGGCATCTCAGAAAGAAACAGAAAAATCTCCAGAAAATAAGCTTATAAGTATAGAAATATTCGACTTAAATGACAGAGAATCCAGTATGGAACTTCTGAAAAAATTCAGTGAGATCCAAAATGAGTCATATCAACAATTTCAGGAAGTGAAAAAACAACTAGATGAGCAGAATGAGTTCTCTATCAAGGAGATTGAAACCCTCAAAAAGAATAGACTAGAACTTCTGGAGATAAAAAACACACCACAAGAGTTGAAAAATGAAATAGCAAGCTTGAGAAATAGAGTGACCAAATGGAGGAAAGGATCAGTGATATCAAAGACAGAAATCTAGAAATAAATCAGAAGGAAGAAGAGAGAAACTGAATGAAATATAATGAAAGAGAAATACAAGAACTAGCTGATACCATCAGGAGAGGAAACATAAGAATAATGAGCATTATCGAAGGCGAGAAAAGGAGCACGGACTAGAAAGCATTTTCAGACGAGAATTTCCCAAATCTAGGGAATGAGCTGGAGCTTGGAATTTAAGAAGTCAACAGAACACCCAATTATCTCAACTTAAAAAGACCTTCACCAAGACACATTGTATTGAAATTATCAAAAATCAATGACAAAGACAGAATTCTCAGGGCAGCCTGGGAAAAGAAGACGGTTACTTATAAAGAAAAACTATTAGATTATCATCGGACTTCTCAGCACAAACTTTACAAGCCAGAAAGGAGTAAAATCAAATATTCAAACTATTAAGTGAAAAGAACTACCAGCCTAGAATAATGTATCCAGCTAAGATCTCCTTTAGATATGAAGGAGAAATAAAGATCTTTCCAGACATATAAATTGAGGGAATTCTCCGCTACGAGACCTGCATTACAGGAAATACTGAAAGGGGTCAGCTCACCTAAAACAAAATGACAAAAAACAAAACAAAACAAAACAAAACCAAAAACATAATTAGGAGTAAGGTGACTGTCAGGCAAACAGAAGCAGAGGAATGCAACCCTTACTAAGAACAGGGCATTATAAGCTTAACTATAAGAAGAGAATTGCTATAGCAAGATAGTAATGAACGTTCAGCATACATAAGGACAAATTGAGACAACAATGACTGAAAAGGGGAGGATTCAAAGATCCAAATTCACAAAGGGGAATGGAGATCAGGCACATGCAGAAAAATATAGATGACTGTATATGTATAATTATTCTTTACATATTTGTAATGGTAAGCACACAAAAAAGATTCAGAACTGAAGTATATACCACAAAAGAAGAAGAACCAGAAGGAAAACCCTCAAAAGCCAATCAAAATAAAGAAAGCAGAAACACAAGGACAAGGAAGCAATGGAAACACCGAGCTACTGGAAAGCAAAAGATAAAATGGCTATAAGAAGACCTCATATTTCAAAAATCAGCCTAAATGTAAATGGACTAAACTCACCAATAAAAAAGCACAGAGTTGCAGAATGGATCAAAAAACAAAACCGATATGCTGCCTCCAGGAGACAGATCTCAGACAAATATAGACTCAAAGTGAAAGGGTCGAAAATGATATTTCAAGCAAATGGCATTCCAAGAAAAGTGGGAGTAGCAGTACTAATATCAGATGAAATAGACTTCAAAATAAAAAAAGGTAAAGAAAGATGCTGAGGGACACTTCATAATGATAAAGGGAATCATTCACCAAGAAAATATAACACTTATTAATATCTATGCTCCCAATCAGGGATCCACAAAATATATAAAGCAATTACTAACAGAACTAAAGGGAGAAACAGACCAAAACACTATCATAGTAAGGGACCTAAATACCCCAAGTCTGATATACACAGATCATCCAAACAGAAAATCAATAAGGAAATAACATCCTTAAATGACACATTAGACCAGCTGGACATAATTGACATTTACAGAACCTTTCATCCTAAAACGGCTGCTTATACATTCTTTTCTAGTGCACATGGAACATTCTCAAGGATTGACCACACACAGGGACACAGAGATAGCCTCGGCAAATATAAGAGGGTTGAAATCATACCAACCATATTCTCTGATCATAATGCTTTGAAACAAGAGATCAACTTCAAAAAGAAAGCAGGAAGAACCACAAATACATGGAGATTAAGCAACATGCTACTGAAGAATAACCGGGTCAGAGAAGAAATAAAAACAGAGATCAAGAGATACATAGAAATGAATGATAATGATAGTACAACATATCAAAACTATTGGAACACAGCAAAAGAGGTCATAAGAGGAAAGTTCATATCATTATAGGCCTATCTCCAAAACCAAGAACAAGCCCAAATAAACAACCTAACACTTCATCTTAAAAAACTAGAAAAGGAAGAACAAATGAAGCCTAAAGTCAGCAGAAGGAAATAATCAAAATTAGAGCAGAAATAAATGAAATTGAAAATAAAAACCAAAACAATAGAAAAAGTAAATGCAACAAAGAGCTGATTCTTTGAGAAGGTTAATAAAATTGACAAACCCTTGGCTAGACTCACTAAAGAAAAAAGAAAAAGGACACAAATATACAAAATCAGGGATGAAAGAGGGGAAATTACGACAGACACGGCAGAAATACAAAGGATCATACAAGAATACTATGAAAAACTATATAACACCAAATTTAATAACCTAGAAGAAATGGACCAGTACTTAGAAAAATACAATTTTCCTAGACTGAATCAAGAAGAACTGGAGAATCTAAATAGACCGATCAGCAGTATGCAAATTGAAACAATCATCAAAAACCTACCAAAAAGTAAAAGTCCAGGATTAGATGGCTTCACCAGCAAATTTTACCAAACATTCAAAGAAAATTTAATACCTATTCTCCTCCAACTCTTCCAAAAAATCGAAGAGGAGGCAAAACTTCCCAACTCATTTTATGAGTCCAATATTACCCTGATACCAAAACTTGGTAAAGATAACACAAAAAAAGAAAACTACAGACCAATATCTCTCATGAACACAGATGAAAAAATCCTAGATAAGATACTAGCGAACCAAATACAGAAACATATTTAAAAGATTATACACCATGATCAAGTGGGCTTCATCCCAGAGGTACGGGAATGGTTCGACATACGCTAAGCAATTAATGTGATTCACCACATAAACAAATTAAAAAATAAGTATCATATGATTATATCAATAGATGCAGAAAAAGCCTTCAACAAGATACAGCATCCATTTATGATCAAAACACTTATCAAAATCGGTATAGAATGAAAGTACCTTAACATAATAAAGGCCAACTATGACATACCCTCAGCCAACATTATACTTAATGGCGAAAAACTAAAAACCTTCCCTCTAAGATCAGGAACGAGGCAAGGCTGTCCACTATCACCACTGTTATTCAATATAACATTGGAGATCCTAGCAAGTGCAATCAGGTAAGAGACAGATATAAAAGGCATCCAAATAGGAAACGAAGAAGTCAAACTGTCACTATTTGCAGATGACATGATTCTCTATATAGAAAACCCTAAAGACTCCACAAGAACACTACTGGAAACGATAAGCAAATACAGTAAAGTTTCTGAATACAAAATCAACATTCCAAAATCCATAGTGCTCCTATACTCTAATAATGAAGTGTCAGAAAAAGAAGTGGAAAAATAATTCCTTTTGCAATTGCAACAAAAAGAACAAAATGCCTCGGAATAAATCTAATGAAACATGTGAAGGACCTATATAATGAAAACTATAAGACCTTATTAAAAGAAATCGAAGAAGATACAAAGAAATGGAAAGATATTCCGTGTCGTTAGATTGACCATATTACCTAAAGCATTATATGGATTTAATGCAATCCTCATCAAAATTTGATTGGCATTTTTTAAAGAAATAGAACATAAAATCATCAGATTTGTATGGAAGCACAAAAGACCCCAAATTGCCAAAGCCATCCTGAGAAAAAAGAACAAGCCTTGAAGCATCACTCTGCCTGACTTCAAATTATATTACAAAGCGACAGTAATCAAAACGGCATGATATTGGCAGAAAAACAGACACACGGACCAGTGGAACAGAATCGAGAGTCCAGAAGTAAACCCGTATTTATATGGGCAAATAATTTTCTACGAAAGAGCCAAAAACATACAGTGGAGAAAGGAAAGCCTCTTTAATATATGGTGCTGGGAAAACTGGAAAGCCACCTGCAAAACAATGAAACTAGACTGTTTTCTATTACCACACACCAAAATTCACTCAAAATGGATTACGGACCTGAATATAAGACCTGAAACAATAAAATACATGGAAGAAAACATAAGAACTAAACTCAAGGACCTTGGACTTAAAGAGGATTTTATGAATTTGACCTCAAAGCAAGAGAAGTAAATACTAAAATAAAAAATCGGACTACATCAAACTAAAAAGCTTCTGCTCAGCAAAAGAAATCATCAACAAGATAAAGAGACAACCATCTGAATGGGAAAATACATTTGCAAGCAATGCCTCCGATAAGGGCCTAATATCCAAAATATACAAAGAACTCATACAACTCAATAACAACAAAGAAACAAATGATCCAATCAAAAAATGGGCAGAAGACCTGAACAGACATTTCTCCCTAGAGGACATACAAATGGCCAACAAATATTTGAAGAGATGCTCAACATCACTAGCTATCAGGGAAATGCAAATCAAACCACAATGAGATACCATCTTGCACCTGTTAGAATAGCTATAATTAACAGGACAAGTAATAATAAATTTTGGAGAGGATGCAGAGAAAAAGAAACCCTCCTACACTGCTGGTAGACTGCAAATTGGTATAGCCACTATGGAAAACAGTATGGAGGGTCCTCAAAAAACTAAGAATTGATCTACCATATGATCTATCAATCCTTCTACTGGGTATTTAACCCAAAGACTTGAAAACCCATATCCCAAAAGATATTTGCACACCGATGTTCACATCAGTATTATTCACAGTGGCCAGGACATAGAAGTAACCGAAGTGTCCTACAATAGCTGACTGGATAAAGAAGCTGTGGTACATATATACAATGGAATATTACTCAGCCATAAGAGGAGATGAAATACTGTCATTTACGACATGGATGGACCTCGAGATAATCATGCTAAGCGAAATAACCCAGACAGATAAAGTTGAAATCACATGATATCACTTATATGTGGAATATAAACCTAAAAGTAACAAATGAGCAGGAGAAACAGAGACTCATGGACATGGACTATAGGCTAGTGGTTACCAGAGGATAGGAGATAGAGGGAGGGGGCAGGTAGACGGGGTAAGGGTGCTCAAATACGGAGTAACACAAAGAAATCTAACCATGGGAGGTGAACACACAGTATAAATATATATATGCCTTACTGATAAAGTGTACAGCTGAAACTTATTAGATTTCATTAATCAATGTGACTATAGAAAATTAAATAATTAATTAATTAAAAAAAATTTTATTTTGGAAGTGAAGAACAAAATAGCACTCACATTGCCTGGTTTTCAGACTTACTATTAAGATAAAATAATCAGGAAAGTGTTGAATTAAAGAAAAAATAGAAATATACACCAGCATAGAGAGTACAGAATAGCATATAGAGTCCAGAAATAGATCCACTCATGTGTCATTATTTGATTTTTGACAAAGACAGTTCAGTGAAAAAGTCGTTTCAATCATCAGTGCTTGAAAAATTGTATTTTCATATGCAAAAATCCCCTTATCCATAGTTCATACTCTACAACAAAGGATCATATGCCTAAATATTTGTGTAAGTACTCAGAAAATTCCTCCTGAATCCTGTTTCGTGAAGTCAGGAAAGACTGACAGCAGGAAGCAAGGAATATGTGGAGCAGAATTGAGGTGAGTTGGTGTCAGGTTGCATCTAGTAAAGCTGGCTGAAGTCAGGGCAGAGTTGGTTACTGCAGCTGTGGCTCGAATAAGAAATAGTCCACAAGAAGTGTCTGGTACAGTTCTCAAGGGAGGAGTCCTTCCACCAGAGGATGTAACAATGATTTCATTGATTTGGGAGTCCTGCCTACCACCTGGACATTTTGCAGTTCTTTTGTGAACCAAGAGACAAAGAGCAGGGTTGCTGTTCTGCCTGGGGTGATGATATTGACTATTAAAGGAAAACTAAGTTGTTCCATACAGCTGGATCAGAGAGGATCATGACTGAAATTCTGAGAAATTCTTCAGTTATATATAGTATTTTCATTTCTAATAATAAATGTTAATGAAAACTGTAACAATCCAATAAAGCAAGTCCAATGAAATGCATAGTCCCTAGAAATGAAGGTTTGTATATCACTGTGTAAAGAACCCTATCCAGCTGAGATGATGGCCAAGGAGAACATGGAATGTGTAGTGAAAGGGGTAATAAATGTCAACTATGGTCTTATGATCAATGCAGCATAACAGCTGGAGACTAGAAGTTAATCTGACAGATATATACAGTGACAAAGATGATGTTGATGATGGATGCTATTAAGGTTTTCCTACAAAGATAAAGAGCTAGACATACTTCAATGGATACAAATCTGGGATTGTGTTTTGTTTGTTTGTTTGTTTGTTTTATCTTGGCCTGAGGAAAACTGAACATGATCTGAGAGATTTTTTTCTTTTATTCTAGTCCTTTCTATATATCTGCATATGAATGGGTCATAGAGATCTATTCCTTGCTAATTGTAGGTGTATATACATCACCTAGGGGTATGTTTATAGGGAATTGGATTGTAATGAGAGTTTCTGCCACCTGAAAATTTTTCCAAAATATGTATCTTTCATGGCAGTTTGCTCAAAGAACACTGATGACTTCTTATTGCCCACAAGATAAAGCCTCTTACACTCTAAAATATTTTAGAATACTCACTATCTGGTCCCTGATAGTTTTTATGGCTTCTGCAACTATCCTCCTTCACCTCTGAAAATGTAGGCTTCTGTCCCACAGGAATACTGTCTATTTCTTAAACAGATAGTGTTTAAGCATCTGTACATGAGTTTTTCTCTATCCCACTTTGCCACCAGGTATTGTCAGGTGCGATTCGTGACTATAATCAATCACTTCTTTAGGACTCTGAGAGAATTTGTCCTGAGGGGTCCTAGATAATTACTTTGCCTTTAATGAGTTCCTCCAGGAGCTAGCCTCCTCTGGGATTCAGGCCCCTTAGGCCCTAAACTGTGTAGAATGGGTGATGTGAGAAGGGATGTTGCAGACATAGGTGATGACTACAGAGGCTGTTATATCTATCACATGCCTTAGTGAATAAAGGATGACAGGACGAGGTCCTGGAATCACCCTGAGACACACTAGGTAAGTTAGGCAGAGAATGAATGAACTGATCTTTTAGGGTCCTTCCAACATGAGGGTCTTGCTATCCCACGCTGTGTCATGTTCTGCAGAAGAATTTTTCAAGTGTGATAAGCCTCTCTTTTTCCACCTCTCTGCCTCTCAAGGCTTCCCTACATTCTAGAAATAGTTTGTTTAATGTTCATCATTACAATATTTTTATTCGTGATAACATTCATAAATATTACTCTATAGTGCATTCCCACAAGATTATATAGTTCCAATATAATGACAGCTCTTGAGGTAGGCTTTAATGCAATAGTTCTGAGCCCTTGCTTTATTTTAGAATCACCTGGGAGCTTTAGAAAGCTTTGCACAGATCTCCTCTCAGAGATTGTGACTAAATTTACCTGTGGGGCTCAGTAATCCTTATTTTTAAAAGTATCATATATCTTTGCAACTCATTGTGTAGTTTGTGGACAATAGCATTGACATTAACTGAGTACTAACTTAAAAAGTAACAGCTTGCCTAACTGAATCAGAATCAGTGTTTTACTAGAACTCCCAGGTGATTTGCCTGGGCATTAATTTTAGAAGCACCGCCCTAGGTGATTCCTATTTGCAATCCAGAACTACTGACTTAAGAGGTGAAGAAGATGACAAGCTCATTGCATCATCAGTGGTAGCATCTGCAAGTTTTGTCTCTGGTTCGTCAGCACCAGTCATACTTTTGACACAAGTGTCAGGTCCAACTATTTACCAGGTAAGCAAAATTCTGAGAAACTAGGTATATGATTAGCCCTGCATGTTTTTCCTACCATAATGCAAGTATATAACGTCCGGCTGCAAAACCTGTTGATGTGGCTGGATCAAACATTATCAAGGGGAAAGTCCTAGCAATGTGACTCAGTTATGTTTTTTATAAAGGAGCTTCCCACATTCTTAGTGCTTTCCTTTGCCTTCTTCGTCAGTTTTAAGTTACACAGGTATCTTAGCCAGGGTTCTCCAGAGAAATGGAACCAATAGGAGAGTATATCTATCTATATACATAGCTATCTGTCTGTATTATCTGACCATCTGTATTAGTGATAAGAGTAGTATCTGAGACACCCTAACATTTTCCATGGGTACAAAATTACATCCATAAATTCTGTAATGAAGTGTCAAATTGAGTACTAAATGGTTGAAGCTAGTGATTTATTGTTCTGGGAACATCATAAGAGCAGTGATTTACCTTAAAAGTTTTGCTGCCTTTAAAGTCAGAGGAATGCATGTCAGCCTGAAGCACAGCCAGTAAATATTTATGAAACGTGGGCTACATCGCAGTCATGAGCAGACATGACCGTTCCTGCTTGTAGTTTAGCCTGGTAGAGTCAACAGCATAAACAATCCCAACGGCACTGAGGGCTGTGGAGACAATCACAGGGTACTGTGAAACAGCAGTGATCCTCACCTAGTCTGGGTAAAAAGGGAGTGTTTAGCTGAGTAACTGACATGTAATATACCTGAAAGATAAGTAGGGGCAAGCCAGCTAAAGAAGGAGCAGAGGGAGAAAGATACTAGGCAAGAGCAACAACAAGTGAGAAAAGCTGGAGGCGAGAAATTGTGTCTTTTCAGTCCAGCATTGCGGGCTAGAGGAATGTGAGTAGAGGGAGTCAAACATATGGTGACTGAAAGAAATTTGACTTTGGGTGGTAAACACAATGTAATATACTTATGCTGTATTATTGAATTGTACACTTGAAACCTGTATAATTTTATTAACTAATGTCACTCCAATAAATTTTTTTAAATTAAGTTTATTGGGGTAACATTGGTTAATGCAATTATATAATTTTCAGATGTACATTATCATTTGACATCTGTATATTCTATTGTGTATTTACCACCCAAAGTCCAGTTTCCTTCAGTTACCAATATTTGATCCCTTTTACCCACTTCGCCCTTCCCCTAAACCCTATATTTGACCCCTTTTACCCAGTCTACCTCCCCCCTCATCCCCCATCCCACTAGTAACCACTAGTCTATAGTCCTCTGGTAACCACTAGCCTATAGTCCATGTCCATGAGTCTCTGTTTCTCCTGCTCATTTGTTACTTTTAGGTTTATATTCCACATATAAGTGATATCATGTGATTTCACCTTTATCTGTCTGGGTTATTTCGCTTAGCATGATTATCTCGAGGTCCATCCGTGTTGTCACAAACAGCAGTATTTCATCTCTTCTTATGGCTGAGTAATATTCCATTGTATACATGTACCACAGCTTCTTTACCCAGGCAGCTATCATAGGACACTTCAGTTGCTTCCATGTCCTGGCCTCTGTGAATAATGCCGATATGAACATCGATGTGCAAATATCTTTTTGGATATGGGTTTTCAAGTCTTTGGGTTAAATACCAAGTAGAGGGATTGCTGGATCATGTGGTAGATCAATTCTGAGTTTTTTGAGGACGCTCCATACTGTTTTCCATAGTGGCTGTACCAATTTGCAATCCCACCAGTAGTGTATGAGGGTTCCTTTTTTTCCACATCCTCTCCAACATTTATTGTTACTTGTCTTGTTGATTATAGCTATTGTAACAGGTGTGGTTTTGATTTGCATTTCCCTAATAGCAATGTTGAGCATCTCTTCAAATATTTGTTGGCCATTTATATGCCCTCTAGGGAGAAGTGTCTGTTCAGGTCCTCTGCCCATTTTTTTACTGGATCGTTTGTTTTTTGTTGTTATTAAGTTGTATGAGTTCTTTCTATATTTTGGATATTAACACCCCAATAAATTTAATAAAAAAAAACTTAAATGTTCAAAACTACAAGGAATGTTTTAAAAATAATTGATACCTAACTTATAGAATATTATTCGATAATTAAAAATTTTAAATTTACCAGTTAATTACAAAGTAAAGCATATAGAATTGTATCTCTGTAATGATATTTAAGTGTTTTTGAAAACATATGTATAGAAAAAAACTGGAAAAATACAACAAAATGTTAACACAAACAGATGTCTATAAAAAAAGAGAAGGTAAGTGTATTCAAGCATGGGAGAATGGAGATTATTTTTGGGGTTTTTCCATTGTTCCGGTTAAGTTTTATTTTTGGCTTGTTTTGGGTTTTGACAATTGTGACAAGAATTGATGAATAAGAAAGAGAAATAATCTATAAGACTTTTTGAAAGACTAGATGTTGATGATGAGAGGTAAGAGCGAATGAATGAAAACTCAGGTTGATGACTGGAGAATCTGAATCTCTTTTACTGAGAAATGGGAAATTAAAGGAGGAGGGGCCTGGGAGAGGAGCAGGGTAAGAGCATGAGTTTTTTGGGATCTGCTAGTTAAAATGCATGTGATACATCCAAGAAAGATAATCATTAAGCAACTGGGTACACAGTTTTATAGATTAGAGAGTTACCAACACCTGAATTTTAAAGGGTAATTGAAGCCTTTTGAGTTATTGCATTTTTCTTGGTGGGAAATGTAGAATTATAAAGGAACAGTGTTTAGGAAAAAGCCCTGGAGCCTCTTCATGTGAGATACTGACAAAGCAGGAGCCAATTACAGTTACTGAGGATGTCTGGACAGGTAGGTATGAGGAAAACCAATAAATTTTGTGTCTCATAAGCTAATAGATAAGTGTTTTTGAAAGGCTGGAGTATTGTTACTTGTTAAAGAGAAGTGAAGAAAATAAGGCATTTTCCATCATAGAGATTCTGATTTTAGAGATGTGGAGTATAGGGATTGTAATTATTATGATGAGATTGATATAAATTATTTTTGCAGACCTTCTAACACACCAGATATCACAAAAATATGTAAATTTTAAATTCAGGTTTTAATGAACACTATTATTTCTTGTTCTGTTCTAAAGACACTGAAGACATATATGGCAGGAAGGAATAAAACTGTCATCTCAGAGTTCTTCCTCCTAGGCCTGCCAATTGAGCCAGAGCAGCAAAACCTGTTCTATGCTCTGTTCCTGGCCATGTATCTTACCACCGTCCTGGGGAACCTCCTCATCATTGTCCTGATTCGCCTGGACTCCCACCTCCACACGCCCATGTATTTGTTCCTCAGCAATTTGTCCTTCTCTGATCTCTGCTTCTCCTCTGTCACAATGCCCAAGTTGCTGCAAAACATGCAGAGCCAAGACTCATCCATCCCCTATGCAGGCTGCCTGACACAAATGTACTTCTTCCTGTTTTTTGGAGACCTAGAGAGCTTTCTCCTTGTGGCCATGGCCTATGACCGCTATGTGGCCATCTGCCTCCCCCTGCACTACACCACCATCATGAGCCCCAAGCTCTGTCTCTCTCTGGTGGTACTTTCATGGGTGCTGACCACACTGCATGCCATGTTACACACTCTTCTCATGGCCAGATTGTATTTTTGTGCCAACAGCGTGATTCCTCACTTTTTCTGTGACATGTCTGCTCTGCTGAAGCTGTCCTGCTCTGACACTCGAGTTAATGAGTTGGTGATTATTTTCATGGGAGGGCTCATTCTCGTCATCCCATTCCTACTCATCATCATGTCCTATGCACGAATCGTGTCCTCCATCCTCAAGGTCCCTTCTGCTAGAGGTATCCGCAAGGCCTTCTCCACCTGTGGCTCCCACCTCTCCGTGGTGTCACTGTTCTACGGGACAGTTATTGGTCTCTATTTATGTCCATCAGCCAACAATTCTACTGTTAAGGAGACTGTCATGGCTGTGATGTACACTGTGGTGACGCCCATGCTGAACCCCTTCATCTACAGCCTGAGGAACAGAGACATGAAGGGGGCCCTAGGAAGAGTCTTTTGTAAAAAGATATTTTCTTGATATCTATGATGGTAATACTTGAGCTTTTTACATAATTTTATTCAGCAGATATATTAATATTGGAGTATTATTCCAGTTATTTTTCTTCATGGAAACTTCAGTTAAAATAACATATTATATAATTGTTTAATATATGAAAGAGATGAATTGGAATTGCATAGTTGAACTAATGAAGAGGGTCTTTGTGACCTCTGGCTAGGCCTTCCTTTTTGTCTTCCCTAGGGGACCGTGGAAAAGTGTAGTTTAAGGAGTACTATTGTAAATGATCTTCATGTCTTACATTCTTAACTCATTTATTACAGAATATTATTTTTTAAATCAGAACTCTGCTTTGATTGTGGTATTTTAAAATAATTTTCTATACTCTTAGTTCAGTGCTAAATAAAACCCAAACATCAACATCCCAGCCTCTCTCTAAATGCTTCCTACATACCTCTCCCTGCACAAGTTTCAGATATTTTATCTGTAAACCATTTCCTCCGCGCTGACTGATTTTCATGTCTACTTTGTGTTTTCTGACCTGGCATGACCTGAAACTGATTTTTCTAACTCTTTTACTACAAGAGTTTATTTTGTCTTTATCTGAGAATAATGAATACCTAGGGGCCCAAAACTTTATTTCTCCAGGAATGGAGAAAGAAGCTAGAAGTTGGTATACAAGTTCAAATTTGAAGGATGCTTCTCTTTTCTTTGGTAGTTTGGACTTCGTAAAAGAACTTTATATCCATGTTTTGATTCTAAACTTCTGGTAATTCAAAGGAAACGTAGACAATATAATGACCATTTCACAGACTGAAAAATATAGCGCTTAATTACTTGCCAATTCACACAGCGTGTCAATTGCTGAGTCTATGTAAGATCACAGACTATGTGATTCTATGGGTTCTTCTCATTTTTTTTTAACTTCAATAAGAAAGAGAGCACTCATTAAAAAAAACAAAAACAAAAAAAAAACACCAACCTCTTAGTCCATTTGTGGCATGGATTAGGTTTCCAACCCTGGTCCATTTGTATCTTTTATTGCCCCCTCTAAGTGATGGCATCCAAACCCACCACGTTAATCTTTTCATAAATTAAGGTGACCTCCACATCTCCATCTGCAGTCCAGACCTTTCTCTAGAGCTCCCAGCTATTATTCTCATCTGCCCAGTAGATATCTCCACTTGAGGGTCTATGAGCAGTTCGATCTCAACATGTACAACATTAAACTCTTTATGTTCCCCCAAGTCTGCTGTTTTTAAACCCCAGCTTTATTGAAATATAATAGACCATTAGTTGCTCATGTTTATATTGTACAATTCAATGAGTTTTTTCAATTATGGTTAGCATACAATAATACATTCGTTTCAGATGTACAGCATAGTGATTAGAGCTCAAGTGATCACCCCACTAAATCTAGTACTCCTCTTCCCCCTTACATATTTATTACAACATTGTTGACTATTTTCCTTATCCTATGCTTATATCTCCATGACTATTTTGTAACTATCAATTTGAATTTCTTAATCCTTTTGCCTTTTTTCACCATTCTCCCAACCCCCCTCCTGTCTAGTAGCCCTCAAAATATTCTCTGTATCTATGAATTTGTTTCTGTTTTTTGTTGTTATTGTTGTTTATTTTCTTTAGATTCTGCATGTATGTGAAATCATGCGGTATTTGTCTTTTTCTATCTGACTTACTTTATTCAGTGCAATACCCTCTAGGTCCATTAAGGCAATATCTTTTTCCATTCCCTTCCTTTTAGTCTGTGTGTCTCTTTTAATCTGAAGTGAGTCTTTTGTAGGCAGCATATGTAGGGGTCTTATTTTCTTATCCATTCAGCCACCCTATCCTTTTGTTGGAGCACTTAATTCTTTTCCATTTGAGGTAGTTGTTGATAGATATGTAGTTACTACCATTTTTTATTCATGATTTTGATACATGTTTTTTCTTCTAAAAGAAGTCCCTCCAACATTTCCTGTAATAGTGGCTTGGTGTTGATGGCTTCCTTTAGCTTATTTTTGTCTGGTAAGCTCTTTATCTGTCCTTCAACTCTAAATGATAGCTTTGCTGGGTAAAATATTCTTGGCTATAGATCCTGGGTTTCCATCACTTTGAATATTTTGTGCCAAGCCCTTCTGTCCTGCACATTTTCTTTTGAGATATCAGCTGCCAATCTTATGGGTGCTCCCTTGTAAGTAACTAACTGTTTTTCTCTTGCTACTTGTAAGATTCTCTCTTTGTATTTAATCTTTGGCATTTTAATTATAATTTGTCTTGGTGTGGGCCTCTTTGGATTCCTTTTTCTTGGGACTCTCTGAGCTTCCCGGGGTTATATGTCTATTTCCTTCACAAGGTTAGGAAAGTTTTCATCATTATTTCTTCAAATAGCTTTTCCACTTGTTCTCCCTCTCCTCCTTCAGGTACCTCTGTTACACAGATTTTTTACACTTAATTTTGTTCCAAAGACTCCTTAAATTATTATTATAGTCTTGGATTCTTTTTTCTTGCCATTTTGATTGGGTGACCTTGGCTTCCCCATCCTCTATATTTGTGGCTTGATATTCTTCTTCATCCACTCTGTTGATTCCATCTAATATACTCTTCATCTCAGATAACACAGGCTGGAGCTAAAATTGGCCTGCTGCTGAACCCCTCTCAGGACTGTGCTTCTGGACACTTACTACACAAAGCCACCAAGAGACTTAGGCACTTTGCTTAGTACATAGAAACAGACACAGAAAGACAGCCATTTCCATTTTTTTGTTTTTTATTTCTTTGTTAAAGTTCTCACTGAGTTCATCTACTCTTTCCCCAAGTTCTTTGAACATCTTTATAACCAGTGTTTTGAACTCTGCATCTGTTAGATTGCTTGACTCCATTATTCCTGAATTTCTGTTCTCTTCTCTCGTATGGTTTCTGCTTCTTTGTCTTCTCATTTTGGCTGTCTTTCTGTGTCTGTTTCTATGTACTAAGCAAAGTGCCTAAGTCTCCTGGTGGCTTTGTGTAGTAAGTGTCCAGAGGCACAGTCTTGAGAGGGGTTCAGCAGCAGGCCAATTTTAGCTCCAGTCTGTGTTCCTCTGGGGCCACCTGTTAAGATTCAGCAAGCAATCCAAAGATGCTGTGCTTGTAGTTCCCTCAAGAAACCACACCAGAACCAGAGGTCAGTTGCCACCAGTGTGGGTCTTGGAGCTTGCTCTGCAACTTGCACAGGACTCGTTAAACATACAATTGGATATGGTTTGGGCGGGGTCGCGTGTTGGGGGAGGCGTAGTTTCAGGGATTCCTCTGGAGGGAGCGACCTCTGATATCCAGTTCGATGATGTCTCCACTGTGGTGGCATTGCGATGGCACACTGGGAGAGGAGAGAGCTCTACAGAGGAACAATGGATACCGCCAGCACTTCTGCCCTGGAGGAAGCCTTGCCTCCAGTCCTCACTCCAACAACTCAGAGTTCCCATGTAAGTCCCTGGTGCCCCCCCACCACCCCCAGCACTCCACCCGGCGCTGGTGCTCAGAGCGAGTGAGTCCATCACTGTAAAAATCTGCTTGTGGACACGACCTCTTTAAGAGGTGTCTGCAGCTGCTGGCTGCTGCTGCTGTAACCTCTGTCCCACTGAGCCACTGGGGACCAGGCAGCCCTGCAATTTCACCCTGTCCTACCTCCGCCCATTGCAGGGTGATTTTTTATTTCTCTCCCTAGTTGTAGAACTTATTCATCTAGACCCCAGGAGACTACTTGCTGTTTGCTCCGTTTCCATCACAATTTTGATGTGGTCTTAAGAGCAGATGAGCAAAACCTCTGTGGGGAGCCACAGCCAGAACCGCTGTAGAATGTAAGGGGTTAAAAACCAAGTGTACTTAAGGAGGTTGTCTGGGAGGCAACTGTTCACATAGCAATCACTGCAAATTCTTTGCTATAGTTTAGCAGAGAGTTCTGAGTTGTGAGAACTTCATTGTTCTGCAGGATAAGTAATTTGGCTGACCTTGGGTCTTGACTGCTGTTTTCTCATAGCGATGCTATAAGTAGTGTGTTCTAAATAAACTCGAGGCCACAGTCCATAATCTGTGTGCCCTCCTGCAACTTTGTCTGTCTTCTTTCTTTTCTTAGTCCCTGCTCCCTCATTCAGGGAACTGGTTCTCCTTGCACGGCTGGCTCCGGCAAACCTCTATCATCTATGCTGTTTCGACTTCTCTCTCAAGTCTGCTTTGTGTCCCTTATTCTACACCTTAATTTTTAAAAAATTTAATTATATATTTTATTTAACCTGATATATCTGAAATACTATCATTTCAACATGTAATCGATAGTCAAAATTATCAATGAGATATTTTACATTCTTTTTATTATTCCGAGCCTCTGAAATGTTGTGTGTATTTTCTCAGATCTGCTACCAACCTTTCATCTGAATGACTTGATCTGTGTTCAGATCTTATCACCAAGATGGCTGAAATTCAATTTCTGGGACTGAGTTATTCCAAATCTGCCTAAAAACTTTTCCAGTAACTGACTTGAAGTGCCAGTGTTTCAGTTGAAATCAATAATTGTTAAATACAATGAAAAGTTGAGGTCCCTGATGGCACTGGCCATAAAATTTTAAGGCTTAGCAGCCACAGGTGGCTAGAGGGGCAGAATGGACCATTTCCACCATGATGAAAAGTTCTTTTGGATCTGTATGTCTTAATTTTTTTTTTACATACAATATAAATGTTTTCTTAACAGTCCAAGGTCATCCCTATAAGCCAAGTGGTCAACCCAGACATCCAGGACCCAGACACAAAGTCAGTGCAGCCTCTGAGGCTCGGCTTTGACTCCAATAGAGTGAGCACGTCACCCTCACACACAAGGCCTTTCACGTTGCGGATGATGGAGCAGCTCCTGTCGTCCATGAATTCCATGCATACCTGAGTGCACTGTCCCTGGGATCCGGTCCTGCCCAGCACCTTGGTGACCCTGGCTAGCTTGATAGGTTGCACACGACTGGTATCCATAATGGTGGTAAGGCAGCGGTCCCACGAACTACATACCTTAATTTTTGATGTCACCTTCCACCCAGTTACCCAAGCAGCCACTTCTGTAAATGTACATATGTTATACAAAAGTAGATTATAGTTCATATAATCTTGCATTATACATTTTCATTTAATATTGTATATCCTAAAATATTTTATTATTCTCTATTAGTAATACTAGTTGCTGTAATGGATAAATTCTGAAATCTCAGTGGCATAATACAACAGAAATATCAGTGGAAAAATTTTTTAAAATTAATATTTAAATGAAATCACTTTCCTCCACATTAGAAAAATCCAATAGAAAAAGCAATGAAAATAGATCTGATTTTTAATAGCAATGAAAATTAGGTGCAAGAACTAAAAGAAGAAAACATTAAAACTTTACTGAAATATATAAAAGAATAACACAATAAATGGACATAATACAATGACTCTGGAAAGGGTGCCTCATTTTAACAGCTTTTTGAAGAGTAACTTTTACACGATAAAATCGATCAATTTATATTTGTGCATTTTGATGAACTTTGAAACCTCAATATTTTAACATCAGTTCTCAAATACATTCAATGCAATCCAAATCAAATTCTCAATGGAATTATTTTGTGATGTAAGCTTGACATATCTTACCACATAAAAGAAGCTTTTCTAGGACAAAGATAACAATTTGAAAGAGAAGTGAGACCATAACATACCTAACAGATACAAGATTAAAATTCAGAATATATAAAGGACTCCTACAAATGATATAAGAATAAAACAAACAACTGAATAGGAAAATGTACAGAGAATATTAATAGAAAGTTCATAAAAAATAAACAATGTGAAAAGATGTTCAACTTCAATGTTAATTGGAAAAAAAGGTGAAAAAACAAGTGATAAATGAGTGACTACGTAATTGATAAATTTATAAATTATTGACATTCTATGTTAATAGCAAGGATGTGGGAATAAGAGCACTCATGCACATTTCAATCTTCTTGAAGTATAATTTACATATAAGAAAATGCATTCATTTTAAGTGTACAGTTCATTGAGTTTTGACAGTTACAAACATCCATGTAACCTGAACCCCAATCCATATCTAGAATAATTCTATTACCTCACAATTCACTGTGACCACTAGCAACCAATCTCTCATTTTCTACTACTGATCTGATCTCTATCTTTCAGATTTCTATCACTATAGATTAGATTTGCCTGATTTTAGATTTCATATAAATGAAACAGTAAGTTCTTTTTAATTTTTATTTTTCAATTAGAATTGACATTTAATATTATTTTATGTTGATTTCAGGTGTACAACATCATGGTTATACATTTATATAATTTACACAATGATCTTCCTGATTAGTCTAGTACCCACCTAGCACTATAAACCATTATTACAATATTACTGACCATTAGTCTAGTACCCACCTGGCACTATAAACCATTATTACATTATTACAATATTACAATACAATATTATATATTTCTTATGCTATACTTCACATCCCCATGACTATTTTGTAACTACCAATTTGTACTTCTTAATTCCTTCAGCTTTTTTACCCAACCCCCAACCCCTCCATCCATCTGGCCATCACCAGTTTGTTCTCTGTTATCTGTTAAATCTGTTTTCATTTTGTTTGTTTGGTTTTTTTGTTCTTTAGATTCCACATATGGTATTTGTCTGTCTCTGTCTGACTTATTTCACTTAGCATAATACCCTCTAGGTCCACCTATGTCACTGCAAATGGTAAGGTTTCATTTTTTTGTGTGGCTGAGTAATATTCCATTGTATACATGTACCACCTCTTCTTTATCTAATTGTCTATTGATGGACACTTAGGTTGCTTCCATATCTTGGCTATAGTAAATAGCGCTGCAATGAACATAAGGGTGCATATATCTCTTTGAATTAGTGTTTTGGTTTTCTTTGGATAAATACCCAGAAGTGTAATTGCTGGGTCATAAGGTAGTTCTATTTTTAATTTTTTGAGGAACCTCCATATCGTTTTCCATAGTGGCTGTACCAATTTGCAATCTCACCAACAGTGCATGAGGGTTCCCTTTTCTCCACATTCTCACAAGCGTTTGTTATTTTTTGATTTATTGATGATAACCATTCTGACAGGTGTGAGGTGATATCTTACTGTGGTTTTAATTTGTGTTTCTCCGATGATTAGTGATGTTGACCATCTTTTCTTATGTCTGTTGTCCTCTTTGGAGAAATGCTTATTCAAGTCCTCTGCCCTTTTTTCAATTGGATTGTTTGGGGGGGGGTTTGGTGTTAAATTGTATGAGTTCTTTATAAATTTTGGATATTAATCCTTTATCAGATGTATAATAGGCAAATATTTTCTCCCATTCAGTAGGTTGTCTTTTTGTTTTGTTGATGATTTCCTTTGTTGTGCAAAACTTTTTAGTTTGATATAGTCCCATTTGTTTATTTTTTCTTTTGTTTCCATTGCTCAAGAAGATGTATCAGAAAAAATATCATTAAGAACAATGTCAGAGATTTTACTGCCTATGTTTTCTTCTAGGAGCTGAGTATGTTTTCTTTTGTATATAGTGTCTTTAGCTTTGCAAAATGTTTTGTAGATTTAGCTATATAATTCTGTGAATCAGTAGTTTGTTTCTTTTTTTTTATTGAGTAGTATTCTGTTTAAAATATAGCACAATTTGTTCATTCATTCGCCTTTTGATAGACATTACAGATGTATCTAGTTTTTAAAGACTGTAAATTATTGAAAAATGCTAAGCTTTGCCCCACTGAATTACCTAGGTAACTTTGTATAAAGTCAATTAACCATATACAAGTGCATCTATTTCTGTGTTCTCTATTCTGTGTCATTGACCTATATGTCTCTTACTTACCTATACCTACTCAAATGTTCACATCATTCTAACTTTATTACATCAGTTTTTTCCTGATGTACTTTTATATTTACAGTATTTTTTCTAACCTGACCTGATCCCAAAGGGATATTTTATCCCATTTATTATAGTGATCAGTTTTCATTTCTTTAATTGCTGCTTGCCTTAAATTCAGCTTTACTGTTAAAAGATGAAGCATGCTCTTTACATATATTATCGTAACATTTTCTTACTTTATTATTAGTTATGCTAAACAGAATTCTTCTCACCATTATTTTACTATTATGAGTTTTTAATTTTTGAGTTCTTTCTTTCCTTTTCTTTCTTTAAAATGAAATTTATTGGGGTAATATTGGCTAATAAAATTATTTGGGTTTCAATTGTACAATTCGATAATATGTCATATGTATATTGCATTGTATGTTCACCCCCCAAATTTAAAGGGGGTCAAATATATGGTGAGTTCTTTGTTTTGATTAATTCCTTTGCTAGATTACATCTTCAAGGCATTTTTAAAAATAAGAATGGTACACGAAAGCTATATTTATTGAATTTTCACATATTTTAGATTTTCCTTTTGTATGTGTGTTTATATCTGAATGACAACTTGGCTAAATATAGAATTTTGTGGACATCTGTTTTCCCACTTACAACCCACTTTCTAAAACAGCTGTGGAAAAATCCAAAGTAAGGCTGACTACTCCCTCTTCCCTCTATCTGCTTCTCCCACCCCCTCCCCAAACCTTGTAGGATTATGTCTCCAAACATGATGTTTAATAACTACATCAGATTTTGTTTTTGTATCAGCTGACTTTTGTTATAATTTTTTAATACAGCAAATCCCTTTTGATTTATAAGTGTGTATCTTTCTTCATTTTAAGAGAGTTTTCTACTATTATATCATGGAATATTATTGTTCTATTTTTTTCTGTTCTCTAGTAAGAACAATAATTTTTGTAGCAGGTTTGAAATTTATTCACTACAGTCTGTTTACACAAAAATGGTAACTTTACTTTTTACAAATTAAAAAAACAGAATTTATAATATTATAATTCTATAAATATTAGCAATGTAGAAACAAGATGTATACTTGAACTCATAGATTGAAAAAATAAGCCCTGTCATTAAACCTGTGACATTTAAAACAAAAGTTACATGCTTAATTTCAAATTAGTTAATCTTTCTTATACTATGTTAATTGCTCAAATCTGTCCACATTTTATTTGTTCATATTTATATCATATATCAACCTGTTTCTCTCCTTCACTGCCTCTCTCCCCCTTGTTTATTTTCTCTCTTCTCTTTCTTTTTTTAACAAATGGATGAGCCATTTGAGATAATTTTCAGACATCAAGACACATAGCCACTAAATTCAGCATTCAGAATCTCCAAGAAATAAGAACATTCTCATACATAACTATAATACCATGATCTTTAGATTCCACATATGGTATTTGTCTGTCTCTGTCTGACTTATTTCACTTAGCATAATACCCTCTAGGTCCACCTATGTCACTGCAAATGGTAAGGTTTCATTTTTTTGTGTGGCTGAGTAATATTCCATTGTATACATGTACCACCTCTTCTTTATCTAATTGTCTATTGATGGACACTTAGGTTGCTTCCATATCTTGGCTATAGTAAATAGCGCTGCAATGAACATAAGGGTGCATATATCTCTTTGAATTAGTGTTTTGGTTTTCTTTGGATAAATACCCAGAAGTGTAATTGCTGGGTCATAAGGTAGTTCTATTTTTAATTTTTTGAGGAACCTCCACACGTTTTCCATAGTGGCTGTACCAATTTGCAATCTCACCAACAGTGCATGAGGGTTCCCTTTTCTCCACATTCTCACAAGCGTTTGTTATTTTTTGATTTATTGATGATAACCATTCTGACAGGTGTGAGGTGATATCTTACTGTGGTTTTAATTTGTGTTTCTCCGATGATTAGTGATGTTGACCATCTTTTCTTATGTCTGTTGTCCTCTTTGGAGAAATGCTTATTCAAGTCCTCTGCCCTTTTTTCAATTGGATTGTTTGGGGGGGGGTTTGGTGTTAAATTGTATGAGTTCTTTATAAATTTTGGATATTAATCCTTTATCAGATGTATAATAGGCAAATATTTTCTCCCATTCAGTAGGTTGTCTTTTTGTTTTGTTGATGATTTCCTTTGTTGTGCAAAACTTTTTAGTTTGATATAGTCCCATTTGTTTATTTTTTCTTTTGTTTCCATTGCTCAAGAAGATGTATCAGAAAAAATATCATTAAGAACAATGTCAGAGATTTTACTGCCTATGTTTTCTTCTAGGAGCTGAGTATGTTTTCTTTTGTATATAGTGTCTTTAGCTTTGCAAAATGTTTTGTAGATTTAGCTATATAATTCTGTGAATCAGTAGTTTGTTTCTTTTTTTTTATTGAGTAGTATTCTGTTTAAAATATAGCACAATTTGTTCATTCATTCGCCTTTTGATAGACATTACAGATGTATCTAGTTTTTAAAGACTGTAAATTATTGAAAAATGCTAAGCTTTGCCCCACTGAATTACCTAGGTAACTTTGTATAAAGTCAATTAACCATATACAAGTGCATCTATTTCTGTGTTCTCTATTCTGTGTCATTGACCTATATGTCTCTTACTTACCTATACCTACTCAAATGTTCACATCATTCTAACTTTATTACATCAGTTTTTTCCTGATGTACTTTTATATTTACAGTATTTTTTCTAACCTGACCTGATCCCAAAGGGATATTTTATCCCATTTATTATAGTGATCAGTTTTCATTTCTTTAATTGCTGCTTGCCTTAAATTCAGCTTTACTGTTAAAAGATGAAGCATGCTCTTTACATATATTATCGTAACATTTTCTTACTTTATTATTAGTTATGCTAAACAGAATTCTTCTCACCATTATTTTACTATTATGAGTTTTTAATTTTTGAGTTCTTTCTTTCCTTTTCTTTCTTTAAAATGAAATTTATTGGGGTAATATTGGCTAATAAAATTATTTGGGTTTCAATTGTACAATTCGATAATATGTCATATGTATATTGCATTGTATGTTCACCCCCCAAATTTAAAGGGGGTCAAATATATGGTGAGTTCTTTGTTTTGATTAATTCCTTTGCTAGATTACATCTTCAAGGCATTTTTAAAAATAAGAATGGTACACGAAAGCTATATTTATTGAATTTTCACATATTTTAGATTTTCCTTTTGTATGTGTGTTTATATCTGAATGACAACTTGGCTAAATATAGAATTTTGTGGACATCTGTTTTCCCACTTACAACCCACTTTCTAAAACAGCTGTGGAAAAATCCAAAGTAAGGCTGACTACTCCCTCTTCCCTCTATCTGCTTCTCCCACCCCCTCCCCAAACCTTGTAGGATTATGTCTCCAAACATGATGTTTAATAACTACATCAGATTTTGTTTTTGTATCAGCTGACTTTTGTTATAATTTTTTAATACAGCAAATCCCTTTTGATTTATAAGTGTGTATCTTTCTTCATTTTAAGAGAGTTTTCTACTATTATATCATGGAATATTATTGTTCTATTTTTTTCTGTTCTCTAGTAAGAACAATAATTTTTGTAGCAGGTTTGAAATTTATTCACTACAGTCTGTTTACACAAAAATGGTAACTTTACTTTTTACAAATTAAAAAAACAGAATTTATAATATTATAATTCTATAAATATTAGCAATGTAGAAACAAGATGTATACTTGAACTCATAGATTGAAAAAATAAGCCCTGTCATTAAACCTGTGACATTTAAAACAAAAGTTACATGCTTAATTTCAAATTAGTTAATCTTTCTTATACTATGTTATTTGCTCAAATCTGTCCACATTTTATTTGTTCATATTTATATCATATATCAACCTGTTTCTCTCCTTCACTGCCTCTCTCCCCCTTGTTTATTTTCTCTCTTCTCTTTCTTTTTTTAACAAATGGATGAGCCATTTGAGATAATTTTCAGACATCAAGACACATAGCCACTAAATTCAGCATTCAGAATCTCCAAGAAATAAGAACATTCTCATACATAACTATAATACCATGATCACAACCAAGAAATTTGACTTAATGCACATGTATTTAATACACAATCTATCTGCACATTTCCCTAATGATTAAGACTTTTTTTTTTGAGAGATTTGTTAACATATAATCTGCATACCATACCAGTCACCCATTTAAAGTATAAAATTAGATTTTTTGTATATTTACAGAGTTGTACAACCATCACCATAATCAACTTTAGAATATTTTTACTACCCCCAGAAAATCCTATGCCCATTAACAATCATTTATGCCCATTTCTCCCTAGCAATCACCAATCTACTTTGTGTCCCTATAGATTTGCCTATTCTTGATATTTCATATTAATAATCATATAATACATGGCTTTTGTGACTGGCTTCTATCAATTGGCTTAATATTTTCAAGGTTCATCCATAGATAGTATAGTATGTAACAATACTTCATTTATTTTTATTACTGAATAATATTGCATTTTATGAATGCACCACATTTATCAGTTGATGGTTGTTTGCACTTTGGAACTATTGTGAACAGTGCTTCTGTGAACATTCATGTACACTATTTGTTTGAGCACCTCAACTTTTTTTAGGTATATATCTAAATGTGTATTTGCTGGGTCTTATGAAAATTCTATGTTTAACTTTTCAAGGAATCACCAAACTATATTATTCATGCCCATCCTCTGCCCTCCTCCCAGCACACACACTATACCTCAGCCACACTGAACTTCCTTTACTTTGTAAATGCTCCAGGCTCTCTCACCTCTGGGGTTTTCCATATACTATTTCCTCTCTCTGGGCACTTTCATTCTCTTTTCCTAGAAGACTCCTCAGATTCTTTAAGTTTTATTGAAAAAAAGATGTCTTCTCTGACCTGCTGCATAAGGTTAGGTGTTTTTAATATGCAGTCTTATCATATCCTGTATTTCCTCTGTGAGAACATTTGTAATACGTGATAGTAGATTATTTAGTTGTGTCTGCCAACTGGACTGCAAACTGTCTGAGGGCAAGGACCATGTCCACCTTGGCTAGAATTTTCCCATAACACTTGGCTCAGTGCTTTGCACATAGTAGTTACTCAGTAAATATTTCTGGAAGGAATACATTAATGAATTAATGGATTAAGTATTTCTTGGGTGAGTCGATCAACATATTAACTTGATATCATGGAGCTTAAAGTCCGGCTGAAGAAAGAAGGTTGATATATATGGAAGCAATCATTGGACAACACAAAACAGTGGTGATCAAGTGCTACAGTATTTGACTGTGATAACTGTTGTAGAAGGCCATATACTGCACTTCTAGAGAAGGGTGATGTTCATGTGGGTTGTATGGTTAGAGAAGGTCAGACTTGGGCTGAATCCAGAATTCTGTCTCTGGATATGATTTATTGAGAAAGGGGCAGGAGTAAGGCAGAGCAGGAGGGGGAAAACACCAGGTTTGTTACTAATGAGTTTCTTTGGGACCCAGGGATCCCGGGGGTCAAGGCATTGTAGAAGAGAGGAGTCAGAAGACGATGGCAGAAACTCCAGCTGGAAATGCATGACATGAAGTAGTAAACAGGAAGCAGACTCTGGAGCCACATTCGGACAAGCTAGGTAAGCTGGGAGGGAGTTCAAAAGAAGTAGTTATTCTAATATTCCCTTTAACGGATATTAAGATTCCATAATTCTATAGCACAACTCCTGCAGGATGATTTAGAAATCATCTTCCTCAGTGTTTTCCACTCTCAACAGTGATTCCCACCTCCAAATGTAATTAGGAATCCCCAGAACTGCTAATGAGAACTGGTTGTATATTTGTGGAGTACTTTATACTTTTTAAGTATCAATCATTCCAAATCCACAATTCTGTGAAGTGTGGAAGATTCACTGATGGTGGAGTGTAAAGTTGGAAAAGTTCAGCAATTTGTCAAGGTTACAGGTCGGTAAATAATGAAGTCTAACTCCTCTGGGCCCCTGAATATTTTACTTGAGGGCAAGTTAAACAGAGCATAAAGGACCAACCTGAGAGTCCCCTTCCATGAAATCAGTATTCCTCACCTTCCATCGAGCTCTCTTAATATTAATATCTTTATTTAGGGACCAATTCAACTCAAAACTTGAAAGGAAATCCTCACTATTTGGTTCTAACCTGTTACTTCCTGGCCAGTCACTTCTTCCACCCTACACTGCTCCTCCATACCTTCCCTATGAGCACCAAGGTCCTGGCCTCAGTGGAGCAGGGATTAGGGTAGGGGTATTTGGGAAAATATTGCATCCTCATCACAGAACTTAATGATGACAGTAGTAAGTCTTACTAAAGCCATACTTTGTCTCACTATATGACAAGGTTGTTTTGTTTTGTTTTATGTGAATTTTTTTTTTTTCACTTCTTTGGTATGAGAAATTAGATACTTGGATTTCTATTAAGCTGATGAAAGAATTCATACTAAAGGAGGTTAAGTTTCTTGTTCAAAGTCATGAAGCTGGTAAGGGTGTAGTAAGGTAATCCCAGGCTAACTGGCTTCAGCGACCTAGCACTTAAATAGTGTGTATGCCACACTGGGGTCTGTCTAGTTTCAGCTGCTTCCCCGGAGTCCCCAAAATGTTCATCTCGATTCTATCCCTTCTAACTCTTATTTCCCTGACTAATGTCCCATGGGTCAATAAAGTCTTAAAAGGGGGAAAAAAAGATTTTCGTGTGGGTTGGGGTAATATTAATCTAGGTAACAAAGAAATCAAAGTAGAGGAGCCATTTTCCCAGTATTTCCAGTGTCAAGAAGTAGATCCAAAGCTTTGGGGATTGGGGTTTAGATCCTGTAGATGGTGAGAGAATTTCTACTGCCTTCTAATCTTTAGCAACTCCAAACTTCATGTCATTCTGCAGTTTGAACAGCCTCTGTCAGTCTGAACAGCCCCCAGGCTGGGGCAGGAAAGGAACATGGGCTTGGATAAGTTTTGGCTTGTCATCACCTTCCCTATATCCTCTGAGATGGGTGGCTGAGAGGGTATGATAAGCTGGGTGGGTAGACAAATAGATGGGCTTTCTTTAGTGTAGAAGTGCTGGGAGCAGATCAGTGAGAAGGATGCAGGAGCTGATGTATGTGTAGTGGCAGAGTCCTCACATGGTTTTGCACATGACAAAAAAGATTCTGGTGGCCCTCTGATTTGCTCTGTCCTCATTGCTCCCTGGCCTACAGTCTTCTTCACCCTCCAATGATGGACTCACAGAGCCCACAGCCCCTATAAAAATGGAGGAGGATGTGTTGTGGGGAGGATCAGATTAGAGGACTTCACTGCTATGTTTGCTATGGTGACCAGACCTTTGCCAGAGTTTTGTTTCCCTCTGTATCTGGCCCTGCTGACTTCATTAGGAACCTGCCTCTGCAAAGCCTCCAGTTTACCTAATAAAACACACATGCTTGGGATGATGTCTATGTTTAGATGGACAAGTGCTTCATCTCTTCATATCTGGGACTCTTCTGTAGTCCTCAGAGTTGACTGTTTTCAATCCCTTCCACCCTTCAATAGCCCCGTGACCTAATTTTTTTCCCTCTGAATTTGGGAAGTTAGTGCTTCTTGGAGAAATGAGCCATTTATTTCTTTGGTTGGCCTCTCCATTGCTGTTATATGTGTGGTGATTACTCTGAACTTTTCCTCAAACTGATTCCCTTTGGCTTCATGTGATCCAGAAATTCTCAAAATTCTGGCACGCCAATGGCCTATTTTTCATTTTCCACACTTCTACTTGCTTAACTTTTTTTTTTTTTTTTTTTTTTTTACATTTCATTTTAGTTGGCCACAGAATATGTTATGGAGAAGCTATACTTTAGATTTGTACTGTCCAGTTTGGTAGCCACTAGCCACAAATGGCTACTGATCACTTGAGCACAGCTAATTCAAATCAAGATGTGCTGTATGTGTAAAATCCACACTGGATTTCAAAGAAAATAGATGCATGAAATATCATTAATTTTTAAAAATATTGATTGTATGTTGAAATGAGGATATCTTGGAATTATTCACTTAAATAAAATATGTTATTAAGATTAACTTCACTTTTATCTTCTTGCCTTTTTAAATACGCTTATTAAAAATTTAGAATTATGTATGCGACTCACATTTGTGGCTGGCATTATCTTGCCAGTAGACACTGCTGCCTTAGATTCATCAATATACTTCATTTTGATTGCCCTCGAAGTTTTGATAGTTTAAATTTCTTACCACTATGTATGATGTTGACTCCCATTAAGATAGATCTTTTATTATTTTGGGAGGAAATTCTCAGAAATTCTACGATACCCTACTTAATGATTGTGTTTCTCCTTAGTCAAAACTGATAAACTATTGTGATTAGGAAAGGACACCAATGTCTTTAAGCCTCTTCCAAGAAATAGGCTTCATATGTGTAGTTAGGTAGGAGAATATTCAGATTGCGAATTTCCTATTCAAAGTCTCTTTGCTTTTAAAATAATATTTGCTTGCTGACTTGTCCCATCAGTGTCTAAAGAAGGTATCAGAAGAGAGTGTTTGGATATCTGTATGGTCTGTGATGAGTGAAACTGTTAAAGGTGTTTCAATGCCAGCAGTCACTCAGTGTTGCTAGAACTCGATGGTAGGTCTAGGACAAACAACCCTCTGCTGAGTTCTGAGGCCCCAAAGCTGTTCAAACAGTTGAAAACCTTTGCTGGGAGCAGTGTGGGTAATACCTGGCATTATAATTAATGGGGAATAAAGGGAGAGCAAAATCCTTTGATAGGATTAAGTCTCTAGGAGTCCTATGGTTTCCATCTCACTGCAACCTAGAAAATGAAAGTATGCTCATCCAGAGAGGAGATGCAGCCCCAGTTTTGACAAACCCTAGCACATTATATTAAGAAAGTAATCTTTTATTTTATTCTGACCAAGAATAAATTTTATTTGACCAAGAATTGGTACTGATATTTTTCAAATGGCTTTTGCATCTGATGAGTTAATCCTAAATTTTTTTATTGGACATATTAGTGTGATTTCAACTATGAAAAGCTGGAAATATCATTGTTTTAGACTTGACTTTCATATCCATTTCCATAGATGGAATTGGTCTAATTTTATTCTTTACGTATTTTTTTCTTCTTCAGTAAATTATGTAGCTTTCTATTTAATTTTAGGTTCTAGAATGCCTTATGTGGAGCTTGGGATTATTTGTTCCTTGAAAGTTTGAAAAATCTTGAAAGCTTCCCAGTCTAAGGATTTTTTAAAATTGCAATATAATTTACATATAGCACACAAGTTTAAGTGTATAGCTCACTGAATTTTACATCCATGTAACCACTACACAGATCAAGATGTAGAGCATTTATATTATCTTAGCAATTTCCCTCGTGCCCTCTCCTAGTCAATATCCATGAGTGTCTGAAAGTAATCGCTATTCTGGTTTCTGTCACCATAGATTAGATTTGCCAGCTCATGAACTGGATTCTTTTACTCGACATGCATGCTTTTGAGATTTATCCATGTTGTTGATTGAATCACTATAGTTCATTACTTTTCATTATTTTCAATATGTTTCATTATTTTTCATAGTATGTTGTTGAAATGAATATGCCACAATTTCCTTATCCATTCTCCTGCTAATGGACATTTGGGTTTTTTGGTATTAGTTGCTATGACTAAAGCTTCTGTGGAAAATTCTATTACATACCTTTTGGGGGGGACATTTATTTTCATTTATTTTAGGTATTTCAGGGGTGAAATTTCTGAATCACAGTGTACGTGAATGTTAAACTTTAAGAAACTACAAACAGTTTGCAAAGTGGTTTTATTATTTTACGTTCTTACCAGTGATATTTGAGAGTATTAATTGTTCCACATTCTTGCTAACATTTGATATTGTCAATCTTTTTCATTTTAGCCACTCTACTGGGTATTTAGTAGTATCTTAAGATTTTAATTTGCATTTTCCTAATGAATTATAATGTCGAGCATAATTTTTTTTTTCAGTTTATTTTGTTTGTTGCTCTTCAATTTTTCTACTTCTTTAATATTTATTTTAATGGTCTATTTAGATAGTCTATAGAAGAATATTTATATATATATTCTTCTATGGCTTTCTTTTTTCCTTTTTTTAGTTAAATTTATTGGAGTGACATTACTTAATAAAATTATATAGGATTCAAGTGTACTATCAATAATACGTCATATGTATATTGCATTGTGTGTTCACCACCCAAAATTAAATTTCCTTCCATCACCATCTATTTAACCCCCTGTACCCTGATCTACCTCTCCCCTACCACCCTTCCCTCCGGTAACCACCCAACTGTTGTCTGTGTCCATGAGTCTCTGTTTGTCTTGTTTGTTTATTGCTTCCAATTTTATGTCCCACATATGAGTAAAATTATTTGGTTCTCAACTTTTTTTGGCTGACTTATTTTGCTTAGCATGATAATCTCAAGATCCAACCATGTTGCAAACGGCAGTATTTCATCTTTTCTTATGGCTGAGTAATGTTCCATTGGGTATATGTACCACATCTTTATCCAATCATCTATTGGTTGTTTCCATGTCTTGGCCACTGTGAATAATGATGCTATGAACATTGCGGTGCATATACCTTTATAGTTTAATGTTTTCAAATTTGGGAGGTAGATACTATATATATTATTAAACCAATTTTTGGAATTTGTTTTTGCTTAAAAAATGTCTCATCCAGATTTTCAAATTTATTAGAGAAGTTTTAGGAAAATTTAAAAATTTACCTTTGTGACTATATCCTTTTTCTTATTCCCAATGTTCTATAGTTCTTTTCATCTTAAAAAAAAAAAATTATGTTGGCCAGTTTTGTCTATTTTGTTGACCTTTCGAAAACAAAAGCTCTCAAATTATTTTATCAATTTTACTGCTTTTATGTTTTCTAAATTGTTAATATATGCTTTAGCTTTATCAATCACTTAATCCTATTTATTTATCCTTTTCAGCTTAATACTTTATTCACTTATTTTCATTTTTTCTAGTTTATTAGTGAAAACTAAGCATAGATTTTTCTTCTTCTAAGCTAGAGGCATGCAGAAGTGTGAGACTACTTCTTACCTACAGATCATGCTGACTAACCCCATTCAGCATGGAAAATTCTTACAGAATTCTAAATTATGGTTGAATTTGATACATCACTTCACATGCTTTCACAGTTTTTCTTTATGTAAATATTTATGTTTATACTTGATAGAGGACAAATAAAACACTAAACTTACTGGTATTTGATTTAAAAATATATTTTTGAAAGTTTGCAATCTGTATATGTGCATATGCCTATTTGTAGGTTCATACTTTAATACAAATTATTCTTAATTTTAAAGAGGCAAAACAAAAGCAATATGAAAATGGAAAACCGAAGTATCATCTCAGAATTTCTCCTCCTGGGCCTGCCCATTGAACCAGATCAACAAAACCTGTTCTATGCCCTGTTCCTGGCCATGTATCTTACCACCGTCCTAGGGAACCTCCTCATCATTGTTCTCATTCACCAGGACTCCCACCTCCACACGCCTATGTATTTGTTTCTCAGCAATTTGTCCTTCTCTGACCTCTGCTTCTCCTCTGTGACCATTCCCAAATTGTTGCACAACATGCAGAGCCAAGTTCCATCCATCCCCTACGCAGGCTGTCTGACCCAAATGTACTTCTTTCTGCTTTTTGCAGACCTGGAGAGCTTCCTCCTTGTGGCCATGGCCTATGACCGGTATGTGGCCATCTGCTTTCCCCTGCACTACACCACCATCATGAGCCCCAAGCTCTGTCTCTCTCTGGTGGTGCTGTCCTGGGTGCTGACCACTTTCATCTCTTTGTCGCACACCCTGCTCATGGCTCAACTGTCTTTCTGTGCTGATAATGTGATCCCTCACTTTTTCTGTGACATGTCAGCTCTGTTAAAGTTAGCCTGCTCTGACATTCAGATAAATGAAATGATGATATTTATCTTGGGAGGGCTTGTCATTGTTGTTCCATTCCTGTTGATCTTTTCATCCTATGCACGAATCGTGTCCTCCATCCTCAAGGTCCCTTCTGCTAGGGGTATCCGCAAGGCTTTCTCCACCTGCAGCTCCCACCTCTCTGTGGTGTCACTGTTCTATGGGACGATCTTTGGCCTCTATTTGTGCCCTTCAGCTAACAATTCTACTGTTAAGGAGACAGTCATGGCTGTGATGTACACTGTGGTGACGCCCATGCTGAACCCCTTCATCTACAGCTTGAGAAATCAGGACATAAAGGGAGCCTTGCAAAGAGTCTTTTCAAAGTGGACAATCAGATTTTCTCTGGGACAGTGACTCTAAAGATTAAAGTATGTTTTCTTTTTTTTTAACTAAATTTATTGGGGTGAAATTAGTTAATAAAATTATATAGGTTTCAAGTGTACAATTCAATAACATGTCAAATGTATATTGTAGTGTGTGTTTTCAAACAGGAGGTGTAATGTTGACAATGAGTAGTATTCTGAAAAGTCTAGTAGCACCCAGGCTTGGCACTACTGATGTAGTCCCCATGGCACTTCCAGGGGGGCTTTTCCCACATGTTACTAGGGGTGGATCATTGTGCCTCTTGGGCTTATCTCTGTATTTGGGGTGTGATGTGGCACAAGTCTTGATATGTAATGTATGTTCAATGATTATTATTCAATGTTGAATAAATACCATTCGACCTTGGTATTTATTGTACTTAAAGAATGTACAGTAGTTCCTGATTCTCTAATAAGTCCAAATTGCTCAGCCACTTCCGTACTTGCTTCTCCTCAACATATCTATTCCATGAAGAATATCTTGCAATTTATTATGTTCATGTTCTTGTAATTTTCACTCTTCAGGATCTTCATTTCTCCTCTTGATAATCTATTCAGTTCATAATTTTCTTTTCAGGAGTTAGTTGATTCACCTATTTAATTATCACATTCTAAAATTATTTCTTTTTTCTTTAACTGTACCAATTATTTGTCAGTTAATGACAAATTACTTCCTTTGATAATATCTATATATTTTGGATGAGAATTTCTCTTTTGAATTAAAATCATATGATATGGAATGGACCATAGAGTTTTGTTATGAATTGTTTAATTTATAGATAGTAAATAGTAGCCCATATTTGGCTAGGGTAACACAAATAATGACTGAAGGATTAGAATATATTTATGACTCTCAGGCAGATGTTTTTCCTCTGGAATATGATGCTGAAATTATTCAAGGCTTTCTTTGTTTATTTCTTTTCATACCAAGTGTCTTGAAGACAAGTGCTCTCTAATCTCTATAGTACCTATTTCAATGCCTTCTATCTGCTGTATGTATAATAAATATTTATTGATTTGTTTTGAATGCATTTTCATATGTTTCTTGAAATGAATTTATACCTTAAAGAAATCCCACCTTTTATAAGTTTTCCTAATAATTACAACTTTGACTTCTTCTTCAAAAATGTTGATTATGAAAAAAATACATTCTCACTGGAAAATATTCAAACAATAAAGAAATAAATAATAAAGTAGACTGTGAGGATCCCCCTTAGTTCCATTCCCTCTTATGAAAGCAGTTAAAATTTGGGGAATATTCTTCTGGCTATTTTCAATGCACAGACTAATATTACATATAACAAATAAATAGGGTTATATTGTTCATGCCATTTTCTCATTATTTTCATATAAAATACATTTGAATTCATCATTTCATGCAAGGACATGTAACTTTTTTAGAAGCTATATAGTGTTTGGTTAAGTAGATGCATTTAACCATAATTTATTTAAATAATCTGTTCTTCATGGATGTTTGGGTTGCTTTTGATTTTTCATTGTTTTGAACAATGCTTCAATTTTATTTTCTGGTTTTGATGGACTTGTGCAGTGTTTCCATAGACATGTTCTTAGGAATGGGTGTCCTAGATCAAAGGATGTGAACATTTTATAATTGGGTAGAAATTGCCAAATTGCCTCCAACGAATTCTTTTAAGGTTAACTCTTTCCAAAAGTAAATGAGAGTGACTGTTTCTTTACAGTGTTCCCAACACTGGATATTTTGCTTTCAAAGAATTTTTAAACCTGATATCTAAAATATGAGATTTCACTTAATTTTTTAAATTTTTCAATTACAGTTGACATTTAATACTATATTAGTTTCAGGCATACAGAATAGTGGTTAGACATTTACATAACTTTCAAGGTGATCCCCCTGATAAATCTAGTACCCATTTGACACCATACATAGTTATTACAATATTAGAGATTTTTACTATTTTTAAATTGAATTTCTATATGAGTCAGGGAAGTCAAACACCCTTTATATTGATTAGCCACTTTGCCTTTGGTATGTTATTTGTGCATGTCTTTTGCCTTGAGCTAATTTTCTTTTTTCTTATTATGGATAGTTTCGATTTATCTATTTTGTAGGTGACATTTTTCTCAGTTTGTTATTCATCTTTTGACTTTGTAATGGTGTATTTTTCCTTTACTGAACATTGTAAATTTCAAAGTAGACAAATAAGTCAATTTTTACTTCATGACATATTTTTTCTTTGACATGCTTAAAAAGTGCTTTTCTATCCCAAAATAATATTATCTCTTTTTTTCTAGTTCTTGTACAATTTTAGTTTCCACATCTCTATTATTGATCCACCTGAAATTCAACTTAAGGGCAATTATCCTTTCTCTTTTTCCCTTACCCAGCAAGTCACTTGTTCC
>NW_011888831.1:3175397-3178035 GCF_000151845.1 Pteropus vampyrus
GAAGACACAGTGAGCTTTCCCTACTTGTTGGCTGGTACTCTGAGAGAAGGCAGCTTTGCAGAAGAACCCACCAGTACATGGGGCAGCCACTTCATGGCAGCGCTGATCTAGGTAAGAGCATCTAAAAGTGCACCTCTATTTCCACATGCATGCAAACATGAATTTTCTCAACCACCTTGGTTCATGAAGATCTGAAAAGTTCTCAGATGCACCATTGGGGCCCAGACAGTAGCTAGGAGCTGAGGGCTGGTGTGTTTCCAGAGACTATCATAATAAGGACCCTGTAGCAGCAGCTAAAGTCAGAGCCCAGAACCAGATGGAAGACATGATTGAGTCTAAGAGAATCAGCACAGCCAGAGAGCCCTGAGAAGGCCATCAGCTCCCTTCTCAAAAGAAAAATATGTATTGTTCACGCTAGGAGATATAGGTTCCATCAACAGTGGACATTAGAGATACCCCTCTCCTGAAGTAGAGAGGATACATAAGCCTCAAGATTCTAGAAAAAATATAACAAAATCAACATAAAGAAAATAGGAGGGAATTAATAAATAGGAAAGTGAAAAATTAGTGGAGTTGAAAACCAAGAAATAATAGAGTAATAGTAACAAATTAAATATTGGTTGTTGGGAAATAGTAATATAACAGATAAAATGTTGGCATATAAAACAAGCCAAATAAGAGAAAAAGCATAAATAAAGACCTCTAAGAATGAAAAAGGAGCAAAATTAATAGCTAAAGAGGCAATTTAAGATTATGAGAATACTATGCGGCAGCCTGACCCTCCCTGGCCATTTCCTGCTCGATCGAGCTCTTTCCTGACTTCCCTCCCCCTACCTCAAGGACTCTCCAGTTAACATCTGTTTTTTCATAGCTTGTCAACCAATTAATGTTCTTCCTTTTCTCTGTAGCTGTGTAGGGATGACAAGACTGTATAAAACTGCCTGTACAATTGGGGCTCAGCCTTTGGCTAAGAATCTGCTGAGCCGGTGCCAGCATCAATAAACGCTGCTTCCTGCTTATAGCCTCCATGTCCTGTCTCTCATTTTGAGAATCTTGCAACAACTACATACAACTTTAAGCCAGAAAACATGGACAAAATTATATTTTAGAAAATTATATGTTACTAAAATTTGCTCAATAAGATGAAAAAATTATATAGGCTACAAATCATCGAAGAAGATGAACAGTCCTATGACTTTGGAGAAGCTGCTCAGTTTTTCTAAGCCTGTTTCCTCTCTATGCAATAAGAATAATAATGGTGTCTTCCTCTGGGAATCTTGCGAGGTTTAAACTAGACCTAAGTGTAGAGTACTTACGACAGTGCCTGGCACATGATAATTCCTTGTGAAATGTTATCTTTTATTATTTTTATTACAATGATATCATTACATCATTGTATCAGTGAAATCTTGGAAGAGCATAAGTATTTATCAATAAAGGAATGGTAAACTGTGAAACATCACAGTATAGGGTTCTATACCATGAAGTTAAAAATGAAGAAATTCTATTTGCAGTAATAAGAAAAGATATCCTAGATAAATGGTTTCATGAAAAAGGGAAATTGAAGAATAATATGTGAAGAATGATACTATTGATGTCTGAAAACTGGGGTTGGCAGAGCGGGGAGAGAGAGCGTGAAAGTGAGCACGCCCTTGAGGGATGGTATTGAACTAATAACTGGGATGGGAATGGAGGTTAGATTGGGAGATAGGGAGAATTTTATCTTTATCTTTATTTTGAATTCTTAACATGAAAATCGTGGGTATAGTGTTTAGGCAATAGAATAAAATTTTTTTTAATACTTAACAAATAACTGGATCTTTCCTGAAGTTTCCAGAAAAGGTATCTTCAAGGGTGTGGGCTACACTGCAGCACATCTTTAAAACAAACAAACAAACAAAAAACCCCCCCAAAACTTAAAAAACCTTCTTCAACCTACACTGTTTCCCAAGTTCCCTCTCCATCACCTGTTTGCTGCTAGTTACACTCTTCCTACTCCTTCTCCCATGAGCTACAAGACTCATTCCCTACTCCTGTTTATTTTTCCAAAATTTAAAAGTGGACTCTTTCAAACATTCAGACACTTCAGAAATGGTTTTAGCTTATTGCTATGCACCCATCCCTATGAATAAACACTTTGTCACATTTGCTTCAGATCTAATTTTTAATTTAACAAGTAATAAGACATTGTAGGATCAAAATTGCTAGTGCTTTGAAAAGCTTAAGGGGGAGGTCTTTTATAATCGTTATCATCATCATCACCATCATCATCATCATCATCATCATCATCATCATCATCATCATCATTATTGAAACGCCAGTGAATCCAGACCTGCTCATCATCATCATCATTATTATTATTGAAACGCCAGTGAATCCAGACCTACTCTCATACCTCTTGGGATGCAGCTCTACATCTGAGCCCCCTTTTTAGGGCGCCCTTGACCTCTTTGTTGCGGAGGCTGTAGATGAAAGGGTTCAAAGTCGGTGTGACCACTGCATAGACCACGCTGGCCAGGCGGTTGTAGCGGGCCGAGTAGGCAGATGACGGCCGGAAATAGACAGAGAGGACAGAGCCGAAGAAAAGCGACACCACCACCAGGTGGGCCCCGCAGGTGGAGAAGGCACGATGCCGGCC
>NW_011888831.1:3178085-3180476 GCF_000151845.1 Pteropus vampyrus
ATTATTGAAACGCCAGTGAATCCAGACCTGCTCATCATCATCATCATTATTATTATTGAAACGCCAGTGAATCCAGACCTACTCTCATACCTCTTGGGATGCAGCTCTACATCTGAGCCCCCTTTTTAGGGCGCCCTTGACCTCTTTGTTGCGGAGGCTGTAGATGAAAGGGTTCAAAGTCGGTGTGACCACTGCATAGACCACGCTGGCCAGGCGGTTGTAGCGGGCCGAGTAGGCAGATGACGGCCGGAAATAGACAGAGAGGACAGAGCCGAAGAAAAGCGACACCACCACCAGGTGGGCCCCGCAGGTGGAGAAGGCACGATGCCGGCCGCCTGCCGACCGCACTCCCAGCACAGCTACAAGGATGCGTGCGTAGGAGAGGGACACCAGGAACAGCGGGGTCAGTACCACGGCCAGGCCCTCAGAGAAGATTGCAGCCTCCGCAGCTGATGTGTCCGAGGTCGCCAAGCTCAGCATCACCGTCATGTCACAAAAAAAATGGCTCACAGAGGCAGGACGCGGGTAGGAGAGCGCAGAGATGAGCAGCGTGTGCAGCAGCGAGTGCAGGTGGGACACGGCCCAGGACGCCCAGACCAGCGCCGTGCAGCGCCCGGGCGTCATGACCGCGGTGTAGTGCAGGGGCCAGCAGACCGCCACCGCGCGGTCGTAGGACATGGCTGCCAGGAGGTAGCTTTCGGTGATGCCCAGAGCCACAAAGAAGTACATCTGGGCAAAACACCCCTGGAAGGACACTGCCTGGCCCGGGTGGAGCAGGCCGGCCAGCAGTCTAGGGACCGTGACCGTGGTAAAGCAAGCATCCACAAGGCTCAGATGACCCAAGAAGTAATACATGGGGGAGCGGAGGGCCCTGTCGGATCTCACCACCACCACCATAATCAGATTTCCCAGAGCGTTGAGCAGATAGATGCCAAGGAAGAGCAGGAACAACAGCGGGTGGACGTCTGTTCCCTCCATCAAGCCGAGGAGGAGGAACTGAGGGGCAGAGGTGAGGTTGGCCAGGGCCATGGAGTGGCCAGACAGGTTCCAGTGCTGAGGGGTGAGATAAGTCAGCAGGGCTAAATTCTGGCACCTTTGAGTAGACTTCTGCATGTTGGGGTTCCGTGTAATATTTTAAATTTTCTGCTGGCTAAAAATAGCTTGAAAACCACATTGCTCACCCAATTTTATGAAGAAACTGATTCTCAAAAGGATGTATTAGGGTAGTGGGTAGTCTCAAGCTTTGCAGTAGATCAGGCCTACCTGGTGGTGTGACCACTGAGCCTCAGTTTTTTCTTCTTTCAATGAGAAAAATACTAGTAGCTACCCCTGGAGATGGTCATGAGGATAAAGTGGATAATAAATTTAAAATACTTAGCACAGTACCTAGATTATAATAAGTACTCAAAATTGTTTATCTATCTATCATCTATCATCTATCACTTATCTTTATTTACTTATCATTATCGTTTGCTTAGTCAAACAAGGAGTTAGGGGCAGAATTGGGACCCAGGCCCATCTGAACCCCATTAGAAGTTTCTTCACAAAACACCTTACTACATTCATTTATTCACCACATATTATGTGCTAGCTCAAAGGCAAACCTTTTCTGTAAAGGATCATAAAGTAAATATTTTAGGTTTGTGGACCATATGGTCTCTGTTGCAACTACTCAGTTCTGCTGTTGTAGCATGTAAACAGCCACTGATGTATGTAAATGAATGGCCATGGATGTGTTCCAATAAAACTTTATTCGCAGAAAAGGTAGAGGGCCAAATTTGGCCTTTGTGACAGTTTGCTGATCCTTGTGCTAGGTACTGTGAGGAATAGAGAGACAAATGAGTCTTAGCTTCTTCCTACAGACAATTTTATCTAGAGGAGTTTTCAGGGTGTTTTGTATTTTACTAATTTTATGAACCAAGTGGGAGTAAATTATTCTGCCAGGAAGAGTTTGAGAATTCAAAGAAGAGGTGGAATTTGAACTAGGTCTTGGAGAATGAATAGGGTTTCACAGCAGACCTGATACAGTATGAGAGGGGGAGGGCATCAAGACAGGGTGAAGGAATTGTATGGGGTTATTGTTAGAGGAGGCATGGAATGAAGAAGGTAAAACATCCACATATGATATTGAGACAAGGTTTGCCTTTGCTCTGACCTCATTGACAGAAAACTTCAAAGTGTCTCGAGTGACTTCAGTTATCTCAGAAACGATGCACTCATTTTGTTCCCCACTCAGTCTCTTCCTTAAAACACATTCTTTTCTTCCATTGCTCCAAAGCTTCTAGAAATATCCTAACCCATTCCTGTTTTGCCAGGAAAGAGGATCAGGCATTAGTGAGATCCCAGAGAGTGGACTAAGTCAATTGTTAGCAGGGGAGCTCCTTGCAGGAA
>NW_011888831.1:3180526-3194116 GCF_000151845.1 Pteropus vampyrus
TCATCTATCACTTATCTTTATTTACTTATCATTATCGTTTGCTTAGTCAAACAAGGAGTTAGGGGCAGAATTGGGACCCAGGCCCATCTGAACCCCATTAGAAGTTTCTTCACAAAACACCTTACTACATTCATTTATTCACCACATATTATGTGCTAGCTCAAAGGCAAACCTTTTCTGTAAAGGATCATAAAGTAAATATTTTAGGTTTGTGGACCATATGGTCTCTGTTGCAACTACTCAGTTCTGCTGTTGTAGCATGTAAACAGCCACTGATGTATGTAAATGAATGGCCATGGATGTGTTCCAATAAAACTTTATTCGCAGAAAAGGTAGAGGGCCAAATTTGGCCTTTGTGACAGTTTGCTGATCCTTGTGCTAGGTACTGTGAGGAATAGAGAGACAAATGAGTCTTAGCTTCTTCCTACAGACAATTTTATCTAGAGGAGTTTTCAGGGTGTTTTGTATTTTACTAATTTTATGAACCAAGTGGGAGTAAATTATTCTGCCAGGAAGAGTTTGAGAATTCAAAGAAGAGGTGGAATTTGAACTAGGTCTTGGAGAATGAATAGGGTTTCACAGCAGACCTGATACAGTATGAGACGGGGAGGGCATCAAGACAGGGTGAAGGAATTGTATGGGGTTATTGTTAGAGGAGGCATGGAATGAAGAAGGTAAAACATCCACATATGAAATTGAGACAAGGTTTGCCTTTGCTCTGACCTCATTGACAGAAAACTTCAAAGTGTCTCGAGTGACTTCAGTTATCTCAGAAACGATGCACTCATTTTGTTCCCCACTCAGTCTCTTCCTTAAAACACATTCTTTTCTTCCATTGCTCCAAAGCTTCTAGAAATATCCTAACCCATTCCTGTTTTGCCAGGAAAGAGGATCAGGCATTAGTGAGATCCCAGAGAGTGGACTAAGTCAATTGTTAGCAGGGGAGCTCCTTGCAGGAAGGACATTCATCCAACTTTCTTATCCAGTGATCTATCTCCAAAATTTACCCAATAAATATAGTTGAATGAAGCTAAAGAGCAATCAATGAGGAGGAAAAAAAATGGCATAGATGATAGAGGCTCTGTTCATCCCTCTGGCGACCAAATCAAAGTTGTGATGGAAACAAGGAGCAGCAGCAAGAAAAAATTGCCTGGGATCTAGATGAATAGGCCAGACAACCAGGGATAAATACAAGAAATCACCCTGCAACTGCAGAAGGTAGGACGGAGCAAAAATGCTGGACAGCCTGGTCTTGAGAGCTGAGTGAGATGGAGGCTGTGCAGCGGCAGACGCCTCTTAAAGAGGCCGCATCTATGAGAGGATTTTCGGGGTGATGGACCTCTTCGCTCTGAGCACCAGTGCTGATTCAGATGCACACAGGGGCACCAAGGACTTACAGGAAAACATTGTCAGAATGAGAGCTAAGGCGAGACTCGCTCCGTACAGAAGTGCCAGCCGTATCCATTGTTCCCTGTTAAGCCTTCCGCTATACCTATGAACCGGACACAGCGCCACCATAGTCGTGAGGTCATCAAACTGGATAACAGAGGTCACTCAGCCCAGAGGATTCCCTGAAACCCTGCCTCCCCCAACTCGTGGCCCCACCCAAGCCACATTCAGGTATATCCTCAGCAAGTCAGGTGTTCCTTGCTGAGCGGCGCCAAGACTCAACTGGAACCAACTGGCTTTGGTTTCTGGTGTGGCCTTTTGAGGTAACTATAAGCACAGCTTCTGTGAATTGCTTGCTGAATCTTAACAAGTGGCCCCAGAGGGGTAGAGCCTTGGGCTAAGTTTGGCCTGCAGCTGAACCCCTCTCAGGACTGTGCCACTGGACACCTACTTCACAAATCCACACTAATAAGACTGGGAGACTTAAGAGCTTTGCTTAGTACATAGAAACAGACACGGAAAGAGCCAAAATGGGAAGACAAAGAAGCAGCAACCATATGAGAGAACAGAACAGAGATCCAGATATAATGGAGTCAAGTAACAGATGCAGAGTTCAAAACACTGGTTATAAAGATGCTCAGTGAACTTTTGAGAAGTGTAGATAAATTCAGTAAAGAGATAAAAAAAAATGGAAATGGAAATTATAAAAGGGAACCAGTTTGAAATGAAGAACATGTTATCTGAGATGAGAAGTATATTAAATGGAATAAACAAAGGAATAAACAAAGTGAATAAAGAAAGGATCTATCTAGAGAATGGTAAAGCCAAGGACATGTAATCAGAATAGCAAGAGATAAGATGCCAAGACTATAAAAATAATTTAAGGAACATATAGGACACTATTAAGGGTCCAAATATCCATCTGCTCAGCATAACTGAAGAAAATCGAGATGTTGAACAGCTGTTTGAAGAAATAATGATGGAAAACTTTCCTAACCTGGTGAAGGAAATGGACATAAAACCCCAGGAAGCTCAGAGAATTCCAAAAATCAGGGATCCAAAGAGGCCCACACCAAGACACATCATAATTAAAATGCCAAAGGTTAAATACAAAGAAAGAATATTAAAAGCAGCAAGAGAAAAACAGATAATTACTTATAAAAGAATGCCCATAAGACTGGCCGCTGATTTCTCAAAAGAAACTATGCAGGACAGAAGGGCTTGGCAAAAAATATTCAACAGGATGAAGACCCAGGATCTACAACCAAGAATAATTTATCCAGCAAAGCTATCATTTAGAGCTGAAGGACAGATAAAGAGCTTCCCAGACAAAAACAGGCTAAAGGAATTTATCACCACCAAGGCAGTATTACAGGAAATGTTGGAAGGACTTCTTTAAGAAGAAAAAATACAAAAGACTCACTTCAGATTAAAAGACACACAGACTAAAAGGAAGGGATGGAAAAAGATATTGCTTTGATGGACCTAGAAGGTATTTAAGTCAGACACAGAAAGATAAACACTATATGATTTCACTTATATGCGGAATCTAAGGAATAAAAAGAACAAACTAATCAAAAACAGACTCACAAATTTAGGAGACAATTTGGTGATGGACAAGGGGAGGGAACATGGGGAGCTGGAAGAATGGGGTGAAGGGTTAAAGAAGTACAAATTAGTAACTGATGAATGGTCACGGGGATGGGGAGCACGGCATAGGGAATGCAGTTAACACTAATACATCGGCTAGGTGGAGGGTCAGGGGAGGGAGGGAGTAATTGGGGGGATCGTTTTATGAATTATATAGTTATATAACCAATGTACTGTGTACTTGAAACTAATTAAAATAAATTAATTAAAAAACAATAAAGAGCAATGAGTAAAAACAGATGAAGGGAGAGAAGAAATGAGATTGTAGGCAAACTGCAGCGTTCACTCCTGTCACTTCCTAGGTAAGCCCCGATAGATCCTGGTTGGTTTTTTTTTTCTTCCATTTTTCTGCATCTCTATCACTGTCACCCATTGGCTGTCCTAGGAAAATCACCTGCTTATGCCAACCCCACCCCTTGTCCCAAGCCGGAGCCAGGACCTTGGTACCTTTCCAATCCAATCCTATTTTGCTGTACCGAATTCTCCTCTGCAGAGCCCTGACCTTCCCTTTCTACCCTCAAGTGGGCAGCTGTGTGGTAAGAGAAAAGGACATTGGCTTTGGAGTCAAAGCTACCTGGGTTTTAATTCCAATTGGCTGTGTAAACATGAACCCCTCTTTATTTCATCTCCACTCTCCTCATCTATAAAATGGGGGTTACTTCTCTCTTACATGGTTGACATCAAGATTAAATGAAGTAATGTATCTATAAGCACATGGGAGGGAATGGCTGTTCGGTAAATCTTAGTTCCCTTTCTCTTTCCCCAATTCTTGATGCTACTGGAGACAATCCAGTCCATTGCTGGAGGACTATAGTTATTTACATATTTTTTTCTTAATCTTAGCTGAAATCTGCTTCTTTATAACTTCTACAAGTGGTCTCTTTTGGGCCACTGGAGCTATCCAATCTGCTTTCTCTGCAGCTTTTCACATAGTGGTTGGATAAATCTACTCTAGGTTTACTAAGTCTTCTTTTCTCCAACTCAAACACCCCTGATGCCTTAGATTTTTTTCTTACATGACCTAATTTCCAGGTCCTTTTTCATTCTGGTCACCCTCTGCTTTGTCAAAGTTTTTAATTAGACACTGCTCTAGCTGTGATTGGGCCATGTGGAGTTCCTAGGGCACAGTACAACAACTCAAATCAGTGTAACAGTCTGTTTATTGAGTGCCTGCTTTGGATCAGGCATTGCGTTGGCCTCTTGACTAAAAAGGTAGGTCAGCCATTGTCCTTGACTTCCAGCCATGCGCAATGTAATAAGCACTATACTAACTAAGAGTAAAGTATGAGCAAATTCCTCTGTTCGGCTGATTTGGGGAAGATTCCCAAGAAGCGAGGTTTGAACTGGGGTTGGAAGAATTAGTAAGATATCACCAGTTAGAGACTTGAGAGTGGGAAGTTCATTTCAGGCAGGGAGAGAGAATGTGAAGGCAGAGGAAGATGTTTTATGGATGGAGAGAGCTGAAACGTGGCCTCTTTCTCCCTACCACTGTAAGGCAGAGAGGTAGGGAGGAAGACAGGACACAGAGTGAGAAGACAGCAGAGGAATGTTGGGCTTTCTCACCTGAAGGGCAGCATGTCAGGCCTCAACACTGTCTGCGGAGTCTGCGTGCTAGTTTCCCTCCTGGCTAGAGAGCTCCAGTCTTGAGGACAGATGCATTGTCATCCACTTTCACCCAGAGACTTTAGAGTGTTTCCTGTGGGCTGGAAAAACAGCCTTAGAGAGATAGAAAGCCAGAGCTGTGAGGCCCTGGGAATTCTGCGACATGTTTTCTTGCCAGGCTCCCACTGCCCATCGAGTACAGAGCAAACTGTTCAGCCTGGCATCCAAAACTTTCCGTCATTTCTCCCAGCATTCTTCTCCAGTCTTAGCTCCCTCAGCCAGCTATATTCTTCTCTCCTCCTACCCTGATAGAGAGGAGAAAAGGAGTGAAGGGGTCCGGAAACCCAGAATTAGGATAGACAACCCTCCATGTGGCGACCACCTGTGCCGGCCCACTGTGCTCAGAAGATACTATCACTCCTCTGCTTCCTTCTGCCTGAGAGGGTCAGGACTTGTTGAAGATCACACAGGCAGGGAGGGACCCTGGTCTCCTCCCTGGCCATACTTATGCTGAGCTGCAACCATCACCCCTAAAGCTGTGACCTCACTGTGATGTCTCTGCTCAAGGAAGAACTCTTTCTTCTGATCCCACTGGGAGGAGAGCAGTGAAATGGAGCAGGGGATCCAGATACCCAATCTCTCAGCATGGACCCCAAAAGCCCTTCCCTGGGCCCCAGGGCCACTTCAGTCCCAGAGGTCTCACCTAACCCAGAAGTCAAGGGAGAGAGAAGGGGCTGGAGTTGCTGGCAGATTTACCCCAGGACAGCAGGATCAGGGGGCACTTGTGAAGTTACTCTTGATGGACTTCAGAGGTGCTGCCCTCCATTACCCCACAGCCCAGGTCAGAAATGCCAAGATCTCAGCCCTGCTTAGCTGGTGCCAGGGCAAGATAATTTCTGCTCCTTGTTCTGAAGCCTTTTGACTACCCTGTCCTCCTCACTGGCCTGGCAAAACAGCCCTCCTGCATCTGGTGGGGCAGATCTCGTTCCCCAGCTGATCAATTTCCCCTGCAGACAGCCCCTCTCCCCGCCCCCTCTCTCTCTCATATATTTTTCCTCCACTTGTGCGTCTTTTAATGCTTGCAGAACTGGTAGCCATATCCCAGGGGATGAACCTATGCAGCTTCATTCTTCATTAATTTGAAAACATTGCTCAGTGTCCATGGCCCATGGGGTGCCTGGCCCTGCTGCGCTCCAAGGAGTGTTAGAGAACTCATGGAATGAGTGAGGTAGTCAAGGCCTGACCAGCTGTGGGACCCTGCCAAGTCACGTTTCCCCTCTGGGTCTCATAGTTTCCTTACTAGTAAATTGAGAGGGCTGAACTGACAACAGTCTGATGCTCCCTCCATGTTGGAGGATGGAATAGTCTCAGGATGTGCCCTGGATAGTTAACATTCAGATTGGGGAAAAACTTGGGCATAGGCAGTACAATGCTGGGCACTAAGTGCCCTAGGGACTTAGAATAGAAGCCATGCCTGTGGCTTGGGTGTTCAGGGAGGAAATGGGGTTTAAAAGGAATAGAAGGATGGGAGGATTTGGGTGTGTGGGAGGACAGAATGGGCAAATCAAAGTATCTAGGAAGAACCCTTTATGCAGATGGGGCACAAGGAAGTACAAATAAAGGGAAAGGCTGCCTTCCAATAGGAGAGAAGTTCTGTGAGTTCACTTCTCTGGGACTCAGGCATCATCCATCCTGTCTGTACTAGCTGTAAGACTTTGGGGATGTTACTCAAATTTTCTGTACATCACTGTCTCACTTTTAAAATGGGAAAATAGTAGAACCTACTTCATAGAGATGTTATGAGGACTAGATGAGTTAATGAACATAAAGCCCTTAGAACAGTGCCCAGAACACAGCAAGCACTGGCTACCTGTTGGCTGTTACTATTATTATCTCTCGGCCATTTCTACTGCGTGCTAGTGTTTTGGAGTTTGTTCTTTAACCCTCCTGACCTGGATTTCTTTTCTTTCTTTTTTTCTTCTTTTTATATTTTTCAAGAAACCATTTTGACGCTTTCCATTCCCTTAATAAATGTGAAATGACTATTGGTCAACAACAAAGAGGCATTTTCTATGGGTACGCCACAAGTTATTTAATCGTTATTGTAATTTTGAACAAATAACTAAGGAAGTTATGTCAACTTGAGGCTTTTTTTTTTTCTTTCTTGAAACTTTCATAAGACCCAAGATAAAATACAGGGTTAAAAAGTGAACATTTCTGTAACTCCTGTCAAATGTGGAGAAGGAATTCATTAAGCGGGCTTTTTACTAATTACACTGCCATCAACAATGACTGAATGTGTCTTCTCCCAACTGTGAAATACTATTTTGATTTTTAGTATTAATTTTACTTTTCTTGATTTTTGGCTCTGTGGAGAATAGATCGTTAAGGACATTTCTCTAAAATCATGAGGTGTAACTGTGCTCACCTGGCTTTACCTATTTGTTTCCAGCACAGAATAGCCAATTCTAAATCAGGCTTTTGGCCTATCTTGGGCCTTACACCCGAAAATAAGCTATAAATCAAGACATTTAATGTTTGCACTTTTTCTTTAGTGTAAATCATTTAAAATAAGTTCTATTTTTATATTAGCATAGTTATAATTCTCAAATTAATAAATACAAAATGAATCTCATCAAGTTTCACATAAGTTTGAATTGACTTTTGAAATAATTTCCAGAGATATACCATGTCCCCCCACACACATATGTGTGTATAAAATCAAGGTGCAATATAATAAATCTAAAAATTTGAATAATTGTAATGTTCATGATGTTCATTCATATTTCCTTTTAAAGCACCAAAGTAATAAATTATACTCCATGCACAATTATTAGAATTATTATTATTTTGTAAAGAGAATATCACATTAGTTTGTGTTAATTCTTATTTAGGTAGATATAAAAAGACTGAAATTATAAATTATATTTATGAATGACCAAGGGTCAAAGGTCTAAATGGACTTGTTTGTATTTAGAAAGAGTGAATCCATTGCCTAGAAGAAGAATCTTAGATCTCCAGGTCTAGACTTTCCATACAAGTGGACATTTGATTCCAACTTGAGAAGCATGTGAAAACCAACACTTTTAGGAGTCAGCGACTCAAGTTGTTGAATTTTCACTGGTATTCTTTTTAAGTACACTTCATACTCTGAAATGTTTATGTGCAACTATAAATGTGATTTCTTAGTTTTAGGGCAAGAATTTATATTGAATTTCCTGTTAGAATATGTTTTAGTAAAAATGGAATTAGGAATTTGGGGTTTTATATTGCAATATATAGCCAACTTAAGAACATATTTAGTTTGTTATGAATAAACCAAAAAATTTTGTTAAAATAATATTGTTTCCATTATGGTCCTGAGCAATGAGAGTCCTATAATTTGTAAATATGCTCTGGGCCAGAAATTCTGCATGAATGTTGCACTTTTTTTCCTCAAGGTAATCTTTATATCTCTGGCCCAGAATATTCTAAACAAGTTAAGTCTAACATTTTAGAGTATGTAGATCTGCTTCCCAAACTTCTATTTTAAGTAAGAGTTGTGTAAGAGTCACCCATAACCATATAGTATGCAACATGTAATAGTATCTCTGAAACTCATAGTACAAAGCTTACCGTCAGGTGTAGAAAACAATGGAATGTAGAAACGAAGACTTTTTAGTGAGTATACCCTGAAGAAATAATATCAATTTGTCAAAAATTGTGAGGGTTTCCAAAATTGGAAACAAATTGATGACAAAACTGAGGTTGAGACATAAATTGCCAAAAGCTTATAAATGAGACCTCCAGGATTTGTACAAGATCTTTCTGACTCTGAAGGTGTGAGACTGTCACCATTGCTTCAAATTTCCTAGAACCTCCACTATCTATTTGGCTAGTGGGGAAAACACATGACCCACTATGATCCTAGACATCAGATGGGCTAAAATAATCCTCAGGAAGGAAACTCTCTAACCCAGCTTTCTTGCTGCGAACTAAGAGATCCGTCTCCCTAGCAGGGTCCCTGAGATTATGGGCTTAGTTAGGGTTGACAAAGTAACTAGAACCACTAGTTAGAATACAGGTGAAAGTGAGAATATCCACATAGTGGTCGCCCTACAGCCATTTACCCTTTCTAACAGTGCCATGATTTCCCTCTGGGGAATTACTTCATCCCATTGTATGTGATCTTGGTTTGGGAAGTAAACCCAAGTGTCCTGCCTTTATTCTATATTAAATTTGGAGAGATTATTGGAAGATCCTTCAACCAGATCTTTTCTTTTCCCATTTAGTCCCTGAGACTTTGACTCTTGAGTGGAAATGTACAAGGACTGAAGAAAGACTAGGAACATTCATTCCAGTGGTGGTGCCCAGGAGAGGTAGTTAAGGACTTCCTGTTCTCAAGACCCCTGAGGCTTCCTAAGTCCTATCTGTTCAAAGATGGCTCATTCATCTTCCCTTTGATATTATGATCTCCCCCATATGTTCCCAATAAATTTTCCTTTTTGGATAAGCAAATTGATTTCTGTTGCTTGTAATTAAAGAAACTGTGGCAAAGATAGTAGGGATCACCATGTATTTACTTGCATTTCTGAGCCTCTCTTGCACTTAGGTTGGGGCTGTAAGCAGAAGTATTGTGTGTCACTTCTGGTCTGATTCAGGTAAGAGTTGATGTGCCTGCTCCATCACACACTTTTCTGCTGCTGTGACTTCAAAGATGTTGGATTTCCAGTTCAAGATGTTGAATCACAGTGAGATACCTCCTTGTACCTGTTAGAATGGCTATCATCAACAGGACAAGTAATAACAAGTACTGGAGAGGTTGTGGGGGAAAAGGAACCCTTATACCCTGCTGGTGGTAATGTAAATTGGTACAGCCACTATGGAAAACAGTATGGAGGTTCTTCAAAAAATTAAGAATAGAATTACTATATGAACCAGAAATCTGCCTTCTGCATATCTACTCAAAAAATTTGAAAACATTTTTTTGTAAAGATATATGGACCTCGATGTTCATTGCAGCATTATTCACAGTGGCCAAGACATGGAAATAACTTACGTGTCCTTTGATAAATGATTGAATAAAGAAGCTATGGTACATATATACAATGGAATATTACTCAGACATAAGAAGATGAAATACTGCTATTTGTGACAACATGGATAGATCTTGAGATTATCATGCTAAGCAAAATAAGGTAGACAGAAAAAGTTGAGAACCATATGATTTTACTCATATGTGGGACACAAAATAAACAAACAAGCAATAAATGAATAAGACAAACAAACAGAGACTCATGGACATAGACCACAGTTTAGTGGTTACCAAAGGTAAGGAGAATGAGGGGAGGTAGATAAAGGTAAAGAGAGTTAGATATACGGTGACAGACTTTTAACTTTAACAGGAAATTTAACTTTAGATGGTGAACACACAATGCAATATACATATGACATATTATTAAATTGTATACTTGAAACCTATATAATTTTATTAACCAATGTCGCCCCCAATAAATTTAATAATAAAAAAGTAATAGAGACTTTATCAATGTGGGTCCTTGAGTATGTGGAGTAGAGCACTCTTGCCATCTGATTGAGAAACAAACTTTATTGTGTTAATCCACTGAGATTTTGAAATTAATTGTAGCCTGGAAACCAATACTAATTGATAGGGACAAAATGTGACAAATTCAGTGTTGTGGCTTCTGGTACACATTCACATGAGATTGTCTTTGTCTCAATTTCTTTCTTTCCCCCAACCAAAAAAACAAAAAAAAACAAAAAACTTTTCCTAGAAAGGCCTTGATTATTATGTTTTCCAGTTTACTCCTGAATTTTTTGTTTGTCTTTATGGTAAACTATGTGTAATGAGGTATCCTATCAATTTTATTTTTTATTAGTACCCAGCATACTTTGCATAGAGCTTGAAACAACAAATATTTGTAGAATGAATAGCTGGTTCCCATATTTCCTAGGGGATTACAACATTGTCATTCAGTGGCTTGGCAAAGTGTAGTGATACCACCTGGAGTATGTTTTGGCCAGAGGAGCACTTGTCTCCATGATAAAGATTATGGGAGAGAGTCTTATCAGTCCAGGGTTTAGTCTGGGTTAGATGCTTTCTTAGTCATCATTGTTGCTGATATCTTTAAAAAGTTTATTCCCAAGGTATAATAATGGAATTTCAACAGAACAATATATTATAACAATAATAGTCTGTGATTATTTTAATTGTTTATTATTTTTTACCTTAACATTTATACGTTCTGTTTACTGGTAAATATATTCTTGTAATATGTCAGGTTATCTGCTTCTTCTGTAACAATTACTTCAGGATCTTAGCTTTTAAAAATTATTGATTCTAACAGTTTATCTATAAATTCTTTTGTGTTTTCTACATACACAATCATACCATCTGCTATTGTTTTTTCTTTTTTTGTTGGAAAAAACCCCTATTCTTATGTTTATACTGTTTTTGGTGGTAAGAACACTTAAAATCTACTTTTAGTAAGTTTTATGTATATGATACAGTATTATTAACTATAATTACCATGCTGTACCTACCTGGTTTGTTTTAATCTCTATACTTTTAATATTTTTCTTGCTTTATTGCATTATTGCATTATCTAGGATGTCCAACATAATGTTGGATAGAAATGGTGATAATGTGTGCATGTGTCTTATTCTCGATCCCAAAGGGAAGGCATTTAGCATGTAACTATTAAGTATGATGTTTGCCTACATATTTTGATCAGGTTAAGGAGATTACTTTTTGTCCTTAGTTTGCTAGGAAGATTTTTTTTTAAGTCATAAATGAATTTTGAAATTTATTAAACATTTCTTCCTCTATTATAGTAATTATTTGATTTTTTCCCCTTGTAATGTGGGAAGTTACTTGCTTTCTAATGTTAAATCAACTTTTCATTCTTGTGATTAGTTCAAGTTGACCATGGTGTATTATTCTTCATACACATGGCTTGATTCAGTTTGCTAATATTTTGTGTAGAATGTTTGCATCTATACTCATGAGGGTGATCGGGCTATAGTTTTCCTTTCTCATTCTGATCTTTTCAGACTTGAGTATCAGATTTTTATAGCCATAAAATAAAGCATAAGGCATTTCCTCTTTTTTGTTTTTTATTCTCTGGAAGGCTTTACATAATATTGGAGTTATTTATTCTTTAAATATGTGATCAAAACAGCATTGAAACCATCTAAACCTAGAGTTTTCTCTGTGAGAAAGCTTTTAATTGCTGATTTAATATTTTAGTGGGTTATAGGCCTATAACCCAGCACAAAATCGGGGTGTGTCCTTTCAGGCCAACGAGCCTACCAAAAGCCCAGCTCAGCCTCTCAGAGGCCTCCTTAGACCATCGAATGCCTCCAGGGTAGGAAAAGTGACTCCAAGTGTGGAGGCTTCCAGTGCTAAGTGACCTTGTTGGATCTTGTCCACGCCCTAACTTCTGGGCAAGGCCTCACTAACCTGTTGGCTCTTCGACACTTTTTTTTTTTAAAGTGGTAAAATATATATAACATCAAATTTACCCTTTTAACCACTTTCAAGTATACAGTTCAGTGATATTAAGTACATTCACAGTGTTGTGTAATCATTATCCCTGACTAGCTTCAGAACTTTTATCTTCTCTAACTAAAACTCTGTACCCATTAAACAATAATTCCCCACTCCCTTCCCCCAGCCCTTTGTAACCACTGTTCTACTTTCTGTCTCTATGAGTTTGGCTATTCTATGTACCTCGTATAAGTGGAATTATACAATATTTGTCTTTTGTGTCTGACTTTGTCTTCGATGCCCTTAAGAAGATTTTTTTAAATATTTCATCTGGCTTGTTTAATTGTCATTATTGGGAAAGTTGGCTTGAATTATATAGTTTGTCATTACCAGAAACTGGAAGTCCCTGATTCTTATACCAAGGATTAGGTAATAGGGTTCCAGGTGAAGCCCTTGGGAAGATATTGGAAACTTTGAGGACTCATCTCTCACTTTATGCCTAGATAAGTGTTTACAGTATATGTTGTGGATATAAACGTAGCCCAGTAGTTCCAAATGCTAGCTCATGGACTGGCTTTATCAGTGCCATCTATGCAATCAGGCAGGACGTACAGCCAAATTTGAGAATCATTGCTGCTATATACATGTGATGTGCTTAACAGGCACACTCTTGAGCTACTGTAGCAGGGGTAGAAGAGAACATATTCAAATAGGGATTGATTTTCACCATGGCACTGTGGAAATTAATTACTATAAGCCCCAACTTCTTTGATTCAGACTTAGTTAAAATTATAGTTGAAATCATGGCCCATAAGTTTCAATAGTGCTTAGTGAGAAACTTCTAGTGAAAAAATTATTGGCACAAGAAGTTTTAAACTCAGTACTTAACCATGTTTTTTTTTTTTTTTTTTATTGTTTAGAATTATAAGAGACAGAGAATGGAGGAAGAACACAAATTTGCTAGACAGATTTCCCACCCCTGAGTCCCTGATAGGACCACTTCAACACACACGATTTACTTTAATCTTCAAAGTATATAAAGTTTAACAAGGTAGGTGTTGTGTATTTTGAAATTTGAAAGGTTAATTTTATAATTGAGACTCTAATTCAGGAAAGAAAGAAGTCACGAAGCTGATGTAGGTAGTGTCAATGAAATTTCTGTTCTCTTTTAAAGTTTCTTTTTTCTTCTTACCTACAAATTTTTATTTTTCCTCTATGTACTTTCTAAGAGCATTCCTCAAATTTATCTTCCAATCCTTCTATTTATTTAAATGAGTTGCTATGATCATATTTTACATTCTAAAGAGCTCTCTTCTGGTATCTAACTGTTCTTTTTTATGTACTTTTCTCCTATTCCTCTGCCAATAAAAGCATCCTTTCCCCCTTTCTGAAGTTAGAGTACTGTTTCAAGGCATTTTGAAGCTCTGCTCTTGGGCTATAGTCCTCATCAAGACTCATAA
>NW_011888831.1:3195592-3196735 GCF_000151845.1 Pteropus vampyrus
GAGGAAACATGGGCCAAAAGTTAACGAGAGGAGGAGGAGGATTAAAGATCCAGCTACAGCAGATAGGAGGGTTGTTAGCTATGGTGACCAATTGAACATCCTATGAAACCACTTATCTGATTCTAGTCTTTGTTTTTCCCTGGCATCTAAATTTCTCTGTACTGGTAGTAAGTTTTCTCTAATTATTCCAGAGTTTTTGGCATAGAAGGAACAGGTTTCGCCTAGAGCCATACGTAATCCGTCTTGTTCTAAGAATAATAAATCTAAACCTCTTCTATTTTGGAGGACTACTTCTGCTAGTGAATCGACTTGAAGTTCTAGCCTGCTGAGGTCAGTTAAGTTTAGGGGAGTTCCTACCCCCACATAGTAAGGGGGTTTTGGGTTTAGGTACAACCAGCAATCTTGTCCTATGTCTGGGGTGGTCTTATTTAAGACTTTGTGTATTGTCGTTAGCAAAGTTATTAATGCTCCTTCTGGTTTTGGTTGTGGCTGGTCGAATGCCTGGGCTAAAGAGGAAAAAAAGGAAGAAACTGAGGGTTAGACTTATGTATGCTTGAGTCTTAGTCTTAAGGGCCCATCTTCCTGAGCTGTCCACTCTCGTGCTGCCTTCACGTGGGAATGATGAATCCATGATGGGATGCCGTGTACTTTAACTGCAGTGGGCGTCATCAGGCAGACAGCGAAGGGTCCTTTCCATTTGGGTTCTAGTCCCTTGGAAATGAACTTCCGGATCCACACAGAGTCCCCAGGCTGAAACCGATGGGGAAGTCCGTCCCCTGGGGCTGAGTGGGCAGCACGAACCCGGGACTAAATCTCCTTCTGTACACTTTGAAGGGCCTGTAAAGACCGAAGTAAGACAAGGTTACGTAGTTCTGCCTTTTTCTCATCTTCTATTCTAGGTACTAAAAGTGAGGGTTTTCCAAAGAAAATTTCGAATGGGGTGAATCCATTAATATATGGAGTACACCTGGCTCGGAAAAGAGCAAAGGGGAGAAGTTCTACCCGGGTCCCACCAGTTTCTAATCCTAACTTGACTAATGTCTCTTTTAGGGTTCAATTCATTTGCTCTACCTGGCCCAAACTTTGGGGCCGGTAGGCGCAGTGGAGTTTCCATCGCAAATTTAGGTAGCTAGCCAATTGTTA
>NW_011888831.1:3199365-3201123 GCF_000151845.1 Pteropus vampyrus
CAACGTCTGCATAAAAGGTACCTTTCTGTTTCTGTTGACTGGTCATTGGGGGTAGGTGGAGAGACTGGACGCAGTCATATCTCCCAGATGGTGGCCAGACCGCGGGACGCCACCTCCTGTGCCCTGTTATCAGGTTCTGTCTATTGTCTTTGGTCTTGTCTAGGTTGTAGGCGGCAGACTTCTCTGGGTCCACCTACACCCCAGTAATTAATTGTTCTTGTCTGAGTGTCTGTTTTGTGTTTTCTGCGCAAGCGATGCTGGGAGAAGTGAGTTCACGGAAGACACCCTTGGGGTGTCTCCTGCGACATTTCAAACAAGGGTTTGTAGAGGGAACTGACTATGGCATAAAGTTTTCTCCAGGAAGATTAAGGACATTGCGTGAAGTTGAGTGGCTGTCTTTTGATGTAAACTGGTCTCTGGAGGGTTCTTTTGACAGGGTTTAGTGAGGACTGTTTGGAAGATTGTCCCGATCAGTTTCCCTACATTGATGAATGGTTAAACCTTGTTCAGAACCTCCCTCCTTGGCTCCGCCGGTGTGCCCTTTCTCTAGGGGCGTGAGACTTAGTTGTGGGCACCCTCGAAACATGCAGCAATTGAATCTCCAAGACAGCCCAGTCCCTCAGTCCTCCAATCTCCACCAGAGGACAGTGACCTTCCCCCACCCTATAATCCAGGACAACACAATTCCAAATAGCATCGCCTCACCTCCTCAGACACGGGCAGGTAACCCCTATGGGCCTCCTGCTCCCGCTCTGGGCGGGGCACCAGCAAATACCACTACCCCAGCCATCCTCCCCTTGCAAGAAGCACCACTCCAGGAGCATCACACAGACAGGCCCTTTATAGTTCATGTGCCTTTCTCAACTAAGGACCTGTACAACTGGAAGGCACAGAATCTGCCTTTCTCTGAGAAACCCCAGGCATTAATAGTACTCTTAGAAAAGTGTCTTTCAGACTCACTGCCTCACCTGGGATGATTGCCAACAGCTTTTAATTACCCCCTTCACAGAGGAAGAACTCAGATGCATTCGGACTGAAACACAAAAGATAGCTGCGGGAGGGGCGGGGAGGAGAGTTGAGGAAGCAGGGGAACAGATTGAGGAGGAATTTCCCTCCACCCGCCCAGACTAGGGACACAATTCTCAGGCAGGGAGAATGGCATTAGATCGGTACCACCAGATTCTTATTGGGGGAATTAGGATGGTTGCTCGTCAGCCAACTAACCTTTCTAAGGTAACTGAAGTTATACAGGGAGGGACCTCAAGAATCCCCTGGTGCGTTTCTTGAATGAGGCATACCGGGTATACACCCCCGTTGATCCTGAGGTCCCTGAGAACCAGTGGGCAATTAATATAGCCTTTGCTACTCAGGCAGCCCCTGATATCTGGAGTAAATTACGAAAACTTAGAAGGTTTTGCAGGGATGAACCTGTCTCAGCTTGTTGAGATAGCCCAGAAGATGTTAAACAACAGGGAGGCACCAGATAACCCCAAACATATAGCTAAAATCCAAAGCTACTGTCATCGACGCAGCCAATCTGTTGCCAGACCCAGACCCCGAGACCCCATTCATGACTGCATAGATTTCACTAATGCTGTGTCTTCCTCGTGCCCAGACCTCAAAGACTCCCCTCTGCCTGAGGCCGATGAAGTTCTGTTCACGGACGGGAACAGCTTCATGCAGGAAGGAAGGAGGTATGCTGGGGCAGTGGTCATAACTCTAACTGGCACCATCTGGTCACAAGCTCTTCCCCATAGG
>NW_011888831.1:3203538-3206969 GCF_000151845.1 Pteropus vampyrus
GGAACATAACATTCTAACAATAAGCTTTCTGCTTCTGTACCCCCGCTTGCACGACCGACCTGTGGGTTGACAGTTAGTAAATAGAAGAAAAATAGATTTTTGTGTTCAGACAGAATGAAGAATGGGGTTTAGGGCTTAAAAACTCTGTACCTCTACATTTTGGGGCTGCTTAATTTGGAGTCTGCGTACCCCTGTCAGATCCAGCTGGCTGAATAAAGAGTGCTTCCTATAACTCACTGGTTTCTGGTGGTCCGTGTGTCTATGGCAGGCTGGTGGCCACAACAGAAGCAGCTCCAAATCAAGCTGCGTATGTACTAATTTGGCACTTTTCCTATATATTGTTGAGTAGGAATGAAAAATATAAGAATAAGAACACTGAGATGTATTTTAAATCATGGATTCGGATAAGAAAAAGTCCCAGGACAAAGTAGGATCACAAACGTGTCCTGCTCCTTTGATTATGTAGGTTTCCAATGGTGATGGGAGAATTTCAAGTGCTGACTAGTTACCTGAACCAATCATGAAGCAAGGGGGCTGAGTAGGGAAGGACTCATCTTCTGTTACAACATATGGGCTGCATCGGGGTGGATGAAGCACAATGAAAATTAGACTACCGTTAAGAAAGAGAGATGGGCAATATGGACATTGAGCAAGTTTTGACCAAATGAACGCTATAGTGTCCAATAGCGTTCAGACAACTTCTGGAATATTCTCTCCAAACTCTTTATTCCATTTCCCTCACCTAGAAGTTGAATTATTGAGTTTATGTCTCAGTTTTCCTCATGACATACAATTGCAAGGCAGAGAGAAGCCATGGTTTCTATTTCTATTTATCTATAATGCATGACAGTAAATGAAAGCAAGAAGCACATTAAAAGCTTAGATTCTCCAAAGTGAATCATTGGGTAGTGTATATTGAGTCTATTTTGGTCAATAAGTCAAATTCTTATGTGAAGATTTGACTTTGCAAATCTATTAATCAAAGATAGGTCAGCATTGGCAAGCAGAGCTTTAAAAGTTTCCACTGGAAATACACTGGAGGGCTCTGGATATTTCAGCAACGATGGGCAGTGACTTTGCATTTTGCCACTTGTGAAAGGAGTTGCATGAGGAAATCTGAGTGGAAATGTTGCAGTGGGTTTAGCATTTGTTATTCATTGGCACCTCCAGCAGCTCTTTGGCTGACCTGGACTCTGATCCAATTTAGGAGGTATGGCAGGAAAGGCAATATGCTTTGTCTTGAGGGCACTTAGTAAGATAAATTGAGATTTCGAGAAGCCAGGGGAGTACCCTTAAGCAAACTAAAAACTAAAAAAAAAAAAAAAAAAAAAAATGAGGACAACATTACAAACTATTCTCTGTCAGAATTTTTCCCCCTGGGGCTTTCTTCTTGTGTAAAATGATACTTCTACCATTTGCCTCATGATAATGTAGGGAGGAGGCAAGAAAATTAAAATGTTAATCAAGCCACAATCAGAGACTGCAATATGCTCATCAGCCCTGCAGCCAGGCTAGGAGGACACCTTCAGAACAAAAGAAGATTTCTACTGGGATTGCTAACAACCCATTCCTTACACCTGTGAAGGGGAAACAAGAACCAAGAGTCATACCCCATGGCTAAAAACATGGGGAACCTATGGATTAAAGGCTGGGAACTGCCAGCAGGCCTTTCAGTCTACATATTCTTATCTTTTCATGCTACATACTCTTCTTGTTTCTCGTCCATATCAAAGGAAATGGGAACTGAAGAAAGACATATAAACTGAATTCCCTGAACACTCAGAGTTCCTCTCAGTGCCTTTACTCTGTCCCTCTCATTCTCTGCCTCTGAGGAGACTACACTGTTTGTGGAGTGTTATCCCTTTTCTAATAAGTTTTCCTTTTGACTCTAACTTTAGTGTGTGTGTTGAATTCTTTCTACACTCTCCGCCAAAGGACCCTCTTCTCTTGGTACAGGGCTTGGTCCTTCCGTCACTCAGAGAAATTTGCTTTGTCCTGCATCAATGGGACTTTTATTATAAGGATATAATGAAATTATGTAAAGCCTAGTCTCCAGTTGGTTGCTAAATAAATAAAAATAAAAAGGTGTGGTTATTATTAACAATAATAAAGACATACTAGTATTTATTTAGAAATAGACAATTGATAGAATAGTGGACACAGACCATAAACACATTTTTGGATTTAAAATAATTTAATGTGTGCATAAATTAAGCATCATGACTAGTGGGGCGGGGAATAGAATATTCAATAAATAATGTTGAGGCAATTGATTGTTCATTAGAAAAATAAAGACCTCTTGGATGTATCTATTACATGATGTGCCAAAACAAATGCAGGATAAATTGAAGAGTTAAATACAAAACCTAAAATTGAAAAAGACCAAGGGAACATATAAATGAATATTTATTATAACTGCTAATGCTGGCAGGAGTTCTAGGAACACAAACAACGGAAAAAGGCACAAAGGAAAAGATCAAAAGATTTGATTACATGAACATTTTTAAAAACTTATGTAAAAAGCAAACGACAAACTTGGAGAAAATTTTGCAGAAAACATGAAAAGGTTAATATATTTATCCTGTATCTATTATCTATTAGAAATATACACAAAAACTGGAAAAAAAAATGAAAGGAAAACACTGAGATCTTGTTGGATAAATAGGCCAACAACATCAAAGGCAATTTACAAAAGAGAAAAATGCAAACAGTTAACAGGAGAAAATACCCAGCTTCACTAGCAAGTAGAAAAAGCAAAATAAAATTGTTATTTATGTTTGCCTCTCAAATTAGAAATGATTAAAAATAATATTTGTGATGAAATGGTGAAATGGATGTGGATCAGTTCTAGAGACTAAGCTATCACTTTCTTGTTGGTAGTGACGTAGGACAGGGCAAATTTCCCCGAGTGATGGGGGAAACCGAGCCAAAAGAAGAAGAGGGTCTTTTGGTGGAGAGTGTAGAAAGAATTTAACACACAAGCCAAAGTTAGAGTGAAAAGAAAAGGTTATTTAAAAAGGGGTAACACTCCACAGACAGTGTGGTCTCATCTCAGAAGCAGAGAGTGAGAGGGACAATGAGAAAGACCAAGAAAAGGCTCTGAGAGGGTCTGATAGACAGACTGAGAGGGACCCTGAGTGTTCAGGGAATCCAGTTCATTATGCCATTCTAGTAAGTTATAGCTTAAAAGACTTGTTAAACCTAACTCTTTTGATGTGGACATACAGTAAGGAAGGGGAAGGGTATGTAGCAAGAAAAGGTAAGAATATGTAAGAAAGGTAAGAATGAGTGAGAGTCTTGCTGGCAGTTTCCAGCCTTTAATCCATAGATTAATCCAGAGGGAATGACTCTTAGTGCCTGTTTCCCCTTCACGAGTGTAAGGAATGAGCTGTTAGCAATTCCAGTAGAAATCTTCTTTTGTTCTGAAGGTG
>NW_011888831.1:3207349-3209512 GCF_000151845.1 Pteropus vampyrus
GTAAATTGATTACAGAAGCAGACATTGGCCATCTACATATTTTATACAATACACTTCCTAAACCACACACAAGCAAGTAGGACAACTCCTGATATCTAAAGATATTTCTTCCCTGTAGCTGACTTAGCTAGTTTGCTCACTTGAAAATTTTCCACCCTTAACAGAACAAGCAGCCTTTCCGTGCTAATTGTACTGTTTGATAAATTGTACTTCTTGCATCCTCAGTAAATAACCCTCTCTGTACTGTAATTGAGATAAAAAAAAAAAAAAGTCCCTTCGTTCTACAGGCCTGGGCTGAAACTAGGATGTTGATAAATGCTTAATCATGTATTTCCTATTGTTCTCATCACAAAATCCCACTTGATTGACCACTGAGTCAGCCGACATTGAAAGTACAGTTGCCCCCATCAATCGTAAAAAAAATGATGAAAATTCATGGTCTTGTTTCTCTTAGCAACCCATCTCTTTGGTCATCAGCTTCTTGCAAATTTTACCTTTAAAAACCTTGCCTGACTTTGCAATGTGTCTTTGGTTCAAATGGAGGGCTATATCCCTGGTTTGCAAATCATATATGAATACAACTCTCTCTTAATTTCTTCTGGAAATGTGTTAACAGTAAATAGTTTAGCAATATGTATTGTAAATGAATAAAGATTGAACCAACCCAGGAAATTTTAAGATCTAATTGGCTTTATTGCATGATTCATGATCGGGCAAGCAGTCCACCTAGTAAATAGAAGGGTGCTCCAAGAAGTCATACAAAATGGGAGGTTGTAGGATGTAACTGGGTGGGACAAGAAAGTTATTAGCAAAAGAAAAGAAAGGACTGTTTCAGGCAAGGTAACCTTTGGGGTGGGCGAGGCGATCATGCAGATTACCTTACTAGTGTCGATGGAAGTTCCAGACTGACTGGTGTAAGGTCACATTCCTGGGAGGGGCTGAAACTGCGATTAAGTCTTAGTTTGCTGTCTTGGGGGCAAATGACTCCACGTTGAGGTGTTGTTTTTTTAAACAGTATCTACTTTGTAATATTAAAAATACGATTACATATTTAGAAATAAACTTAATAAAATGGTGGAAACTCAATTTTAAAAGCTTTCAAACTCTTCTCTAGAAATAACACTTGAATAAATGGGCAGACCATACCATTAATGTAGGGAGTAGGCAAGAGAATTAAAATGTTAAGCCACAATCAGAGATTGCAATATTCTCATCAGCCCTGCAGCCAGGCCAGGAGGGTACCTTCAGAATGAAGATTTCTACTAGGATTGCTAACAGCTCATTCCTTACACCTGTGAAGGGGAAACAGGCACCAACAGTTATTCCCTATGGCTAAAACCATGGAGAATCTAAGGATTAAAGTCTGGGAACTGCCAGCAGGTCTTTTACTCTACATATTCTTAGATTTTCATGCTACATACTCTTCTCCTTCCTCACTGTATGTCCATACCAAAGCAAATGGGTTAACAAGTCTTTTAAGCTATAACTCACTGGAACTAAAGAATGATATAATGAACTGAATTCCCTGAACACTCAGGATCCCTCTCAGTCTGTCTATCGGACCCTCTCAGTGCCTTTACTGTCTCTCTCACTGTCCCTCTAACTTTCTGCTTCTGAGATGAGACCACACTCTGTCTGTAGAGTGTTATTCCTTTTACTAATAAACTTTCCTTTTGACTTTGGTATGTGTTGAATTCTTTCTACACTCTCCACCAAAGGACCCTCTTCTCTCAGTACAGGGCTTGGTCTCCCCTAACTTGGGGAAATTTGCCCTGTCTTGTATCCCATATGCCTATCTGGAAAGATCCAATATTATAAAGCCGTCAATTATCTCCAAATTGTCTATAAATTTAACACATTCTCTCTCATTAAGATCCCAAAGGTAGAAGATTTCAGTCAGAAAAAATATTCTATAGTTAAAATGGAAGAGAAGATGTGAGACTGATCGAGTATATTTGGGAGAAAAGAGAGTAATGAGAATGCGAGAACATACTGTTAATACGAGATTTCCAGAATGAGATACGAATATGTATTCTAAAACTACAATGGTTGAAACACTGTAGTACTAACATAGAATGACGTAACAGAAACAAGTTCAGAAACAAGGATATAAAAACATTTCATATTTAATAAAAGTGAGACAGGAGGGCAACTTCCTGCTGT
>NW_011888831.1:3209562-3212098 GCF_000151845.1 Pteropus vampyrus
CTAAGGATTAAAGTCTGGGAACTGCCAGCAGGTCTTTTACTCTACATATTCTTAGATTTTCATGCTACATACTCTTCTCCTTCCTCACTGTATGTCCATACCAAAGCAAATGGGTTAACAAGTCTTTTAAGCTATAACTCACTGGAACTAAAGAATGATATAATGAACTGAATTCCCTGAACACTCAGGATCCCTCTCAGTCTGTCTATCGGACCCTCTCAGTGCCTTTACTGTCTCTCTCACTGTCCCTCTAACTTTCTGCTTCTGAGATGAGACCACACTCTGTCTGTAGAGTGTTATTCCTTTTACTAATAAACTTTCCTTTTGACTTTGGTATGTGTTGAATTCTTTCTACACTCTCCACCAAAGGACCCTCTTCTCTCAGTACAGGGCTTGGTCTCCCCTAACTTGGGGAAATTTGCCCTGTCTTGTATCCCATATGCCTATCTGGAAAGATCCAATATTATAAAGCCGTCAATTATCTCCAAATTGTCTATAAATTTAACACATTCTCTCTCATTAAGATCCCAAAGGTAGAAGATTTCAGTCAGAAAAAATATTCTATAGTTAAAATGGAAGAGAAGATGTGAGACTGATCGAGTATATTTGGGAGAAAAGAGAGTAATGAGAATGCGAGAACATACTGTTAATACGAGATTTCCAGAATGAGATACGAATATGTATTCTAAAACTACAATGGTTGAAACACTGTAGTACTAACATAGAATGACGTAACAGAAACAAGTTCAGAAACAAGGATATAAAAACATTTCATATTTAATAAAAGTGAGACAGGAGGGCAACTTCCTGCTGTTGAGTTAGTCAGGAAGCTCAACTGCTGGAGCCTGATGAATTTTACAAGAGTATCTGCTGTAGGCTACTGCTGATGGACATCAAGAAGTCTTGGGAAGTACCCAGCAACAAGGGACTTTCCCTATCACTACACATGTGCGGTAAGGCCCAAGAGTGTCCCTCACGTGACCTTTCCCTCATTTAAATCACACCCAGCAGTGGAGATTTTTAAGATGTTAATAAAACATACAATGCATGAAGTATGCAGTCACATTGCACATGCGCTAAAAAGAAACCATCTCTACATGTGTTGGGGAGGGACTGGAGGTAGATGAGGGATTGCCCCTACCCTCAGAGCGTCCTTAAATATGCTGTATCTGTAAATTCTGGGAGCCGCAGCTATTCTTTTTTGGAGTACACTCCCTTGATGCATCAAGCTTCCGCTTTAGTAAATCTTTCTCTCTGCAAAACTGTTTTGCTCACTCTCTTGATTTCTAACCTGAGAGGGGCAAGGACCCCTGCACCAGTAAGGAAGGGAGGTACTTCGAATTACTGGGAATGGTCTTGGGACACGAACTATAGAGTTATAAAAATAAAGTCGTATCCCAATGTCATATCATGAATTTTGGATGTAAAAAAAAGTAAAACATAAAATGTAAAAAAATGTAAAAAATGAAATCATAAATTAAGTAGTAGAAAACATAGATTATTTATATACTTGATATGGGGAAAAGTCACTTTGAATATGACAACAAAGACAGATATAAAGTAAAATATTTATGTACTTGACTACATAAAAGCCTGTATGTCAAAAACAGCATTAGTATTAATGAGAAACAATTATAAATATAGAAAATATTTACAGTATATATGGAAAAGAGGTAATACTTGCATTACTATAAGAAGAAAAGCTTGGTCTTCCTCACAATCAAAGAAATGCAAACTAAAACAGTATGGAAATAGTGATTCACTTATCACATTGTAAAGATTTTAAAAAACAATATCTAAGGTTAGTTAGGGATTGGAAAGTGGCCCTCTCACTTGAATTGGTAGATAAGTCAAATGGTTCAATCTGTCTAGCTGATCATTTATCAATATTCATAAAAGTATTAAAAATATATACATATATATGGTCCATTCAAGGAAATAGCTATGCAAAGACATATCAAACTTTGCTTTTAATAGTGAAAAAATGGAAATGACCTAAAGGGTCAAGATGGGAGGGGGTTGATTAAGAAAATCCTGATGCAGTTATAAAATGATATGCCCATCACAAACTATGGAGCAGATGCATTTATTTAATATGGAATTGGAAAAAAAAAAGCAGATCATGATGAGAGGAAGAGTGGGAGGAGGGGAGACTTCTGGGGTGTGAAGAAGGGTAGAAAAACGCAATCAGACAAAAAGTGAAGAAATGGGAGGCCAGTATTTGCAGAGGGGCTGAGATTCATGCCCAGGCATTCTCATTTTGAACACATCTTCCTTCTGCTCACAAGTTTGCTAATGAGTCTTGCTAAGGCCACTATTGAAACCACCCATCACTAATTGGCTTCCTCCAGTCTCTTCTCTAAGGTCTAGTTTCTTTCTGACTGAAGGACCAAAAAGATAGCAAGTCTTTTCTGGGTGTCTCTTCCCTGCGGCCTTGTTAGCAGAGATGCAGAAGGCAATCAGCAAATCCCCAGTCTCCCTTCAACTTCCACTAGACCAAATTACCGTGAACTCTCATTTGGGAGCTAATTAGAGG
>NW_011888831.1:3212148-3219192 GCF_000151845.1 Pteropus vampyrus
AATTGGTAGATAAGTCAAATGGTTCAATCTGTCTAGCTGATCATTTATCAATATTCATAAAAGTATTAAAAATATATACATATATATGGTCCATTCAAGGAAATAGCTATGCAAAGACATATCAAACTTTGCTTTTAATAGTGAAAAAATGGAAATGACCTAAAGGGTCAAGATGGGAGGGGGTTGATTAAGAAAATCCTGATGCAGTTATAAAATGATATGCCCATCACAAACTATGGAGCAGATGCATTTATTTAATATGGAATTGGAAAAAAAAAAGCAGATCATGATGAGAGGAAGAGTGGGAGGAGGGGAGACTTCTGGGGTGTGAAGAAGGGTAGAAAAACGCAATCAGACAAAAAGTGAAGAAATGGGAGGCCAGTATTTGCAGAGGGGCTGAGATTCATGCCCAGGCATTCTCATTTTGAACACATCTTCCTTCTGCTCACAAGTTTGCTAATGAGTCTTGCTAAGGCCACTATTGAAACCACCCATCACTAATTGGCTTCCTCCAGTCTCTTCTCTAAGGTCTAGTTTCTTTCTGACTGAAGGACCAAAAAGATAGCAAGTCTTTTCTGGGTGTCTCTTCCCTGCGGCCTTGTTAGCAGAGATGCAGAAGGCAATCAGCAAATCCCCAGTCTCCCTTCAACTTCCACTAGACCAAATTACCGTGAACTCTCATTTGGGAGCTAATTAGAGGGTTCTGTTTGTGGAACTTGCAAAGACTTTGTTCCCCAATCCCGGTCCTGGTTGTCTCTGTGGGAACCTTTGTTAGAAGAGTTTCTTGTTGGGTGTGCCTCCTGAGGCCCTTTGGAGTTGGGGAAGTTAGCAAAGTTTATCATTTAGTAGTCTCTAGTCAACAGACCAAGAGATATGGAGGTGTTTGGGATCCCAAGAGATTAATCATACTCCCTCCCAGTGTCCATGCGAGTGGGGGTGGGGGTGAGGAAACAGCTTCTAAAGATCTGAATCCTTTACTAACTCATTCAAGGGAAGTGAGAGCCAGTGTGGCACAAAGGGCCTAGCACTGGCTGGGAAGGTTGGAGTTTTGGGAGTGGGGGAATTCCTGTTCTGGTTCTTATTAGAGTGAGGGCACAAACTCTAGAATATGGCAACTCCTACTCAAAACTCAACAGAACTTTAACATCTTCTATGTTATACTTGTTAACTCAGTAATTCTGTATTTCAACACATTTAATCCTCAGAGCAATCATTTGGAGTACATATCATAGGTGAGAAAACTAGGGCCCACAGAGAGAAACTGCTCAATGTCACAAAGGTAGCTAGTAGCAGTGTTAGCCCAGAAACCAGGTCTACCAGCTTCTCAGTTCAATGCTACGTTCACTTGACCACAGTTGATTTAATGCATGGGCTTCTCAGCTTGCTGCCTGGCACAGAGAAGATACTTGATTCATATTTGCTTTTCTTTATATCCTGGCCTGGACAACTACCTATAAATATCAAATAAATGTTTAAAGTCTTTTAAGGCCCTGATATCATTATCTTCTCAGATCCTACAAGCATAAACTCTGAAAACAAGGTTAGATATTTTCTGGCTGACATTCCAAGAGTCCTTCCCAAGCTCACCTCTTTCAGTTTCAATTACTGCTGCCTTGCAGGCCTTCACATCTCTGCTTGGCTCACTGTCATCACTTCTGATCTGGGAATCTTTCCAAGAACCAACTTTTACCAATCAGAGATCCACTATGCATGAATTGTTCCTGGATTTAAAACCTGTTCTCAATCTTATTGCCTGTCCATTTAATTGCCCATAGTCTCTTATTTCCCTCCAGCCTTTGGCATCCTGTGTGGGTCTAGTATTTATCATGTAGTCAGCGAATGAAAAAAACCCGAGATACATGGAAGGGACTAATCTTACAGATAAAGGAATTAACACTTAGAAAGTTCATTTAGCTTCAGTAGAAGAGACTAGATTAGAATCTAAGTCTCCAGACATCCTGTCTAAGGAGCTCTTCACTCAACTGTACTACATTTCTACTTTCAGAAGGTCATTTCTGAGACTCATTGCACCTAGAGTCAGTATTACTTGGTTAGTTTCAAATTCTTTGGTGACGCATTAGAGGCGGGCAGGCGGGGAGGCCAAGATATTGGGCTAGGACTCTGCACTTGGAGGCTGCCCTACCTACTGTTGTGGCCGCCAGCCCCCGATAGACACACGGACCACCAGAAACCAGTGAGTTATAGGAAGCACACTCTTTATTCAGCCAGCTGAGTCTGCTAGGGGTACGCAGACCCCAAATTAAGCAGCCCCAAAATGTAGAGGTACAGGGTTTTTAAGCCCTAAACCCCATTCTTCATTCTGTCTTAACACAAAAGTCTATTTTTCTTCTATTTACTAACTGTCAACCCACAGGTCGGTCGTGCAAGCGGGGGTACAGAAGCAGAAAGCTTATTGTTAGAATGTTATGTTCCCATGGGTGATGACCTATGTTCCCAGGGGCGATAGCCAAGCAGTAATTAGCTAGCACACTACTAACTTTGGAGAATCACTTAGCCTGTCTGTACTTCTTCTTTCGTTAACTGCAAAGTGAGAATAATAAAAGCTGGACTTCTTACTCTGGAATCCTGGTCCTGGTTGTGAGTGACACTCAATCGTGCAGTTGCAACGTCCAATAAGAACATAGATTTCAAAGTGCTTTGTAAATACTATTATGTGCTAATAGGATAATAAGAAAAACTGTATTTCTGTTATAATTCTCTTGAGTCCTAAGAGTGCCTTTCTCTGTGCTGGACACATGGTAAGCCTCTAGATCAGTGGTCCCCATCCTTTTTGGCACCAGCTGCTCCTGTGTGAATCTAATGCCAGATAATCTGAGGTGGAGCTGAGGCAGTGATGATAATGCTGGGGAGCGGCTGCAAATATAGAAGAAGCTTTGCTTGCTCGCCCACTACTCATCTCCTTCTGTGTGGCCCGGTTTCTAACAGGTCACAGACTGGTACTGGTCAACAGCCCACGGGTTGGGGACCTCTGCTCTAGATGATAGAATGGATGTAGGGATAGCAGGCATTGTTGAGATGTGTATGAGAACATCTCCAAGTCAATATATGTAGATGCCTATGGTGAATAAAGTAACATCTGCTGAGCTCAACAGATGGATCCTGGATGTTCTTAAAAGTTCACAAGTGTGTTTAGGACTAATAATATTGGAAACATATTTCTTTGGATATGAGTTATCTAAAATCAGAGCGACTGGCCCAAAATATTGCTAGAAGTTTCTTTTAGTGCCTGGAGGCCACAAATCTATGTCTGTGGCGCAAGGAATTGTGAAAAGCCTGCATCAGTCCCCACTAGATTAGCCACTACCTTTAACTGGAATTACCTAAAAAAATTCAAAATTAAGCAGCAGTGCAAAAGATGTTGGAGGGAGGGGGTGTTTGTGGTGGTGCAGGATAAGGGTTGGTGTGGAATGGAGGGTGAAATTTGATTTTTCAGGGCCAAGAGATGGGAGGAGAGAGAAAGGGTCCACTGGGAGTATTTTCTTGGATGGTTTGGTTTGGGTCTTAACTCAGAAGAGAAGTGATGGACAAGATGACTGTTGAAAGCTTCATATTTCTCCCAAGCCTCTGACTCATGATCAAGTGAACCCAGTGGCCTTATGTTGGATGGACAGGACAACTTACTAATTTTCTCAGAGATGAAGATGACAGAGGACACTTTGAAGACTGGAGAGAAAACACTATAGTCAATTCGCCCTACCCTCACTCACCACGTTTTCACCATTTGCACTTAAAAAAATTTTTTTTTGATGTTTTTCAAATTATAGAATTCAGTGAAAAACTTCAAATAAGAGCAGTTGTGCTTCTGGGTATTTAACCAAAGATAACCAAAACAATAATTTGTAAAGATTTATACACCCCTATATTCATGGCAGCACGATTTACAATAGCCAAGATATGGATGCAACTTAAATGCCCATCAACAGACGATTGGATAAAGAAGTTATGGTTCATATATACAGTGGAATATTACTCAGCCATTAAAAAATAATAATAAAATCAGCCATTAAAAAAATGTCATTTGCAATGACATAGATGGACCTAGAGGTTATTATGCTGAGTGAAATAAGTCAGACAGAGAAAGATAAATACCATATGATTTCATTTATAGGAAGAATCTAAGGAACAGAAAGAACAAACTAATCGAAAACAGACTCACAAATATAGAGGACAATCTGGTAACAGCCAGAGGGGAGGGAATTTGGGGAGCTGGGAGAATGGGGTGAAGGGTTAAAGAAACACTAATTAGTAGTTGACAGATGGTCACAGGGATGGGGAGCAGGGCAGAAGAATGCAGTTAGCATTAATGTATTGGTTAGGTGGAGCACTAGAGGAGAGAACGAGCTATTAGGAAGATAGATTTATAAACTACATAAAAGTCTAACCAATGTACTTACTGTATACTTGAACCTAATAAAATAAAATTAAAGAAAAAAGAGTAAATGGAGTAGAAACCAAAATTTCTTCTCCATTTCCCACCACTCTCCCCTGTCTTATTTTCTACACAGTGATAATCCCCATCTACAGTTTGGGGTTTGCAATCCAGGACTTCTTCACTCTACACTCATATACATGTCACTTTATCATCTCTTTCTAAGTTTAGCAATATGTGCTATGCCTCTTTTAATGTCGATACTTTCATTCTCCTTTTTAAATAAAAATATACCTTTTATTAAATTATTTACATGAATCATGAATTACTCATATCCACATAGCAGAGTTAAAAACTATTCACTTCAGAACATGAACTAAAGAAAGACACTTTGTCATAATTTAGGACCACTCATTTATTATTAATACCCCACCTCTGTAATGTGCTCCAATCCAAGGTGAACGGATCCATCTTTGGGTGTTACAGGATTACACACCCCGGTGCTCTGTGCTCAGCTTTTGCTGACTAATTCTATGCTCTCTTTCTAATTTTGTGCAAGAAGGAGAAACACTTCAGTTTTAGCTTCAGGCAGTTTCTCTTATTTTTGAGGATAAATGATATCACACTTCACGCATAAAGTCAGGAAATCTTCTCTCTGTATGTCAAACTTAGCGATTGTTTTTATTTCATCAGAAGGAAGTTTCTCTTTTTTTTCTTTCCCTAGATATCATTATATTTTCCTAATATGAAGCACTTTAGAGTACTTTGAAAATGTCTAGCAGTTTCACTGACCACGCAGAAGACAAATTTCTTTCTTCTATCAGTTCATCAACCCACAAAATTTCTTTATGTACTCGCACTACGCTGGGTGTTGGAGGGCACAGCATAATAGAAAACATGATTCCTGTCTTTTAAGAGTTTATAATCTGGTTGGGGAGAGCAGAAGAAGCTGCAAGAAATACAGAAAAGATTGTGATGATGTCTCATTGGGCAGGCGACACTTAGAGGAGATTAAGAATCGTGAATAAAAATGAAGAGATGCAAGAGTCACTTGACAAGGAAAAGTCCTCCCTGAGTGAGATGTGGCTCAGAGAGAAAGATTGTGTGGAGAGGCCAGGAAGAAATGAAGGAGGGCAGTGCACACCCAATGGTCTAGATATGATGTGGTGGTGATCAGAAAGAAATCAGTAGCCTTTGGAGAATTAAATGATATGAGACAGACATTGCTCCAGGAATCTGGCAGTAAGGGTAGCACCGAGTGGAGGAGGGGCACAGGGCTCAGCGGCTGTTGCAGAACCCCTGATGGGCCCTAAGGGAAAGGCAGCTTGTCTGCTAGAAGACTAGACTGTGGGTGTGAGAGAGTCAGAGAATGCTCAGTGGACTGGGTGGGTGGCTGCATTTGGAAAATAACTGTGAGTACCTCTGTTTGGCTGAGAATATTCTCAGATGCCTTAAGGGTTCCATGCTGCCCTCCTCAAGCAATTAATAAGCATGTCAGGTAAGATCACTCTTCTCAGACTTCCGACTTCTTGGCCAGGAAGTGCCTGAAATGGTTCACAGAAAACATTCTAGAGGTGGACACAATAGCACATGAAATCTCTGGATTACCTTAGTTTCACTCTTGCTAAAATCTTGGTTTCCAGTACTCCTTCACTGATAAATTGCAAGTAATATCTCCCTCTATTTTCCCTTTTTTAACAGTTTCCCTGCCTTTACTAATTACCTGTACATACCTATTAAACAGAATGGCCAGTATAAACCAGCGTATTTGGTCACTAAAAATAAAAGTAAAACTTACTATTCTGAATGCTTCTTTTCAAGAAACATAAGATGATACATTCTCATGTTTTTGGTGGAGGGGTTATGACAGTCAGCTCATAAAGTGAAATGAAAATGTGTTGGTCCCACTGATGATTAGTAACGATGGGGACACTGGTTTCAGGAACAGGTATTTGATGACATTGCTCTGCAGAAGATGTTGACAGGTCCTAATACCCTGCTTCTAGCATATGTTAAACTCCAATTTAATTTTATATCCCCACATTAATTTCCTGAAGAAAAATCTTAAAAAAACAAGACCCATAATCTGGTACAAATATATTTTATCTTAAAGGGGGAGGTGGGGGCAAACATTTTGTTTTTATTAAGATTTTAAATATATTTCAATTGAACAGTCATTATATTTAAAAAATACAAAATGGTTGATTTGTGTCCCATTTCCTGACCCACATTATAATTTTTTTCTCATCTGTCATTAATCCACTTTCCATCAGCAACTTGGATACTCTTTTACCTAAGCTTTAGCCTTTCTCCTCAATCCAAGGCAAACCACATTCTACCCTGGCCCATATTATCTCCTTTCTCACCCTCAATGCATCCCCAAAGTTTCCCCTGCCAACATCCGGGCCTTCAGCATAAGACAGTTGGGAGTGCTTATTTCTTTTTTTAAATTAATTGATTAATTAATTTATTTTTTAATTGAAAAAAAGATTAAATTTTTTTTCCCCGTCTACCTAACCACCTGCCCCTCTACCCTCTAGCAACCACTAGTCCATTGCTCATGTCCATGAGTCTCTGTTTGTTTGTCCTGTTCATTTGTTGCTTTTAGGTTTATATCCCACATATAAGTGATATCGTGTGATTTTCAACCTTTT
>NW_011888831.1:3220052-3222014 GCF_000151845.1 Pteropus vampyrus
TTCTATGTATTTTATTGTCTCAGGTCTTATATTCAGGTCCTTAATCCATTTTGAGTTAATTTTGGTGTGTGGTGATAGAAAACAGTCTAGTTTCATTGTTTTGCAGGTGGCTTTCCAGTTTTCCCACCACCATTTACTGAAGAGGTTTTCCTTTCTCCACTGTATGTTTTTGGCTTTTTTGTCAAAAATTATTTGCCCATAAAAATATGGGTTTACTTCTGGACTCTCGATTCTGTTCCACTGGTCCGTGTGTCTGTTTTTCTGCCAATACCATGCCATTTTGATTACTGTCGCTTTGTAGTATAATTTGACGTCAGGCAGAGTGATGCCTCAAGCCTCGTTCTTTTTTCTCAGGATGGTTTTGGCAATTTGGGGTCTTTTGTGCTTCCATACAAATCTGATGCTTTTTTGTTCTATTTCTTTAAAAAATGCCGATGGAATTTTGATGGGGATTGCATTAAATCTATATAATGCTTTAGATAATAAGGTCATTTTAACTATGTTGATTCTTCCAATCCAAAACCGTGGAATATCTTACTATTTCTTTGTATCTTCTTCGATTTCTTTTAATGGGGTCTTGTAGTTTTCATTATATAGGTCCTTCACATGTTTCGTTAGATTTATTCCGAGGCATTTTATTCTTTTTGTTGCAATTGCAAAAGGAATCATTTTTCCACTTCTTTTTCTGACACTTCATTATTAGAGTATAGGAGCACTCTGGATTTTGGAATGTTGATTTTGTATTCAGAAACTTTACTGTATTTGCTTATCGTTTCTAGTAGTGTTCTTGTGGAGTCTTTAGGGTTTTCTGTATAAAGAATCATGTCATTTGCAAATAGTGACAGTTTGACTTCTTCGTTTCCTATTTGGATGCCTTTTATATCTTTCTCTTGCCCGACTGCACTTGCTAGGACCTCCAATGTTATATTGAATAACAGTGGCAATAGTGGACAGCCTTGCCTTGTTCCTGATCTTAGAGGGAAGGTTTTTAGTTTTTCACCATTAAGTATAATGTTGGCTGAGTGTTTGTTATAGATAGCCTTTATTATGTTAAGGTACTTTCCTTCTATGCTGATTTTGTTAAGTGTTTTGATCATAAATGGATGCTGTATCTTGTCGAAGGCTTTTTCTGCATCTATTGATATAATCATATGATCCTTATTTTTTAATTTGTTTATGTGGTGAATCACATTAATTAATTAGCATACGTCGAACCATACCTGTGCCTCTGGGAAGACCACTTGATCGTGGTGTATAATCTTTTTAATATGTTTCTATATTTGGTTCGCTAGTATCTTATTTAGGATTTTTGCATCTGTGTTCATGAGAGATATTCGTCTGTAGTTTTCTTTTTTTGTGTTATCTTTACCAGGTTTTGGTATCAGGGTAATATTAGCCTGATAAAATGAGTTGGGAAGTAGTGCTTGCTCTTCTATTTTTTGGAAGAGTTTGAGGAGAATAGGTATTAAATCTTCTTTGAATGTTTGGTAGAATTTGCTGGTGAAGCCATCTAATCCTGGACTTTTACTTTTTGGTAGGTTTTTGATGATTGTTTCAATTTTCAGACTGCTGATCAGTCTATTTAGATTTTCCAGTTCTTCTTGATTCAGTCTAGGAAGATTGTATTTTTCTAAATACTAGTTCATTTCTTCTAAGTTATTAAATTTGGTGTTATATAGTTTTTCATAGTATTCTTGTATGAACCTTTGTATTTCTGCAGTGTCTGTCATAATTTCCCCTCTTTCATCCCTGATTTTGTTTATTTATGTTCTTTCTCTTTTTTCTTTAGTGAGTCTAGACAGGGGCTTGTCAATTTTATTAACTTTTTCAAAGAACCAGCTCTTTGTTGCATTTATTTTTTCTATTTTTTTCTTTGTTTGTTTTCAATTTCATTTATTTCTGCTCTAATTTTGATTATTTCTTTCCTTCTGCTGACTTAAGGCTTTATTTGTTCTTCCTTTT
>NW_011888831.1:3222064-3224147 GCF_000151845.1 Pteropus vampyrus
TATATAGTTTTTCATAGTATTCTTGTATGAACCTTTGTATTTCTGCAGTGTCTGTCATAATTTCCCCTCTTTCATCCCTGATTTTGTTTATTTATGTTCTTTCTCTTTTTTCTTTAGTGAGTCTAGACAGGGGCTTGTCAATTTTATTAACTTTTTCAAAGAACCAGCTCTTTGTTGCATTTATTTTTTCTATTTTTTTTCTTTGTTTGTTTTCAATTTCATTTATTTCTGCTCTAATTTTGATTATTTCTTTCCTTCTGCTGACTTAAGGCTTTATTTGTTCTTCCTTTTTTAGTTTTTTAAGATAAAGTGTTAGGTTGTTTATTTGGGTTCGTTCTTGTTTTTGGAGGTAGGCCTGTAATGATATGAACTTTCCTCTTATGACCTCTTTTGCCATGTCCCAAAAGTTTTGATATGTTTTACTATCGTTATCATTCATTTCTATGTATCTCTTGATCTCTCTTTTTATTTCTTCTCTGACTCAGTTATTCTTCAGTAGCATGTTGTTTAATCTCCATGTATTTGTGGTTCTTCCTGATTTCTTTCTGCAGTTGATCTCTGCCATTTGCTTGAAATATTATTTTCCACTCTTTCACTTTAAGTCTATATTTGTCTTTGGAGCTGAGATGTGTCTCCTGCAGGTAGCTATGGTTGGGAGTTGTTTTTTGATCCATTCTGCAACTCTATGCCTTTTTATTGTGAGTTCAGTCCATTTACATTTAGGGCAATTATTAAAATATGAGATCATCTTATAGCCATTTTATCTTTTGCTTTCTGGTAGCTTGGTGTTTCCATCGCTTCCTTGTTCTGTGTTTCTGTTGTCTTTATTTTGGTTGGCTTTTGAGGGTTTTCCATCTGGTTCTTCTTGTTTCGTGTTATATACTTCAGTTCTGAATCTTTTGTGGTTACCATTATGAATATGTAAAGGATAGTTATATATATTCAGTCGTCCGTTTTCTTCTGCGTGTGCCTTATCTCCATTCTCCTTTGCAAATTTCGATCTTTGAATTCTCCACTTTTCAGTCATTGTTATCTCAGTTTGTCCCCATGTATGCTGAACATTCATTACTATGTTGTTATAACAATTTTCTTCTTATTATTTAAGCTTATAATGCCCTGTTCTTAGTAAGGTTTGCATTCCTCTGCTTCTATTTGCGTGATAGTCACTTTACTTCTAATTATGTATTTTTTCGTTGTTATTTTGCTTTAGGTAAGCTGACCCCACTCAGCATTTCCTGTAGTGCAGGCCTTGTAGTGGAGAATTTCCTCAATTTTTGTATGTCTGGAAAGGTCTTTATTTCTCTTTCATATCTAAAGGAGAGCTAAACTGGATACATTGTTATTATTCTAGGCTGGTAGTTCCTTTCACTTAATAGTTTAAATATTTGATTCCATTCCTTTCTGGCTTGTAAGGTTTCTGCTGAGAAGGCTGATGATAATCTAATGGTTTTCCTTTATAAGTTACCGTTTTCTTCTCCCTGGCTGCCTTGAGAATTCTCTTTGTCGTTGATTTTTTATAACTTTAATACGATGTGTCTTGGTGAAGGCCTTTCCGGGTTGAGATAATTCAGTGTTCTGTTGACTTCTTGAATTACAAGCTCCAGCTCATTCCTTAGATTTGGGAAATTCTCATCCACTATTAGTCTGAAAATGCTTTCTAGTCCCTGCTCCTTTTTCTCGCCTTCGACAATGCCCATTATTCTTATGTTTCCTCTCCTGATGATATAGCTAGTTCTTGTATTTCTCTTTCATTATTTTTCATTCTTTGATTTCTGTCTTCTTCCTTCTGATTTATTTCTAGATTTCTGTCTTTGATATCACTGATCATTTCTTCCATTTGGTTGACTCTATTTCCCAAGCTTGCTATTTCACTTTTCAACTCTTGCAGTGTGTTTTTTTTATCTCCAGAAGATCTATTCTGTTCTTTTTGAGGGTTTCGATCTCCTTGCTGTGCTCGTCTAGCTGTTTTTTTTTAATTCCTGAAATTGTTGATACGACTCGTTTTGGATTTCACTGAGTTTTTTCAGAAGTACCATCCTGAAGTTTCTGTCATTTAAGTTGCATGTTTCTATGTATAGTGACT
>NW_011888831.1:3224197-3244638 GCF_000151845.1 Pteropus vampyrus
TAAACTGGATACATTGTTATTATTCTAGGCTGGTAGTTCCTTTCACTTAATAGTTTAAATATTTGATTCCATTCCTTTCTGGCTTGTAAGGTTTCTGCTGAGAAGGCTGATGATAATCTAATGGTTTTCCTTTATAAGTTACCGTTTTCTTCTCCCTGGCTGCCTTGAGAATTCTCTTTGTCGTTGATTTTTTATAACTTTAATACGATGTGTCTTGGTGAAGGCCTTTTCGGGTTGAGATAATTCAGTGTTCTGTTGACTTCTTGAATTACAAGCTCCAGCTCATTCCTTAGATTTGGGAAATTCTCATCCACTATTAGTCTGAAAATGCTTTCTAGTCCCTGCTCCTTTTTCTCGCCTTCGACAATGCCCATTATTCTTATGTTTCCTCTCCTGATGATATAGCTAGTTCTTGTATTTCTCTTTCATTATTTTTCATTCTTTGATTTCTGTCTTCTTCCTTCTGATTTATTTCTAGATTTCTGTCTTTGATATCACTGATCATTTCTTCCATTTGGTTGACTCTATTTCCCAAGCTTGCTATTTCATTTTTCAACTCTTGCAGTGTGTTTTTTTTATCTCCAGAAGATCTATTCTGTTCTTTTTGAGGGTTTCGATCTCCTTGCTGTGCTCGTCTAGCTGTTTTTTTTTAATTCCTGAAATTGTTGATACGACTCGTTTTGGATTTCACTGAGTTTTTTCAGAAGTACCATCCTGAAGTTTCTGTCATTTAAGTTGCATGTTTCTATGTATAGTGACTGAATAGCAGCTCTGACGAGCTCAACGAATAAATGACGTGTGAGGTTCTAGAAAGCACAATACAGGAGAGTAGCAACATAAAAATGGTTAGGAGGACAAGACCTCAGGAAATCACAAAGAGATACAAAAGAGAGTGCCAAGAGAAGAGCAAGGAGCAGATCAAAGTACAGAGGTATGCAGAGGCTAGCAATGGATGACATGAAGTCAGTTTAACAAAGGACTAGCACCATTTTTAAAGTGTAAACTATGAGTATGGTGCTAAGCACTCCATATTTATTTTCTCATTTAATTCTCACAGAACTCTGTCTGGTAACTACTGTCATGTCTTTGTAATCAAGACACAGAAGTTGTAAAGAGTAACAAGTAGCCCAAGATTATAAAGCTCTTAACAGAACTTAAACCCAGGACTGTCCAACTCTCCATACTCACAGCTTAACACAATAATTCCTTCCTCATAGCTAATCTCTTCCTGTCCTATAGTTGGAGAAGATAAATTTCTCCTCTTATGAATTTGTCCCATGCATACAATCTCTCCCTAAGTGCTGTGCAGGCCCAGCAAAATGTAGCATTTGAAGTTAGTATAGGAGTAATACGAGAATGTTCCCTGGAGATAGTGACAGGTAACATTTATCAAGCACTTTCTAGCCAAATTACTTTTATGTTTTACTGCCTTCAATCCATACAAAAATCCTATAAGGTAGGTATTAATAATAATAACTGAGACTTAATTATATCTCGTGTCAAGATCTAATCAAAGAGGTAAGGTAACTGGTCCAAGGTTATGAAGAGCTGAGTTCAAACCAGGCAGTCTGCTGTCAAATTCAATGCTCTTAAACGCATCACTCTAATCCTCTGAAAGAGTGAATAAATGATTTGCACAGCTATTAAGTGGTGGAGCTAGGATTTAAGCCAGAGAGTCTGTTCAAAGGTGGCAGAGGGACTCATCAGGAATACCCCAACACCTGCCACCTCTGGGACAGGCAGTTTGTTGATACAGGTTATTCGCTCTGCTAAGAAGGCAGAGGGTATTTCTAAGAAGCCCTTGTTACCTTAAAAAATGTCCTCACAGATGAATTTTCCTAGTTAACATTAAGGCAAGCCCACTCAGGGTTTAAAATCATAGCAGTGACACAGTAGTGTCACATAGCTGTGACACATAGCACAGTTACAAGAGTTCAGCCTTGCCCCAAGCTACATCTCTCCATCCTGGATGCAATTGTCCACTCCCTACTTCTCCAATCTTCCCACTCCCATCTTCCACCCTGCATGTCCGTACAAACTTCAGTTAACCTCAGGTTAACTCAATCTCTCTCTCTCTCTCTCTCTCGCTCTCGCTCTCGCTCTCTCTCTCTCTATCCATTTTCTCATTTTCCTGGTATAAATGGACAATTCAGCACAGTGGAAAAAGCTGTGAAGTTGGAGTCCAGATGTTTGTGTTATAAACAGGTTTTTACTACTAATGAGCATTGGGACCATAAAGGGAAAAAAAGGAAAAAAGATGAAAGGAAGGGAGGGAGAGAGGAAGGAAAAAAGGAAGAAAGGCTAAAAAAAGCTAATGTTTAGTTGAATATAAACTTTTTGTCAGGTATTTAAAAATTTAACTCCATTATATATTACTCTATTTAAATTTTACAAAAATTCTTGAAGATAGGTAATCATGTTACAAATAAGAAAACTGAAGTTCAGAAAATTTAACTTTTTTAAGTTCACATATTTCAGAGTTTGTTCTGAATGGAGAACTTATTCTTTTTCTGCCAACCCTTGCTGTTTCCCAAGGCCTTTGCCATTATCCTATCTGTCTGTCTGTCTGTCTGTCTAACTATCTATCTATCTATCTATCTATCTATCTATCTATCTATCTATCTATCTATCTATCATCTATTTATCCACCTATCTATTATCTATCAATTTTCCCTTCTGTGATGTGAAAGGCTGTACTGCATTATCTCTGGATTTACTTAGAGGTATAAGATTCTATATATATTGATTCCTCTGCCTGGATCAATTTAAATAGCCTCCATGGCTTTCTCCAGACTCTCTTTACTTCCTTCCCTTTTTACCCCAATAAGTTCCCTCTGACTTCCCTCTACTTGCCAGCTCTGTCCTCATTCTTCTGGTCACTTAGAGTGGAAAACTTTACCATTATATTTCATTACCACTCCCTGAATCCAAGTATCACTCAATCCTTTATTTTCCTATCAACAAGGAAAAAGCCACATGAAGATCATGAGAGATCTTCCTGGAGCAGTGGGAAGTCTCATGGTGTGAACTTACCCTTCTGTGAATGCTCTGGGTAGAGCTCTTGGATGGGATTTCTTGTATAGAGGGAAGTGAGTATTATGCTGACCCAAGGTTGCCTGTCTCCAAAGGCTTATAAAGAGAGTGAGGCCAGGGTCAAGAGAGTCTATCTTGGTGTTCTCTCCATTTGGGAACTAACAAGCACCTAGAGGCCCTAAAAATTATTCCCCTCCCCTGCCCCCACCTGGGATTGTACAAGAGGCCTAAGGCAGACAAACAATCCCACTCCTTAAGGGTTTTTCTCATCTGCCTAGTATTTTGGTCTCTATTAAAGAAACATTCGATTCATGACATCTCTCCAGGCTCATAGTATCTCTGAGAAAGGAGCAAAGCTATAGTCACTATATCGTAGATGGGAAAAATAAGATCCAGGAGGCTTAGATAACTTGCCAAGGCCAGAGAGTATGTCTATGGTGAAGGTCAGGTTGGGCCTCAGATAAGCTGATTCTGGTACTTTTTCTCATTAACGTTTCACATTGGTTTTTTTAAGGTATATTTTTTAAAAATTAAGTTACTAAGGTATAATTTTAATTGTCATGTCTTCTTGATTACCTCCTCCAACACTTAGTCTAATTCAAAGTTACAAAGATGTTTCTCCTATTTTTAAAAGTTTTATAGTTTTAACTCTTACACTTAGATCTATAATCCATTTTTAGTTGTTTTTTATTGGTACAAGGTAAGAGTTGAGGATTTTTTTTTTCCCATATAGAGATATGTTTGTTTCAGCACCATGTTTTGGAAAGACTATCCTTTTTCTGTTGAATTAACGTGGAAGCTTTGACAAAAGTCAACTGACCATATATGTGTGGTCTGCTTCTAAACTCTACTCTATTCCATTGATCTATATATTTATTGCACTGTCCTTGGTTACTGTAGCTTAACAGTATGTTCTGAAATCAAGTAGCTTAAGTCTCCTAAATTTGTTATTATTTTTCAAAATTATTTTGGACTCCAGATACTTTGTTTTCTCATGTAAAATTTAGAATCAGCTTGCTAATTTCTATAAAACATATGCCAAGATCTACAGATCAATTTGGAGGAATTGACGTATTAACAATATTGAGTCTTCTGATTCATGAACAGACATAGCTCTTCATTCATTTAGGGCTTTCTATATTTCTCTCAGTCATGTCATAGTTTTCAGTATATCTGTCTTACACATATTTTTATATTTATCTTTATTTCATGTTTTTAATGTATTTTAAATGTTATTTTTAATATCAAATTTCAATTTTTTGTTATTATATTGAAATACAATTAATTTTTCTATACTATGTATCATATAGTTTGTACTCTTTGTATACTTTGACCTTGTATGCTCTGATCTTATTAACTTCACTTATTAGTTCTAGTACCTTTTTGTAGATTGTTTGAGATTTTCAACAAAGGACATTATGTTATGATGAATAAAACAGTTTTACTTCCTCCATTTTGTAATCTGTATGGCTTTTATTTTTCTTGTCAGATTGTACTGGTTAGAACCTCCAACACAATGTTAAAAAGAAGTTGTGAATGCCAACAACCTTGCCTTGCTCCTGATCTTGGGGGAATACATTCAGTCTTTCTCCATTAACTATATTGTTACCTTTAAGTTCTTTGTAGGCATCCTTTATCAAGCTGATAAAGTTACTTTCTCTTCCTAGTTTCATGTGAGTTTTCACCACAAATGAATGTTGAATTTTGTCACATGTTTTTTCTGAATCTATTGAGGCAATCATATGTTTTTTCATGTTTAGTCAGCTGACATGGTGAATTAAGTTGGTTGATTTTTAAATAATGGACCTATTTGTGTCCATTATTTATTATTATACTTCTTAGAATGTCACTTAACATTTATTATACTGTAAACATGCTAGTGATAAGTTCTCTTCATTTTTTTTTCCTTTGAGAAAATCCTTATTTCACTTTCTGTTTTGAAAGACATTTTGGTTGGACATAGTACTCTGTGTTGACAGCTTTTTATTTTCATCATTTAAAAGTTATTGCTCTAATTTCTTCTGGCTTACATATTCTCTAATAAGAAGTATACTGTCATTCTTATTCTTCTATATGTAAAGTTTTTTTCTCTGACCGACTTCAAGACTTTATGTTTAGTATTCAGCAGTTTGATTACGGTGTGTCTAGGTGTGTTTTCCTTTAAACTAATTCTATTTGAATGATAATTAAAGTTATCATATCAGGTCACAGGCCCTAAGTGGTGCTCTTACAGTGTAAGAAACCCTTCTGCCTCCTATTTGGACATTTCCTGTAGGTAATTTACCTGGTCATAATTTTTAAGCAGGATGAACATATGCAAAGGAGGCAGGTAAAATGGAAAGCTTTAAAAAGTTATTAATAGAAATTATGGCTGTACCAATAAATGAGATATAGAATTTGGCTGAGCTAAGAGATGGTATGCTAATAAGTTTTCAGTTAGAGGATGTCAAGGATCACTGAGTACTACACTGGACATCTAATGAAGTTTCCTATGTACTGACCAGGCAGAAGATGGAGGCCAGATATATTTCTTACCCATATGGGGCTGCCTTGTTCCAGATTCATAGCAGGGTATGCAAAACCTAGGCCTGTTCCACATCTTCTTCTTATCTGAGGTCATTTCTGTACTGGTTCCAAAGTATTGGGATATTCCAGTTTGTGGTCAGCGACTTGAGATCCCATTACAACGATAGAGTTATTTACAGCTTATTATAAAGCACAGAAATTTAACAATCACTTACCTACAGACCCTTCGAGCACTGAAAACCAGGCCTGATTATTTTACTCATATGAAGTTTAAATTAATAAATGTGTATAAAATTTTTTTGACCCATACAGAATCAGTGTTTCCTGTAGTTCTCACATCCTAGTATAAGGACTGTAGAACATACCCTAATGGAACAACCAAAAATTCTGTGTGGTCCTCTTGAGAAAAAGACCTAGATAGCAGTGTTAGACAAGAGGACAAGGTTGGTATCTCAAGGCCTGACCCAGGACAGGGAGAGTTTGGGATGTGGAAAAACACAGGGGAAAACTGAGGTTCTAACCTTAGAGACCAAGACTGAGCACCAATTTCAGGGACCAGAGGCAGGACAGAAGCCAATTTCAGAGTAAGAAAGTTTAGAGCTATGTGGAAATGTAACAGAGAGGGAATAATAAAGAGAACTCCAATTATTTGTGAATTCTTTCCAGCTCATTTTTACTGGCTCACAGATTTGTGCTTCATGGGACAGTCAAGAATTCTAAGAGGGTCAAGTAAACAAATTGATGACCTCTATTTTTAATCATTATCTGACCAAATGATGGTATACAAATGAACAGATATCAGAAGAGCAAGGCTAGCAAGAAGATGAGTTTAATTAGAATTTGCTTGGTTTTTAATGTATGTAGAAATGTTCATTAGACTGGTGAATCTGAAGTTTGGAAATGAGAAGTCATTGGGGCAGATAAAATCACTCAAATGAATGGGGTAATTCAGGATGTCCTATTAAATTAGCATAATTTCTCAAACTATTCAAATCACAGTTTAGTTACATAAATGGTTATAACTGTAATGCACACATGTTTTGGCCTTGAGTATAGAGAAGACACTTCTAGAGTTTACCATTAAGTATATTGTTTGACTCAGTGAGAAATAGATGCCTCCTATTTTATTTTAAAAAATGATACTATTTTTTCTTGTAAAATTTATTGCAAACAGTTGCAATGCCTCTATGCAACTTAATTTGAAATTGCTTAAAATATTTTATTCATCCTTGGAAACATCTTTTAGATTTCAAGTGTATTAAGTTCTAGCATTTGTTCTTGAACAAGCAACTGTGTCCTATTGCCCTTCAGCTTTTTCATCTGTAAAGTTAAAAGTAATAATGATGCTACACTGTAAGCCAGACAAGGATATCTTGAAAATTAAATGAGACACAGGCATGAAAGTATTTTTGTGAATTTAGAAGCACTACTTGCATATAAAGAATTATTATTACTATATTTAGTGGTATTTGTATATCCTTAAACCCACAGTATTTTCAATTTTCATGCTGTCCTTTAAGAGAGAAATTTATACTTCTGACAATGCTAAGAGAAACCTCAAATAAAAATAATGACTATATATTAATAACTAACATTGTTATAACACTTTGCCACAACAGACTGGGTTCTTTGAGGGTAGAAACTGAGTTTTTCTCTCTGTAGTCCATTGTCCAGCATAGTGCTGGTCGTTAGGACTCGAATAAACATTTGTTGGGCGAGCAAATACATGAAAAAAATTTTGATATACATTTATTAATTTAAACCTTATATGATTATTGTAAGATAATCAGGCATGGTTTTCAATGCTCAAAGGGTCTGTAGGTATGTGATTGTTAAATTTCTGTGCTTTATAATAAGCTGTAAATAACTCTATAATTGTAATTAACATGTTTTATTATAATTTTCTGTGTATTATAAGTACCTGAGGACAGGTGTTAAATCAGTACAGCAAACAGACATTGTTAACAATTGAACACATCAATTATTTACAAGATAATTTGTTAACAAAAGAAGTGACTGGGAAGTTAAAATTACCTAGAACTCAGTACTTAATTATTGTATTTTACTATATTTCCTTCAATAAATACTTCAATGAGTACTTTCTCTTAATAAATATGTAAACATATAGAAAATCAATCATTTTTGTTATAACTATTTCATTTCCTCACATTCCTTTGTATCTCCATTCTCTTAGACTTCCTAAACCTCTTGTTTTGTTGGTGGTGGTGTTTGCATACTAACATATCAACATGCAGCTCTTTTTATCTTTGAATAAAATCCAAATGTCTCTTAATCTTGTTTCTTCATTGGCTCACCTTGGAACTTCCCTTCTTTCAAACACAGCTAACTTCTCCAAAGGGTTGTCTTCATCTGTGATCTTCATTTCCTGACTTCTCGTTCACTCTATAATCTTATTGTGATGATCTCCTGCTCCCACCACTCTTCTTAAAGGGCCCTGGAAGAGGTCACACTCTGCTTGGAATGGCCTTTTCCCTAGTCAACTTGGCCAATGCCCACTCACCTTTTAACACATGACTAAATCTCCATCTCTTCCAGGACGCCTTTTCTCAACACCTTCATTTCCCTGCCACAAAAGACTCGTTATCCTCACTGAGCATGTAAGCCATCTAAAATATAGCACCTATATGCATTTCTATAACTTGGCCTGTTTGGCTCCCTCCAATATCAAGTCTAGAGCTTGTGCTCTACTCTTATCTCAAAACTTAGTGTTATTCCTGTTACATTTTAGCTGCTCAATGAATGCTTTTGAATCCATTAATAATAAATTAATAATAGAGTTATGTTTTTATGGAAATATGTCAGGTCCAGTTTACTATCAGATCCAATTTAGTGACAAGTCTGAACCTCTTTTCTCTCCCTAGATAATGCCTAGTTAGTAAGACCATCTTCCTTAAAACAAGACAGAGATTCATCCCATTAGTAGTATTACTTGGGTACCTTTTCTGTGTTGGTAGTAATTTCTTTTATTATAAATTTAGAGTTCTGATAGAACTAGAAAATTCTAGGAAAGACACATACATTAAATATAGAACCTTTTTCAATGATGTCAAATGTCTCCAAAACTAGAACCTCAAAAGTCTAGATTGGGAATGACAAACTCAGATGCCTACAGGGGCCAGGCAGATGATGTGGTCAGGAGGAAGACTTGGACAAACTGGAGAGTACTGGCCCTCTCCAAAGAGGGCCATAGAAACAGCCCTATGTGGTTGCTGACAAATGAGGATGTGGACCCACTATTGACAGATTTCATTTTACAATGAGTGGTGGAAAACATGGGAAATCTGTTGGTTTTTATTTTTAAGTACTATAAACTACATTTCTATGTTTTGGATACAGGTAAGGGGTCTATTAGCTGGTGAATTCTGTAAAACAAAGAGAAAAAGATTTTTTTCCATTCCTTTTCTATGTGTAAATGTTTCTAATTATCAGAATAGTAAATGTACACAGAATCTTTCTCCAGGGTTCCTAGTGGTGTGTGGGAATTTCAAAGATGCTCTAGAGCCAGCCACCATAGAATGAGCAAAACTTAATCCAAATTTGCTCCTGAATTACTCTGTAAACTCCTATCTACCTCTTGGCAAGGGAAATTCTACTTTTTGTTTCACATGATGTAATGTCTTGGGTTTTTTTTTTTTTTAATTTCTTATTTTAAAAATAAGACAAGTAAATGCAGAGATATACCTTGTTCTAGAAAGGGAAAATCAATGATTCAAAGACGTCAATTCTTCCTAAATCTATACATTGATACTATATTAGTTGAATTTTACAAATGGATTTAAAAAATTAATCTAGAAAAATTATTGTAGTTGTAGGAATGAGTAAGGTTAAGACATGCCAATGTAAAGGAAAAAAGAATAGCAAGAAAGACCTCAACAACTACGTGTTAATTTGTATTCTAATACCATAGTGATTAAAAAGTGTAGTGCCAGAAAAGAGAGTTTAACAGACCCAAAACTATAGGAGTATTTACCAGATAACAAAGATGTCATTTCATATCAGTGGGGGGGAAAAAATCAATGAATTTATTCATTCAAAAATGAAAAACCTTTTTTCTAGGCATGATACCAAAAGCAGATATCAAAACCTTATAGAAAAAAAGATCATGTAATTCAACTACATATAAATTTAAAACTTTATGGCAAAAGAGAGCATCACATTTACAATATTCATGAGACAAAGAATAAATATCATTAATAAGAGCACTTTCCAATTTGTAAAAAAAAGATATATATGTGTCAACATATATTTATAATGTATATTTTATGTATTTTATCTATGTCTAAATATATATATTTAGAAATATATATTTCTAAGATGTTTGTCTTTGTGTGTATATATGTACACATATGTATATATACATACTTTACTAGTGATTAACTAATTTAGAATTAAAGGAGCACTGAGTTATAACGTTTGGCCTATCATATTGGCAAAGATAGAAGTGATTATAGAGGTGTCAATTTGTTCAACCTTTTTTGAATATCAATTTGGCAATATGTTTTCAAATACCTTGAAAAAGTTCATGTCCTTTGACCCAGGAATTCTATTCATTGGACTTTATCATCAGCAAATAATTACAAGAGTGTGCACAGATGAATGTATAAGAATGTTCATTGTGGCACTCCATACAAGATTATCTGAACCAGCACGCAATCACTAATACAAGGCCGTTGAATCCATTTTGTTCCATCCATTCAAAGGATTACTATGCAGTCAAAGGAAAAAGATGAGGGAAATTTATATTTAGTTTCACGGAAAGATATCCACCTACATTATTCAGTGAAAAGAGAAGCTTACAGCTTTAGGTATAGAATAATTCTATTTTTGCAAATATGTATTAGGTGTGCAATTTTTTTAAACAATTATATGCTTAATGTCCATGATGATCATCTCTGAATGAAGGTATGGGTAATTTTAATTTCGTTTTTGTACTTTCTAATTTTTTAATATGCATGCACTTTATTGCATTATAGAGAGAATTGTTTAAAGCTATAAATGAAAGCCCTGCCTCCTTACCACAATGCAGACGGAGAGGGCTGGTTTCAGGTATATGTCAGAGACGGCAAAGATTGTCATTTGATCAGAAAAACTTCCAAATGAGCTGAATCTCTTTCTCTAATTAACTTTATTGTATGTATTTTTTGTTATCATTGGCCCAATATGATAATGCTCTATCTCATCTCTATGATTTTTCTAAACAGGGCCTACTCCCTCAGACTTGGTTTTAAAATTTCTTCTTTCTTTTGGTTTACTTGTTGAAATTGGCATCCAACAATTCCCTCAACCTATATCGGCTGCCCTGGAACGAACTGTAAATCTGTTAAAGGAACAAAAACTTTATAATTCACATTTTCATTTTATTTAAATAGTTTTTTTCTTATCACACTGATTTTTTTCTTTTTTTCTCTACAGTGCCCATCCATTTTCCCCACTCCACCTTACACATACCCTTCCTCCTTGAAATGGTTTAACTTTTGATAGGCAGTAGTTAAAGAAGTAGCCTGCCTAGATTCAAATCGCAGCTCTGATATTCACTAACTATGTGACTTTGGGCAAGTTACTTAGCCTCTCTGAGATTCCATTTCCTAATTTGTAATTTGTGAATCCATATGTACCTCATAGGGTTGCTATAAGGATTATATAAATTAATAGATATTGGTCATTTAGAACAATGCCTGTAGTAATCACGATATAAGAGACAGCTATTATAATTTTTATTGTACTCGCCTTCCTAAACCAGTCTCTGACTCAGTTTCCTCATATCCGCATTCCACTTGCACTAATCACAATACCTCATGGAAGCAGTAAGTGGAGCCATGACATTCTCTAAGGTCAGAGGAAGAGATGTCACTTGGGAAGTGGTCTTCTCATGAGCACCCGCCTCAGGGCGCCCTGCACATCAGGGTTCCGGAGGCTGTAGATGATTGGATTCAGCATGGGGTTAACAATAGTGTTAAAAATTCCAACAGCTTTATCTTTATCTGAAAGCTTGGCTGAACCTAGTCGCATGTAGTTAAAGATACCTGAACCATAGAATATGACAACCACAGTGAGATGGGAGCCACATGTGGAGAAGGCTTTTTTCCTGCCTTCGGCAGAGCGGATTCGCAGAACTGCAGCTACAACATGTGCATAGGACACAATGATGAGGACCAAGGGGGTGACGGCCATGAAGGCTGCTGCTATAAAGAGCAACTGCTCATTGAATTGGATACTGGAGCAGGAGAGCTGGAAGAGTTGTGGGAGGTCGCAGTAAAAATGATTGATCACATTGGGACCACAGAATTTAAGAGTAGATAAGGCAACAGTTTGGGTCAGTGCGTTGGCAAAGGAAAGGCCACATGACATGCCCGCCAGGGCTTGCTGGATTCCCCGGCTCATGCGGGTGCTGTAGGTGAGGGGCTGGCAAATGGCCAGGTAGCGGTCATAGGCCATGACGGTCAGCAGGAAGCAGTCTACCCCAGCCAGGAAGTGGAAGAAAAAGAGCTGTGAGATGCAAGCCCTATAGAGAATGCTTTTCTTATTGGACAGGAATTGACGCAGCATGGCAGGGACAGTGACACTGATGCACCCAACATCCAGCAGGGACAAGTTCCCCAGGAAGAAGTACATGGGAGTGTGGAGTTTGGGCTCAACGAGGATGGCAGCCAGAATGCTGAAATTGCCACCTACAGTCGCTACATAAGCAAGAAGGAATATGACAAAGAAGATGGGCTGTAGAGCTGGACTCTCTGTTAGGCCCAACAGGACAAACTCAGTGACAACTGAGTTATTTCCTGAGGCTCCCAGATCCATGGCTGTCTTCCACCAGCAGTAGAGCTGAGCAAAGCTAGAAGGTGCCAGTGGTGGTAAAAGGAGAATGAGATCTTGATAGCAACCACCAAAATGTAGCCATGTCCAGGAGAGCATCAAGATGTAGGGACACAAAATTCAATGGGAAGAAAGTTAAAGACTGAGACATAATAAGAAAAGACTTAATAAATACAACCTTTTTATTATTAAATTTATTGGGGTGATTTTGGTTAATAAAATTATGTAGGTTTCAAGTGTACAATTCCATAATACATCATATGTATATTGCATTGTGTGTGGCTATCATCAACAAGACAAGTAATAGCAAGTATTGGAGAGATTGTGGGGGTAAAGGGACCCTGATACACTGCTGGAGGGAATGTAAATTGGTAAAAACACTATGAAAAACAGTATGAAAGTTCCTCAAAATATGAAAAATAGAATTATCATATGACCCAGCAATCCCTCTTCTGGATATCTACCTAAAAAAATTGAAAACATTCATCCATAAAGATATATGCACTCCGATGGTCATAGCAGCATTATTCACAGTGGCCAAGGCATAGAAACAATTGAAGTGTCCTTTGTTAGGTGACTGGATAAAGAAGATGTGATACATATGTACAATGAAATATTACTCAGCCATCAGAAAAGATAAAATGCTGCCATTTGTGACAGTATGGATGGATCTTGATATAGCATGCTAAGTGAAATAAGCCAGGCAGAAAATTTGAGAACCATATAATTTCACTCATACAGAAGATATAAAACTGAAAACAACAACAAACAAGAGAAGCAGAAACTCATGGACATGGACAACAGTTTAGTGGTTACCAGAGGGAAGTGAGGAGGGGAGGTAGAGGAGGGTAAAAGGGGTCAAACATATGGTGACGAAAGGAAATTTAACTTTGAGTGGTAAAGAAATATGTATCGGTAAGAACAATGGTACTGGACAGACTCAAACAAGCATAGATTAATTGACATAAAAAGGAGAACAAATCTAATACTTGAAATTTAAAGGGGGAGATTATTTTCCTGAGACCAGAGTTCCAAGAAGAAAACTCCAAGCCTGCATATGGTGGCATGGCCATAATTTGGGTGCACAATATTCAGAGGGTGAAATGGAAGCTGCAGAGGAAAGGAACAGGAAGGCATGTCCCCCCCAACCAGTGTTCCTGAAATCTCCACATACATATGTCATCAAATGTGATGACAGTAGTGACAAGTGCCATTGCTCAGCCTATTAAGAGATTAATTTGTGAAACCATGAAACTTAGTCTGGACTTTTCAGAAAAAAAGTAAAATGCAATGAAATGAAAACAGTGAAATTAATGAGATATCGCTGGGACATCTCCATAGCTGGTGACTAGTAGCTTTTTAGGTTTTCTAAATAGTAAGATTATGTTGCATTTTTCTATATAGAGTCTAAGAAATTTGAGCTTCAAAATATTGACCTTTTACTGAATAAGAAAAAAGTAAAAAGAGCTTGTGAATAGGGTGAAAGCTTCCAGGTGTAAGCTCCCAGATGTGTTCAGTGGATACCCAGTTGAGCTCTCACACAGCTAGATAAGCAGAAACTTAGACTCTGAATTTCCCTATGCCTCTAATTCCAATATCACTTACCTTCTTGCTCATCTGTCTCCTGGTTCTAAATGCACATCATCCAACATACATACCATCATGGACCTGATGACCAGATAAGGCCAAAGTCTGTTACAATGCTGTGCTGCCCACACGCACGATCACTTAGACAATGCTTTCCTTTCCCCAACCCCGAGGAGGTCACACTAATAAAATACATAGTGCTCTGCCTCAACCTCTGGCTAAGGAAAGGATATTTAAGTCACTCACATGGAGTCTACCCTGAACAGGAAAAGGCTGAAGTTAGAGCTCTCTAAGGGACAAAGAGGCATGAGCAGAGGAACACATTTCTTGATGACTAATGTTGAGAATAATGTTCTCAAGTCCACAATGAGTCAACCACCATCTAATGGTCTGGCCTGTTTTACAGGGACATGTTTGAGGATCACCTCACACTCAGTCTATCCTGATACGAAATGCATGCTCAATCTACTCTTAATTATTTGGGTAACAGCCATGCCATTCTCCCAGTTAACAAGGCTTGAAACTTTACTTATCACTGACTCCTCCCTCCCTCTAACCCTCACATTCAAGCCCCCAAATCTCACCAGATCTTTTCAGGGAAAGGGAGAAGCCATTTCAAAGTTCAAGGGATGAACTGCACTTATAAGGAAATCAAGTTGAGAGTGTGAAGTGAGGGGTCCTGAGGTGGCACTCACCCAGCCAAGGAGACAGACATTTCTTGGGCAAAGAGGAAGGATAGTTATGCCAGCCCAGAGGCCGCCACAGAGGGAATAGCTTATAAAGACAGAGAGACAAAAAGACAAACATCTCAATTGACATCATTTTTACACTGGCATTTTCCCTGGAGTCCTCAGAAATTAGCACCTTCCAAGGGGAACCAGAGTCAGATAAACACCTGCCTTTTCCACAGACATAATTATCTCTTGTATATTTAAAATGTTTTTGACTTCCTCTAAATGAATCCAAGTATGGCCTTCATGAATATGGCAAAATCCATTCATTTAACAAAAATATTTTTCGAGCCTTGCACTCTTATCAGAATTTTACAGAGTTAAAATAAATCTCAGAAAGTCTCCAAGTGCAGTAAAGGTCACACAGTGCTAAGGATGGAGCTGAGATGTGGGGTTTCTGATTTAGTCCAGTCCATCATCTTAGAAGGGAGGAGTAGTGACTTGTAACTCCCTAGCCTTGCCTGCAGCATAGGGCTGAGAGGAGGATGGAGCCTGGGGCAGGAATTGCTCCTATTTCATCCCTGGAGCAGCGTCCCCTCCATCATCTCACAAGGTCACCTCACATCTCCCATCACAACTCAAACCACTGTCAAATCTGGCTTCTCTTCTAGTCCCAAACAAATGCCTTGCCTTATCTCTGTTCCCACAGCATAATCCAGATCCTTTAGTATTCTGACCCTAAATGTTTTCCAGCCTCATGCTCCAAACACCATAAAGGAAGATAAAAATTTGGAATATCTTCTAGACCAGGACTACTCTAGTTTTTCTAACTCCTGAAAGTAGCTTTGGGCATCAAATACAATCTTAACATTCTTCGTTAATTAAGAAAGGCTCTCATTAGCAAGTTTGGGAAAAGTTCCTTGCAGAATCAATTGAGGAGGTTCATAGTGGCTCAAGGCTGTCACAGGCCAAAAAGAAGTTGTCAGGAAATAAGGATGAGTTGGGATCTCTGTTGATAGCTGTCCAGGGAAAGTTATAGATGCTGAATGGGACCCATTACCCCTACCATGACAAGGGCTGTGTTCTCTCCCTAAAAAATCATCTTCTTTTCTCATACCCTGTTAACCCAGGATATTCCATCCTCAAAGACCCATCTCAGATCTTCTCTCTTCTAGGAGATTGCCCATGGGCTCTTGGGGCTGGGTGCCCTTCCCCTACACTCCCATAACAGTCAAAAGGCAATGCATATTGACAATCCTCAATTTTTATTTCCAACCCAGATGCTAAGTTATTGATCATAAAACCTAACTCTGTATTAGATATTTCTACATGAACATCCCACGGGAACCTCAAGGTCATCACGTACAAAACTAAATGCATCATGTTTCCACCTATCGTACAAAAGTTACACATGCACATACACACACGTAGACCCACAAGGCTTATTGTGGAAAAGCTCACAAGCAGATAAGTAGCAGAGCATAACAATCCTCTGAACTCTCCCTTTCCCACATGGAGGGAGTCTAAGCGTGAGTATGACTAGACTAGAAACACTATGGCAAGCTTTTCAATAGAGAGGGACTCCATCACCCACAAACACTGTAGGAATTGGAAGTGTGCATAGAATGGCCTAAGAGCCAGTGCCTGCTAGATGAAGAAGTAAGTTTGTTAAACAGGGGAGTCTCCAGTGGAGCTCAGCCTTGGTTATCAGCCCTTTATTCCACTAAGATGCTGAGCCAAATTCTTGCTAAGCTACTGAAAGGGGGGAAGAAATGGGTACCCAGAACTTCTCTCATCCTCCAAACCAGATGCCCCTTTTCACCATGCTTAAAGGAGATGAGACTATGTATGCCATTCATTTATTTAGCAACTATTCGTTAAGCAAATTACTACTTGCCAGAAATGTGCTAGTCAAGAGGTGACCAAGACAGACATGGTCCCTGCTCGCATGGAGCTTACCACCCCATGAAGAAGACAGGCCTGAACAAATAGCTATTATGTAATCACTATGCATATGAATGCATGTGCACACACATTTAATCACTTTTTGTTTATAAAAAGTCATGATATTGAATAAAATTTTATTTTCAGCTTTTGAAAACTATCTTTATATTCTGAGCTTCATGTAGTATATTATTTTTTAAATTTTTATGACTTTCTAATATTTTATCATTTGCATGTATCCAAATTTACTTAACCATTGGGTATTTAGTTTCCAATTTTCACTATTTTATCATTTATTTATTTATTTATCTATCTATCTATTTATTTATTTAGATTATTTATTTTATTTTATTAAACTTATTGGGGTGACATTACATAACAATTAGGTTTTAAGTATATAGTTCAATAATATTTCATATGTATATTGTATTGTGTGTTCACCAAAGTTAAATTTCCTTCTGTCACCACGCATTTGACCCTCGTTACTCTTATCTACCTCCCCTCTCCCCCATTTCCCTCTGGTAACCACTAAACTGTTGTCCGTGTTAATGAGTCTGTTTGTTCGTCTTGTTCATTTGTTGTTTTCAGTTTTATATCCCACATATAAGTGAAATCATATGATTCTCAGCTTTTTCTGTCTGACTCATTTAGCTTAGCATGATATTCTCAAGGTCTAGGCATCCAAGACTCTGCATCTCAGATTTTTGACCTATGCCCTGAGTAGTCTACCCCCAATTTGTGCACAGATCTTGTCTCACCCACTGATATCCTACATCCTCAAGACTAGATTCCTATTATATCATGACAAAAGTACAAATAACTTAATTACTTATGTTGGAAGAGACAGGGGAAACATGTATTCTTTATATCCCTCACCTACGTTCTCCATATCTTTTGCCTATATCCTTATTTTGAGGGTAATTTTAACTGGCTTCAAAGCCTGGTGACTTGTTTCTTAACAGAAGTATTTTAACTCGGTTAACTATAAGGAAAAAGAAAACAGATTTATTATATAAACATGTGACAATTCAAAGCTCTCATGTAACAAAGATCAACTCGTGGAAAGAAAGCAAATTTGCTTGAGTTTTTAGACCATTTAATTTATATTGAGGTTATAGCTCTCTTTGCTAAAAACTCGCTCCTCTCTTGAAGAGTACTCTGTCTTTTATTTCTTTTATCTTTTCACTTCCCAAATTCCACAGGGCTGCAGCCTTCCTTAGCATCTCCTTCTAAAATGTACTTTCAATTAATCTTACTTTTTCTAAAAAATAAAATAAAATAAATAACTTATATTGGGACTTATGAGAGATATGATGTTGTTGATGATGATGATGGTTACATCATATTTACTTACAGACGATAGTGATACAAATTTTACTCAACTAGATGATTTTGCTACAATGCTCAGACTTCCGCTCCCAACAAAGCTGAAAAAAAACCTACAGTGTCTCTTTTTAATTGTTTTTCATTTGATTAAGAATACTTTGCCTATTTTATTTTTAATGCATTTAATACATAAAACACTAATATTCATATGCGGTGGTGTTTTCAGCTTGAGAATAAGTTATTTCACCTTAGAATTGAGTCAACAAATGACAGTGATGGGAGAGTCCTGCTAAGGTCAATTTGTACAAGGGATGGTAGAATCTCCTGGGAGAGGGTGGAGAGAGGTGATATGCCCAAGTCCAAGGACAATGGGTAGACTATCAGAGGGAAGCTCATCTTCTGGCGCCATTCCCCCTTAGTCCCATCTCCAGGCTCTACAGAAAGAGAGAATTTTAATAAAGAATATAAACTTTTCTTGATTATTCCCTTATTGGTAAGTTACTTAAAATTTTCCGTTATGCATACAACTCTTGTTTGTTTAGAACAGACTCCTAGAATTGGTGTCAAAGGTTATGAAGACAAGTATATGCGACAGCAAGGTATTTGGCCAAGTCTTCTATCTAATGATAGACTGACTGTTTTCCCTTGATATTTTATTGTAAATGTTTTCAAACATTCAGCAAAGTTCAAATAGTTATACCATGAACACCCATGTGCCCATCATCTAGATTTTATCATTATAATTTACTGTACTAGTTTTATCACATATTTATTCATTTATCCATCTCTCTATCCATCTATCATTTCATCTTACTCTTTGATGCATTTCAAATAAAATTGTAGACATCAGTACACCTCCCCCTAAATACTTCAATAAGCCTATCAGTTACATGAGTTTAGTATTTGTTTATAACTCTTTTTTTATGCAAAAAAAAGACACAAAGGCTATATGATTACCTCTATATAACATTCTCAAAATGGCAAAACTACAATGATAGAGAACACATCAGTAGTTTCTAGAGGGTTGGGGTGAATGAATAGAATTTATTACAAAGGGACATGAGGGAACTTTTTGGAATGATAGAAATATTCTATATCTTGATGGTGGTGGTGTATACAACTGTATACATTGGTCAAATCTCATAGAACTATACACCTACAGAAGGTGAATTTTACAGTTTGTAAAAAACCTGACTTAAAAAAATAATAAATCAATAAAGCAAATATCCTACCTACTACACAGTTTATGAAATAAAACATTCCACTGCCTTTGAAAACCTTGTGTGTCCCTCCTTAATCCTATTTCTCTATCTCCTCACTCATATAATACTGTTCTGAAAAAGAAAATCATTTTAAAAACCTTTTATTCCAGCTATGTGATTTTCTAAATGATATGTTTTGTATATATTTGGTCTTTATATAAATGAGATCATGCAATAATTATTCTTCTTTGACTTGTTAATTTCACCCAACATTATGTTTGTGTGATTCTCCTATATTAGCGCTTACAACTATTTATCTATTTTTTATGTCTGTATAGCATTACATGGTACGAAAATACCACAATTTATCATTTATTTTCTGTGTGAAGGTATTTTGCTTCTGTGATCGCTCTTGTACACATATCCTGGTGCACAGAATTTCTCTATGGTCTCTAATTAGGAATGGAATTTGTGTGTCTTCAGATGTAAAGGATAAAACAAAATTGTTTTCTAAAGTGCCTGTATGGTCTTACCATCAGTGTATAAGAATTTTTGTTGCTCTATATTCTCATTAAAACTTGCTATTATCTCATTTCTTCATTTAGACCAATATAGTGAGTATGAAATGATATCTTCAGTGTGATCTTAGTTTGCGTTTACTAGGTTATAATCAAGGCTGAGTTCTTTTTCCTGGATTCACTGGCCATTTGTGTTTCCTCTTCTGTGAAATCCCTGTTCACGTGTTTTGCCTACTTTCTATTGGCTCCCTTGTATTTTTCTTATTAGTTGCAGAAGTTTTTGACATATTCTGGATACTCCAGAATAGCTATATGTGCTGCAAATCTCGTCTAATTTATAGCTGTTTTCACTTAAAAATTGTTGTCCTATGATGAGTGGAGGTTTCAAATTTTAATGTAGGCAAATTTCTCAGTCTTTTTTTTTTTTTTTAATGGTTAATGCTTTGGGGTGCTTGTTAAAGAATGGTTGAGCTCCTGGAAGATCATAAAGATATTCCATAGACTATTCTTAAGGTTTTATGTTTTTACTCTTCAATATAAGTATCTCATCCACCTGAAATTAATTTTAATGCACGGAGTGAGAAAGATATTTAGTGTCATTTTTTTCTCTGTGGACACCCGATTGCCCCAGCATTGTTTATTAAAAGGCTTGTCCTTTTCCTCCTGCTTTGTTAGCTACTCATGTCATATATCAGATTTCCTCATGTTATTTCCCTAATAAAAGAATTGGTTCATTTCTCTAATTTTGCTCAAATATGACATAGTCTTAATTACTTAATTACTTTAAAATATGTTATGACACC
>NW_011888831.1:3244688-3247390 GCF_000151845.1 Pteropus vampyrus
AAGGCTGAGTTCTTTTTCCTGGATTCACTGGCCATTTGTGTTTCCTCTTCTGTGAAATCCCTGTTCACGTGTTTTGCCTACTTTCTATTGGCTCCCTTGTATTTTTCTTATTAGTTGCAGAAGTTTTTGACATATTCTGGATACTCCAGAATAGCTATATGTGCTGCAAATCTCGTCTAATTTACAGCTGTGTTTTCACTTAAAAGTTGTTGTCCTATGATGAGTGGAGGTTTCAAATTTTAATGTAGGCAAATTTCTCAGTCTTTTTTTTTTTTTTTAATGGTTAATGCTTTGGGGTGCTTGTTAAAGAATGGTTGAGCTCCTGGAAGATCATAAAGATATTCCATAGACTATTTTTAAGGTTTTATGTTTTTACTCTTCAATATAAGTATCTCATCCACCTGAAATTAATTTTAATGCACGGAGTGAGAAAGATATTTAGTGTCATTTTTTTCTCTGTAGACACCCGATTGCCCCAGCATTGTTTATTAAAAGGCTTGTCCTTTTCCTCCTGCTTTGTTAGCTACTCATGTCATATATCAGATTTCCTCATGTTATTTCCCTAATAAAAGAATTGGTTCATTTCTCTAATTTTGCTCAAATATGACATAGTCTTAATTACTTAATTACTTTAAAATATGTTATGACACCATATAGGGTAGGCAGGAGCAGCTTAGTGAGACAATAAGAGAGTCATATAGTAGATGGTAGCAGATTTTAGCTAAAATTAGAGTCTAGAGCTGAGGACTGGATTTACAAGAATGAGTGTGACTTGGACATGGAACCTCAGACTCATCCACTGCATGAGAGACATGAGGCACATTGTAAGATGGATGGTAAGCATCTGAAGGTGAAAATATGCCCACTAACTCTTTTCCAATTGACTAGTATCTTACAGGTGGAGGTATCTATGATTGACCAAGAAAAAGAGCTGAAAAAGCCTGGCACCAACATCAGAGTATGTCTTGATGGCAGAGACAGTCACAGGGATGTATGATGTGGCAGCAGTTGCTTTTCAAAGCATTTGGAAGAAAAGAGGATGAAATATTTTATGGAAAATTGCTAAAACCACATGATGAGGTTCGAATTCCAGCTCTTCTATATTTTAGAGGTAAAATATCAGTCAAGTTACTAAATCTCTCTGAGACATACTTTCTTCCTCTGCAAAGTGGGGCAAACTATGGCATAGAGTTACTGAAAGGATTAAGTAAGATGATGTACCAAAACACTGTCAATATAAGTGATGAATATTTTATTATTATTATTATTAGTAGTAGTAGTAGTAGTAGTAATAGTAGTAGTAGCAGTAGTAGTTGATCCCCTAACAAGTACTGTAAGCATGCTATTTTATTTAAATATCAGACCAACCCTATGTGGTCAGAGATATTGTTTTCATTTCACAGATGAGGAAACTGAAGCCCAGAGGAGTTCAGCATCTCGTCCTAAGTCACACATTAATAATTGGAAAAGTGAGTCTGACTATATACCATGTCACGCTTTTCATATTGCACGAGGCTTCTTTGGCAAAGTATAAGGAATTAGAGGTCCTACTGCTAAAGAAATGCAAGGTCTCTATTATGGTGCACACTCACTGTTTGAACAGGAAGTAGGACACTGAGGGAGAGCTAGACAACTTGTTCACATTCTCTGTTCATTAATCTCATCACTAAGACCCTCAAATTCTAAGTCCCTGGCCTAAAAATTCAGAGTAGGGGATGACATCTTTGGGGACTTTGTGGTCTCTCCTAACACAACCCAGTTCTTCTATTGCCACTTCCAGAATCATTATGGGACCCCTAAGATGCAATCTCAGTGGCCCTCACTAACAAATTCCTAAGGAAAAAGCATTGCATTCCTGAGGACTCATTAGGAAACTGAGTTTGGAGAAGTCTTCTTTCCTTTGCCTCCTTTCTTGCATCCTCTCATCCCCAGGTCAAGACGAGCCTAGGGGTCAGCCACTCTCTGCTCAAAGCCCTTCTTTGGGCCAGGAATCTGGGGAAGCAACACATTCAGTCTATACTCTGATCAAGTCCCAGCTCCACCTTAGCTCCATGGGTGACTTTGGGAAGATGAATAAACTCTCTGGACTGCACTGTCCTGGTGAGATAAATGGGATTAATAACACCCCCTAGTAACCCTCATGGAACTAATACGAGAGGTAGAGGAAGGAGTTGGATGTGAGGCCTTTTTGAGAAAATCAAAAGCATCATAAAGTTGTGAAGCATCATTATTGGGTTCATAAAAGGCTTGGGTTGTTTATCGGTCTGTGGTTCCCCAAACCCCCAACGCTTCCTGGGAGGTTTAATTTTTGAGGTCTCTAGGTGATGGCACTGCAGTGGATAGCACCTCACAACAGAGATGATCTCATCTCTCTTAAACTCATTTTCTTATATATGGCCCTCTCTTGCTTTCTTGCACTAGGGCCTGCACAGCGCTGCAACCTCTTTCCTTCCCTTCACCCAAAACTTCTCTGGCTTCTGTACCTGTAACATGGTGAGTAACCTCCAGGATCTCTCTGCTGCTTCTTAGTAATAAAGAAGGAACTTGATTGTTACCAAGTGAGTGAAACTTTCTATTTCACACAGTGCTCAGTAGAAAGAGAGTCTTGCTCAGGGTAATGCATCAAATCAAAGAAAGAGCTGGGACTCTCCCATGCCAGGCCACTTTACCAATGCTTCACATTCTTGGATGAAGACTGCTTT
>NW_011888831.1:3249453-3251218 GCF_000151845.1 Pteropus vampyrus
AGGACAAGATGACATTCATGACAAGAACTTTGCAAGATATCCTAAACTTGTATAATTTTTCTATATTTGTCATTATTTTTATGCACTATCTATAATTATCAGAAAAACTCTTAACACGAGAAGGACCCAGGTTCTTATTTTGAGAGAATAACAAGAAAGAGTGATGATTATAATGGTGGAGGGGAAGTTGCAGAAAGAGGCTGGGGGGAGGGGGAAGCTGTAGCCTGCCATCAACTAGTTGAAGACCATGAGATACAGCATTGAAGAGGCATGGAAAGCAGGCTGGTTTCCTTTGGGCAAAATGGGAACTCTTTATGAAAAATGGAAAGCAGAGGGCTGGGAGACAAACTATTGGTGCCTGAGAAGCACCTTTAGAAACTGCACTCATGAAAGACCTGTGGTTCTGTGATATTTGATGACAGATTTGGAAAAACTGAATAAGGTAGTTATATCAGAGGAAAGGCTATCACAGGATAGGTCAGGGAGGAGAGCCACACAATGAATGAAAAAGCAGATGAAGTGAGGCAGGTGCTATTTGTAACCATGACCTACTTATCCAAAGAGCCTGCTTGTTCACAAGCTACTTATGACAGGTCTGTAAGCAAGAGACTGTGAGGTTTGCAAGACACAGATACAAAGGATAGGGAATAGGTTTTCGGTCAGAAGAGTCCAGAGCAGCTCCAGAGAGAACTGCAGAAGGACATGGATATTTTCATCCCCTGGTGGGTATCAGGAAGCACCCCTTGGGGACTTGGTTGGAAGAAGACATCTTGGACTGGTCAGGACAGTGAACACATTTCAGATATCCCTATACAAATCCTTTCTCTGATGGCCTCATAGTTCTCTGATGGCCTCATAGTTCTTTGGGGATGACCCAGCAACAGGTACTTTAAAAAAATACCACAAAGGGATGACCCAGCAACAGGTACTTTAAAAAAATTTAAAAACCAAACTTTTTGTATATATTTAGTATTCAGTCTAATCCACCCATTTCAACCCCAAAATGCTCCACCATAGTTTCCTCATCAGTAAAATGAGAGAGTAGATACTCTCCAAGATGTCAACCATCTTGGGTCCTTCTTTGACTCAATGACGAAAAAGAGTATACTGAATATACTGCTATATGCACTGATAAGGCCACGATGTGGGTAGGAGTTATAGTCAAAATATTTAACAAGCACCAGACTGGTTCTCTGTACCAATGGATAATGGCTGAATATTACCCACGGGGAATGTAGGCCTCCTACCGTGACTCAGGGTTTATGTTATTGATGGGAAACTGACATTGTGTCTTGGATTTAAACTATTTCTCAATACTTAGAAATTTATCTTCATTATTCATATACATAAATACAGTTGCAGAAATCATAGCTTTTAATTATTATCATCTATGATGTTTTTAATTATACTTTAAAAAAACACTAAATATTTCCATGCACCAATAATGTAACCAAGCTACTATATTTAAAAAAAAAAAATCAAAAAGATAGAAAAAAAGTCAAAAAAATTGGTTTACTAAGTAGAAGATAAATGTAATCTTAAAACATCCACGTTCTGCTAAAACATGCATACAAAGAATAAAACAGACTAAAAGCTTCAACGGGTGGATACCACATAAATTAATTTGGGCAAAAACTGGTAAGCAAGTTGGCTCTTTTGTTATAAGTAAATTTAAGAAAGTACAATGGAACAAATACTATTTCTTCATAGAGCAGTGAGGCAAATTAGGATCCACGTAGCACTCTAAACCTTTATTTAATCTGCT
>NW_011888831.1:3251268-3253873 GCF_000151845.1 Pteropus vampyrus
TGTTTTTAAAGAAAAAAAATTCAACCTTTCTACTAGACCCATTCCTCAAGTAGCAACCTTGGGCTAGACCCCGACATCAGAGGGCCTTATTGAGTTTTCACTATCAGATGCACGAAAGGTTTAGTTGGAATGTCGGTGCATAGAGCCATGAACACTCAGCAAAGGAAGCCTGGGGCTCATTCTGACACCTGACTGATAATCTAGAAGAACCTCCTCAGTTAAGGTCACCATAGTGATCTTGTTTAAGGTGGACTTCTTAGATGATGATAGATTGGTGGTCATCCTAGATTCTTGGTAGTGATAAGTAAGCTTCACTTCTGGCATCTCTGAGGGGTGTACTTTTCTTGCCTAGACTTATTTATTCATAGGGGCTGCCCTTCCTAGTCACCAAATTCCTTTGAACTATTTTCAAGAAAAGACATGTGTCAGCGGATGAATTGTTTTAACTACTGTCTTAACTGTCCCCAATAACCTATCTGGACGAAGGGAGCAGAGATTCCTACAGATCCCAGCAGAACTTCTGGGCCTATTACTCAAACTTACGCCTCCCTCAAATCATATCACTCTTTCATTGTCTTGCATAAATTCTAACTCACCCAGAAAATGTTTCACAACTCCTGTAGCCTAATCTGATACCTCCTTTCACTGAAAACTTATTGATTTATGGTCTTTGTTGGCTAAATTCATTCACTTGTTCTAAAAATATTAAGCGCCCACTGTACAGTATGATATTGGTATTGAGAATCACCAAGAGTGAGTCAGGTATAAATCTGTCTTGAAGCCACTTAGAGTGGTTAGAGGAGTAGTGGGGTACTCCATTGAGAAATGACCATGCAAGAGGTTAGCAGGGATAAGTACTATGAAATCTAAAATTTAAGTGCTGCAGGAATTAGTGGAGTCTGTGACGGAGAAGCATCAGGAAAACTTTTACAGAAGAGAAACATTTTATTTTTATTTTATTTTTGTTAAATTTATTGGGGTGACATTGCTTAATAAAATTATATAGGTTTCAAGTGTACAATTCAATAATACATCATCTGTATATTGCATTGCGTGTTCACCATCCAAAGTCAAATCTCTTGTCACCATATATTTTAGTTGAGTCGTAAAGCAGGGGTCCCCAATCTTTTTGGCACCAGGGACCGCTCTTGTCACCATATATTTTAGTTGAGTCATAAAGCAGGGGTCCCCAATCTTTTTGGCACCAGGGACCGCTCCTATGAGAATGCCTGGTGATCTCAGGTGGAACTGAGGTGGTGATGCTAGCACTGGGAAGTCGCTGCAAATACAGATGAAGCTTCATTCCCTCACCCATTGCTCACCTCCTGTTGTGGGGCCCAGTTACTAACAGGCTACAGACTGGTACCAGTCTGTGTCCCAAGGGCTGGAGACCCCTGTTGTAAAGAATTTGGGCATCTGGAATTAGTGAGAGGACATTATAGATAAACAGTTTGAATAAAGATAGGGAAGTAAGAAATCAAAGAATGTGAAAACTTATAACTCAAGTTAAAGTGGACTTGAGAGGGTAATTGGAAGGTAGTTTAAATTATTCTTTAATTATTTAATATATGTGGGGAGTTGTTTTGCTCCCATTGATATCTCAATTCACATATTAATTATTGAATGAGTCTAAGTCTATAATTAGTCCCAGGGGGTGGTGACACAACAGGAATCATGAATTTCAGAGTTTTTAGGGACATCAGGAGGCACAGCATTAAATTTCTCACATAGAATCTTCTATGCATCATCCCCTAAAATTGACACTCACTAACATGGGAATCTAATTTGGATTCCGGTATTGAAGCTTCCATCAACTATGCCTGCGTGTCTGAAGCTGCTGTCTTACGTGCAAATATAAAATCAGCTTTATAGTAAAGAGGATGTCAGCAGGGTCTAGAGAGTCAGTTGCTGGCCAAGGGAACAGGGAATGGAAGAAGAAAGTCAGTGGCCATTGGGGTGGTTTCAAGGGACTGTCCAGACAGGACAAGATGACATTCATGACAAGAACTTTGCAAGATATCCTAAACTTGTATAATTTTTCTATATTTGTCATTATTTTTATGCACTATCTATAATTATCAGAAAAACTCTTAACACGAGAAGGACCCAGGTTCTTATTTTGAGAGAATAACAAGAAAGAGTGATGATTATAATGGTGGAGGGGAAGTTGCAGAAAGAGGCTGGGGGGAGGGGGAAGCTGTAGCCTGCCATCAACTAGTTGAAGACCATGAGATACAGCATTGAAGAGGCATGGAAAGCAGGCTGGTTTCCTTTGGGCAAAATGGGAACTCTTTACGAAAAATGGAAAGCAGAGGGCTGGGAGACAAACTATTGGTGCCTGAGAAGCACCTTTAGAAACTGCACTCATGAAAGACCTGTGGTTCTGTGATATTTGATGACAGATTTGGAAAAACTGAATAAGGTAGTTATATCAGAGGAAAGGCTATCACAGGATAGGTCAGGGAGGAGAGCCACACAATGAATGAAAAAGCAGATGAAGTGAGGCAGGTGCTATTTGTAACCATGACCTACTTATCCAAAGAGCCTGCTTGTTCACAAGCTACTTATGACAGGTCTGTAAGCAAGAGACTGTGAGGTTTGCAAG
>NW_011888831.1:3256223-3267451 GCF_000151845.1 Pteropus vampyrus
GAGGGTAGTATAAAATAATTCCTTTTTTGTTGTTGTTACATTTTAATATTAAGATTTGCAAACTTGAAAAAATAAATTGGAAGGCTTTCATTTTTTCTAAGCTAAGGAAATTTATGTTACATAATAATTATATTTACATTGATAGTTTAAAATAATTTGTATAAGTATATGAAATCTTACCATTTGCAATGACATGGATAGAGCTAAAGGTTATCATGTTGAGTGAAATAAGTCAGAGAAAGATAAATACCATATGATTTCACTTATATGCAGAATCTAAGAAAAAAAGAACAAATTAATCAAAAACAGACTCATAAATATATTGGACAATCTGGTGACAGAGGAGAGGGAGTTTGGGGGACTGGGAGAATGGGGTGAGGGGTTACAGCAGTACAAATTAGTAGTTGATCGATAGTCTATATTGGGAATATATGTAAAATGAGTCAATATATCTTTATGGAATAACTAAATGGGGATGGGGAGCATGGAATAGGGAATGCAGTTAGCATTAATATACTGGCTAGGTAGAGAGACAGAGGAGAGAAAGAGCAATTAGGGGGATCGCTTTATGAACTATATAAATGTCAAACCAATGTACTGTATACTTGAAACTAATAAAATAATAATATTGATTCTAGGGAACAAAAGAAGAAAGAATTTATATACTTCTCACAAGGAGGTGGGGGAAGTCCAATGCAGTTGTGTCATCAAGCAACTCACCTAGTAGCTGGGTAAGGACTGAGGTGAAGACAAAATTAATGAGTGAGGCGTGGCCTGAGGGGTGGGAAAATAACCACTAGGACACTTGGGAATTTACCCTGGGGCTTGGCATATGAAAATGAGTCAATATATCTTTATGGACTAACTAAATGGGGAAGACTGGTCCCTTCCACTATGGGTATCTACTTACAGGGACCTGCGGAGCCAGAATTTGGGACCAATGGAACAGCCGTTACTGAGTTCATCCTGCTGGGCTTGGTAGAGACACCAGGGCTGCGACCAGTTGTCTTTGTACTCTTTCTTTTTGCCTACCTGGTCACAGTTGGGGGCAACCTCAGCATCCTGGCCGCCATCTTGGTGGAGCCCAAACTCCACACGCCCATGTACTTCTTCCTGGGGAACCTATCAGTGCTCGACGTTGGGTGCATCACTGTCACTATTCCCTCAATGTTGAGTCGTCTCTTGTCTCAAAAGCGTACAGTTCCCTATGGAGCCTGCCTCACACAGCTTTTCTTCTTCCATCAGTTGGCTGGTGTGGACTGCTTCCTGTTGACAGCCATGGCCTATGACCGATTCTTGGCCATCTGCCGGCCCCTCACGTATAGCACCCGCATGAGCCAGATGGTCCAGAGAATATTGGTGGCTATGTCCTGGGCTTGTGCTTTCACCAATGCACTGACCCACACTGTAGCCATATCCACGCTCAACTTCTGTGGTCCCAATGTGATCAATCACTTCTACTGTGACCTCCCACAGCTCTTTCAGCTCTCCTGCTCCAGCACCCAACTCAATGAACTGCTCCTCTTTTGTCTGAGTATCCTCATGGCAGGTGTACCTGTGATTCTTATTGTTACCTCCTACATACATGTGGCAGCTGCTGTCTTGAGAATACGCTCTGCAGAGGGCAGGAAGAAAGCCTTCTCCACATGTAGCTCCCACCTCACAGTGGTGGGCATCTTCTATGGGACTGGTGTCTTCAGTTACATGCGTCTGGGCTCAGTGGAGGCTTCGGACAAGGATAAGGGGATTGGCACTCTTAATACTGTGATCAGCCCCATGCTGAACCCACTCATCTACAGCCTCCGGAACCCTGATGTGCAGGGCGCCTTGCAACGGGTGCTCACAGGGAAGCGAGCCCTTGCATGAAGAGCGTCTGTGGAAGGTAGAACCACAGCAAGTGAGCAAAATGGCTTTTTTTTTTTTTTAGGAAATGAGACTTCTTATTCCCCAAGGAGGCTTTCCCTATTATTAGGTGTGCAAGCTCTGTAGACCTGAACCCTTGGCTGGTCGCCACTTTGTCTTAGCTACCCTTTTCACTCCATATAAAGGTAGAACCTGGGAAGCTCTGTATCTTGGTCCTACCGGCATGTTTATTTTTTGCGTGAATTCTCAAAAATATACCAGCAAAAATTCTCTCAAACTGAAATATGGAAAGTCACAGCCTGGTGCCAAGTATTAGCACATCCTCCTGCCAGGCTTCCTCTGAAACAGCTCCTCCAACCTGCTTTAACATGGATCGCACACAAGGATACCGATCTAGTACAGTATAATTTGATACACTGATTTCCAGTACTTTGTCTACATCGGAAGATTCTAGAGTATTTAATAATGGAGAGTTTATATTTCCTTTGGAATCTCTTATTTTTTTCCTAAATATCCATTGATTTTTAAATTTTCATTAGAAATTATGTTTATAAAAATGAAAATAAAACAAAATTTTACCAGTGGAAAATTAAAGTCAAAACCTTCACCCTCTCTGTTCCCATTCTTAATAATTAATTTTCTAGAAAAAAAAACACTGTTAAGAATTTAGTGCTTACCCTTCTAGTTTTTTGTATGTATATACACATGTTTATAAATTTTCATATCAATATTAACATGCTTATGTATATTTCACATCAAAAAGGGGCATGTTATGACATATGTTTGGTTTACACAGATTTTTTTAACCTGTCAAATACCCAAAAACTTACCTTATCCATTTTAATGACACCTAGTGTTAATTTATGCATTAATTATAATTTAATTAACCATATTCCTTTTGATGCAGTTTAGATTGTTTCTAGATTTACTGCAATTATGATTAATGTAAACAATATTCATTAGAGATGTGTTTCTATTATCTTGAAAGCATTTCCATAAGATAAGTTTTAATTAGTAAGGTTCCTGAGTTGAATAAAATAAAAATATGGATTTTTGATATATATATTTCCCTCTTAGTCTACAAAAAAATTTATTATTCCAAAGGTGAATAAAACTGTTTGTCCCCACATCTTGTTAAAAGTGGCTATTATAAATAAATTCTTCTAATTTTGACAATATAATGATTGAAAATTACCAGTTATTATTTTAATATGCATTTCTTTGATGTTCACATGAGGTTGAATATATTTTCAAATGTTTATTATCCATGAAGTGGACTGAATTGTGTCCCACCCAAATTCATATGTTGAACCCTTAATCCCTAATATGACTGTATGTGGAGATAGGATTTTTAGGAAATAATTAAGGTTAAATAATATTAATTAGGAAATAATAATGGGGTATTTTGGGAAGTAATTAAAGTTAAATTAGGACCCGGATCTGATAGGACAGTGGCATTATAAGAGAGGAAGAGACTGAGAGAGAACTCTTCCTCTCTTCCACCCATGTGAGGACACAGTGGGAAAGTGGCCATCTGCAAGCAAGGAAAATAGCTCTTGCCAGAACCTCACCATACTAGTACCCTGATCTAGTTTTCAAAATTGTAAAAAAATAAATTTCTGTTGTATAAACCCTCAGTCTATGGTATTTTGTTATAAAGGCCTGAGCTGACGAATATAATCCATTAATATTTCCTCATTGGGAATTATTTTTTCCCAAGTTTATTGAGGAATAATTGACAAAGATAATTGTATATATTTAAAGTGTACAATGTGATTATTTGATATACATTGTGGAATGATTACTAAGATCAAGATAATTAACACATTCATTACTTTACATAGTCAACTCTTTTTCATTTGTGATGAAAACACTTAAGATTTACTCTCAGCAAATTTTAAGTATACAATACCATATTATTAACTATAGTCATTATGCTATGCATTAGACTCTCAGAACTTATTCATCTTATAACTGAAAGTTTGTACTCTTTGACCTACATTTTTCCATTTTCCCTTTTTCCCCAGTCCCTGGCAACCATCATTCTACGATTTCTATGACATTGGTTTTTTTTTTTTAAAAGATTCCACACACAAAAGATACCACACAGAGTATGTCTTTCTGTCTCGCTTATTTCATTCAACATAATGCCATCAAATTTCACCCATGTTGTCATAGTGGCAGGAATTCCTTCTTTTTTATGGCTGAATAATATTCTTTTATATATATATATATAAAAGAATTGCGTGAAGAGCATTTTGTTTATATATACATACCACATCTGTCAGAGAACATTTAGGTTATTTCCATATCTTGCCTATTGTGAATAATGCTGCAGTGAACATAGGATTACAAATATCCCCTTGAGATAGTGATTTCATTTTCTTCAGATATATAACCAGAAGCCAGATTATTGAATCATATGGTAGTTCTACTTGTAATTTTCCGAGTAACCTCCATACTGTTCTCCATAGTGGCCCTACCAATTTACATTCCCACCAATAGTGCAAGAGAGTTCCCTTTTCTCCACATCCTCACCAACCTGCTATCTTTTATCTTTTTTGATAATAGCCATGTTAACACCAGTGAGGTAATATCTCACTGTGGTTTTGATTTGCATTTCTCTGATAATTAGTGATGTCGAGCACCTTTTCATAAACCTATTGGCAATTTGCATGTCTTCTTTGGAAAAATGTCTATTTGGGTCTTTTGCTCTTTTTAAAAATTGGATTATTTATTTATTTTTTCTTTTGTATGATGTTGTGTGAGTTCTTTATATTTTTTAGGTCTTAACTCCTTATCAGATATATAATTTGCAAATATTTTCTCACATTCAGTAGGTTGCCTATTTGATTTATTGATTGCTTCTTTTGCTGTACAGAAGTTTTTTAGTCTGATGTGGCTAAGGTCAATAGTGGCAAAGACTACAGGGGGTCTTTGGTGGCCCAATCTGTGGAAGCCCTGCAGGTAGCAGTGGTGGCTAGAGTTATTGGGTTCCTTAGTGGCAAAGGTTGCTGGTGTCCTCTTGTTTTTCTAATTTGCCCATGGGGGAAGTTCCAGCCAAAAGGATACCTCTTTTACCAGGTCTGGTGTGCTGACACTCAGAGTGGCAGCAGAGTCAGAATCCTGGGGCCAGGTCCACATGGAACTACCACAGTGCCTGGGTTCTGGGGCACAGTGCACTCGTGGTGGTGATAGTACTGGGGTCACTTTTATAAGGGCACTAATACCATTCATGAGGTTTCCACCCTTATGTCTAATCACCTACCAAAGGCCCAACCTCTTAATACCATCACATTGGAGATTAGGATTTCAACATTTGAATTTGCCCAGGATGGAGGGGACACAAACATTCAGTCCATAGTAGTGTCACTACGTGTTCAATACAACTTTAAACTGGGTTCAAGGATTAAAGATCTTTGACTACCAAGATGATGTGTACCTAGGTTGAAAATCCATATGAAGGCTGGTTTGCATTGATCTTTCTATTCTTGCATTAATACAATACTGGAGTAGTTGTTTTGCTCTTTTACCTAAGAATTATTTTAAAAAGTGTATTTAATTTCCTTATGATGTTATTGATGTTTAAGCTTCTGCTATCATTTATAATTTTTATGTATAATACTTTTATAGTTTTAGATTTAGAAAAATGTTACTGAATGATGAAACGCCTTAACATTTATATATTATATCCTTAAGCCAATGATGCAAGCCTAACACTGGAGGGTCAGCTCCCCATATGACCACCAAGTCAAGGTCATAATTCTTTGCAGTGAGAGTAAGTAGCAGATATAATAGGAGAACAAAAGATTTACACTGGAGCTAGCAGCTGGAAGTTGATCTCAGTGCTATGGACTGTGCTATTAGGGTAGAGCAGAGGCCATTATTACCAAGAGTTGAATGCCTTAGATTCATTCCTAGAGCATAGTCCATGGTATATTTGAAACAATATTTGTCACAAACAACAGAAGCTAAAAGTATATTATTTGGGGGAGAAGGGTTAATTGGAAGGGAGTGGGAAAGTAAGTCATATAGTGTAATCGTTGAGATCATGTACTTTGGAATCAGATGAATGCAAGTTTGAATTCCAACTCCTCAAGGTTCTAACTATGTGGACTTAGACAAATTACTGAATCACTCTGAACCTCATTTTATTTATCTGAACAATAGGTATAAAAAAGGTATCTACCTCATGGAATTATTGCAAGGCTTGATTGGGATTTAGTGTGTATAAAGCTCATGATATGGTGTCACATGTATAACAAGCACATGATAAATGTTATCGACTATTATTATGTTAATGACAATATTGGTGATCTCCTACTAGGAACTTTGTGTATTACTTCATTAATTCCCCCAGCAACCTGAGAGGGGATATTACTGTCATTCTACAAATAACAAAGTCGGAGTCCAAAGGGGTTCAGTAGTCGCTGATAACTGGAAGAGCAGGTCAATTATTTATCTACAAAGTCCATCAGGTTTCCCAAAGAGAGTAGTCTATCACATGGGTCTGGAGAATAATTAATTGAGGAGGACACAAGAGCTTAAGGGCAGCACCATACAGCCTCTCCAATTTCTTCTTTCTCTCTATCTCTGTCATTGTACTGTCATCTTCTAAAGGTATGGACCAGAAACTTATGGTAGGGGGCAACCCCTGAGGGGGCATCCCCTGTTCCCTCCTGGCACAGCACAGTGCCTCTGCCATCTCTTAGAATCATTATGGGACTCCCAAGACACAGTCTCTATGGCCATCACTAACAAGGCCCAATGTGAGTATGGACTTGGTTCCTGAAGATCCATTAAGAATTTAAAGTTGGAAAGGGCTTCTCCAGCTTTTGCCTCCTTTCTTGTGTCGCTTCCTCATTCCCAGGTTTAGGAGTTATCTTGTCTCTGCCCCCAGGTCCCACTTGGACCTGACATCTGGGAGAACAAAACCCTCAGTCTAGGGACCCAGATTTCATCCTGGCTCCACCTCTAGTCCCCTGGGTGACTTTGGGAAAACAAACAGCTCTTCTATATCCCATGTGTTAAATGGAGTTATTATGGTAACTGCCCTGTCCCCACAGATTAATATGGGGGATAGAGATAATATTTAGAAAAATTCTAAATCATCACAGAAGTATGAGGCACCACTGCTTTAACACTGCGGTATTTATTAGTGCTTGTATTATCTACTTGTCCTTAGCTCTCCCCACATCCTCCTCCCCCTTCTTGGTCTAATTTTGAGGTCTCATGAGGGATAACACTATGTCAGAGAAGTTCCCTGTCAGAGATGGTCTTGGCCTCTCTCGATCTCATATATATAGTCCCTTACTTGTCCCTGGAGTAGCTGAATGAGCTTGTATAGATTCTCACCTACTTTCCATCCTTTTCCATGAAATCTCACTGGTTTCTGTGTCAACACAGGTGAGTTCTTTTTTCATGGTCCTCCCTCTGCTCCCATGTGATGAGGAAGGGACTTTAGTTCTTACTGAGTAAGTAAAAACTCTTGGTTTTACAGATGCAACAACCAAGGTCTCAAAAGCAAAAGTAAGAGACTTGCTCAGGAGGACATATCAGAAAAGTGGAAGAGCTGGGGTCTATAACCCAGAGATTGGGGTTCCTCCTCCAGGCATCTACCAATTCCCTCTTTGTACATGAAAGTTCGCTTTTCTATTCTCTTAGGGGTGAGTGGGATGAGATTCAGTGTTCAACTTACCATGCTCAGAACCCAGTCCTTATTGGGCAGCCCTGTCCAGATCCCTAAGACCAAACCTTTTGGAACATCAGATCAGGGAGCAGTAACAGCATATGAGAGAAGCCTCATATGGCCCCCAAGAGTGGGGCTCTAGAAGGGCCTCCTCATCAATGATCACTCCTAGGGTATCATGAACACTGAAGTCCTGGATGGATAGTCCAGTGGACAATCCAGAATTAGGAGTTCTTATATAAGCTTTGTCCTTTGTTGACTGAAGACTAGATAGCAGATATTATGGGAGCATATTATTCTGGCTCATGACTTGTTTATTTAGGATTATTTCTTCTGATTATAGAATATGTGGAAGTTTATATAAAAAGCTGTGTGTCAATGTGTGGATTGCTACAACTGCTTGTCTTATCTAGACAAATGGAGAAGTCATCTCTACAGCAGTAATCTTGTGCCTTTCATGTGACTCTTTACCTCCTCCAAATCACATTAATTCTTCCAAGTCTAGCACAAACTCCCTTTGTCCAGAAACCCTTTCCTCACTACTGTAGTCCACAACAAAGCCCTCTTTGTCAGAAAACCTGGTTGTCAACCAATGCATTTATTCATTTATTTATGAAAATACATATAACTAAAATGAGTTTATGCATATAGTTCCTAAAGTTGAATCAGACATGAATCTTATCTTTAAATAGGACTGGAGGAACTACACTAAATTACTAAATGATTATGCCAGAAGGTGCAATAGTAAGTGGCATGTAAAAAGGGCAGTGAGAATGTTGAAGATGCAAATATCACTTTTAAACAGGCACAGATCAGGGAGGTATTTCTGGAAGAAGTAGCTTTTGAGCGGAGTCTTCAAGACTTTGACTATATGATGTTGGAAGAAGGATAGTCTATATAGAGGAAATAACATAAGCAAAGGTGGGAATATAGGAAGTCACAGTGTTTGCAATCTGATGACATGGTTTAAAATAAAAAGGGAAACCAGAGGGGCAGCTGCTGACTGTGACCATGGGCCACCCAAGGGACTCATTTGAACTTCAGCTACGGCAGTCTGCAAGGCAAAACTTTGGGATCTACGAAGGCACAACAATAGCAAGTGTGGGAGTGGGTCTTTGAGTCCTAAGAATAGTCAGAATAATTTGAGAGAGAATTACAGGAGAATTATAGGGTCCTTGAGATGCCTTGGGTTTAGCGTCAAATGTATGCTAACATCATAAAAATTATTGGGGTGCTTAAATTTTTTTCTCCGTTGCAGGAAAGTTTATGTATACTTGGTTTATTAAAGTTTAAACAAAATTTCAACAGCTTTATGAGTCTAGAGATTGCTACTAGAGTAATTATTTCTTTGACAATATTTTTGTTTTACTTTTTCCCCTGTTTCTGTTTTATTGAGATTTTTAGATTGTTCTTAAATATTTTTTATTTATATTTTCCTTTAATTGTGCATATTTTATTGAATTTTTCTATTTAATTAATATATAGTTACAGGGAATTTTCTCTTAAAAAATTTTTCCTGTGTATCTCTGGCCATAACCTTTCTAACTTGTAATTGTTTGTATTTACTCATTTTTTTTCTTGTTTATACTGTCTCAGATGTCGGTCTATTTGATTATGTAAATGGATTTATTTTTCTTTTGTCTTTCTAATTTATCATTCATTCATTCATTCTGTTACTCTGTCTTCCACCCTTGCAATCCTCTTCCCCAGAGAAGACAAATATTCCAGATTCTTGAGTAACCTTCTGGATATCTTTTTACAAGCAAAAAATATATATGTTATGTTGTGTTATGTTATGTTATATTATAATGTTATATTATACTATACTATGTTATATATGTGTGCATGTGCGTGTATGTGTGTGTATACTTTCCCTCATTTTTAATGCAAACGAAGCATACTATATTCATCCTACAAGTTGTATTTTACATTTAATAATATAGCTTTGATATTTTTCAAATCAGCACGGATAGAGCTGTTTCCTAAGCTGCATAGTATTCCTTTGTAAGGATATACTATAATGAATTTAGTCAGCCCTCTAATCATAAACAGGTTATTTTTAATTATTTGCTATTACAAATAATGCTGCAATAAATAACATCACACATGTCACTTTTTACATGTGACCATATGTCTGTTAGATAAGTTCCCAGGGTGTAAAAAATGTATTTGTAATTTTGAAAAATATTGCCAAATTGCCCTTTTTCCTTTTCACTTCTACCTTAAAACTGTCCTTCGAATGCCCCTTATGGTCAACCCTAACCTGGAACCATACAGAGGATGAAATTTGGAAAATGTAGTCCCAGCTTAGCTAATTTGTTGGAATTTTTGAATTTTAATAGATTAATCAATTTTGGTTAAAGTTTTTCTATATTTTAAAGCCGTCCTCACACTATTCGAATTCTCCAATTTTTCCCCCAAATTTTATGGTTTAATTTTTATATTTAAATATTTGACCCATTTAGAAATTATTTTTTCAAAATAATGTGAGGTATGTATATAACTTATGTTTTTCCCAGATAGCTATGTTATTGCCTCTATTAATAGTATTTTAACAATTTTTCTTTAAATTGGATTGTGATTAAATATTATTGTTTGTGTTATTTATTCTTTCAAGATTTGCTGAATTTCTGGTTGATATATGCTCTTTTTAGAGGGTAAATGTTTCCTGGGTACAAGTTTTCATATCAGTTTTACCTCTTATTCCCTTTCACCATTTTCACTCATCCCTCAACCCCCGCCCCTCTGGCAACCAACAGTTTGTTCTCTGCATCTGTTAATTGTTGAATTAATATAGATTATATACAACAAAAACATTCTTCAAAAATGAATGAAATTTTGTATTAAATTTATTGGGGTGACATTGGTTAATCAAATTACATAGGTTTCAAGTGTGCAATTCAATAATACATCATATGTATATTGCATTGTGTGCTCAGAACCCAAAGTTAAATTTCCTTCTGTCACCATATATTTGACCCCCTTTTCCCTTATCTACTCCCTCTTTCCCTCTGGTAACCACTAAACTGCTATCTGTGTCCATGAGTCTCTGTTTCTTAGTCTTGTTCATTTGTTGCTTTCAGTTTTATATCCCACGTATAAGTATAATCATATGGTTCTCAACTTTTTCTGTTTGACTTATTTCACGTTGCATGATAATCTCAGAATCCATTCATGTTGTCATAAATGGCAGTATTTCATCTTTTCTTATGGCTGAGTAATACTCCATTGTATATTTGTACCACACCTTTATCCAGTGGATCACAGAAGGTAACAGTGCCATACTATGCACCCTACTTCCATTATTGCAAAGAAGAGCTTTTGATTTTGTTCCTTAGCGAGTGCCCTTTTCCTATGGAGAATTATACTTGTCTAGCTTTTTTTATGGCCATAGATTTTCTCTCTCTGCCACTCTCCTATTTGATCTCCACTATTCTTGAAGCCTTCTCGCTTAGTTTGTAGATTAGTGTTTTGGATGTTTACTAGTTTCTTTGAAGATAGAATTTGCATTTTTATTCCTGTTTTGCTTGTCTTGGGAAAGAATGAGTTTTGAGAAGAGAAAATTCCAGATTTACTCTGCCATATTCAAACCAGGAATACATGTTCTACTTATTTGTTTTCTGAAGAGTTTTGTCCTTCATAATCTCTACAAATAGATTCTTTCAGCTAAGACAGG
>NW_011888831.1:3268036-3276826 GCF_000151845.1 Pteropus vampyrus
GCCTGCCTCACACAGCTTTTCTTCTTCCATCTCTTGGTTGGGGTGGACTGCTTTCTGTTGACAGCCATGGCCTATGACCGATTCTTGGCCATCTGCCGGCCCCTCACGTATAGCACCCGCATGAGCCAGATGGTCCAGAGAATATTGGTGGCTGTATCCTGGGCTTGTGCCTTCACCAATGCACTGACCCACACTGTAGCCATATCCACGCTCAACTTCTGTGGTCCCAATGTGATCAATCACTTCTACTGTGACCTCCCACAGCTCTTTCAGCTCTCCTGCTCCAGCATCCAACTCAATGAGCTGCTGCTCTTTGCTGTAGGTTTTATAATGGCAGGTACCCCTGTGACTCTCATTATCACGTCCTATGCCCATGTAGCAGCTGCAGTTCTAGGAATCCACTCAGCGGCAGGCAGGAGGAAAGCCTTCTCCACATGTGGCTCCCATCTCACTGTGGTTGTCATATTCTATGGTTCAGGTATCTTTAACTACATGCGACTAGGTTCAGCCCAGCTTTCAGATAAGGATAAAGCTGTTGGAATTTTTAACACTGTCGTTAACCCCATGCTGAATCCAATCATCTATAGCCTCCGGAACCCTGATGTGCAGGGCGCCCTCTGGCGGATGCTCACAGGGAGGCGGTCACTGACTTGATAAGGTTGGAGCGTCACTTTCTCCTTTTCTTTTTTGGGACTAAAGGAGAAATCCTCTGGAGCCAATAACTAGGACAAACATCCAGAACTGCTTGTATCTCCCTGAGCATGAGGATTTTTTGTAAGGGATAACAGTTATTGTTTCCCAAAGAAGCTCTGCTCAATGATAGTCAAAGGGCATGTAAATTAATGCTAGGTCAGTCCCCTTGGCAAATTACAGCCTCAGTCATCATGGGCTCCCCTTTCTCGGTAGAAGTGAAACCTAGGAAGCCCTGCATGCTTACAGGTTCATGTCCCACGTGAACCTGTAGCAGCTGCAGTTGGTTATAGCTTAGGTCCCACCCCCTCTTCCCTAACCCTGCTGCAGGGGGTCATCTGAGTCCCTCAAGTTCGAGTATGGTTGGTCTGTTTATAAAACATAGGCCTAGAGATCAGGATTATTTTATTTCTCCTATCAGGTTACTATAAGCCTAAAAAAGCAGCTCATCTCTTCCTATCACACAAAGATGCTATGGGATATAGAGGAGACAGATAGAGAGCTGTATGGTCCTGTATTCTCTAGTAACTCAGGAGAACATGATCCCTGTGTGCAAAAATTTAAAACTCCATTAACACATATGATAAATTTTATAATATAAAATTCAATTCTCCTCATCTATCTCTCCTCAAATCTTTTGAAAAGATAAGCATTTATAATTTAAATGTTATTTCAACATTTAAAAAAAAATCAGAATACTCAATATGAAATTCCTTTCTAAATTCTCACTCAGTCCCCAAATCAACTAGCTATGACAATCCATATCTGTAAATACAAGTCTGTTGTATTCGGTGATGCCTTACCCTAAAGTTCTCTTATCAGTAGGAAAACATGTCTCTAACCTAGAACAATATCTCATCTTGTTTTCTGCTTATCAGCCTTTAGTTCAGTAATCATTTAGCTGAATTTTCCTTCTGATCTCACTTTTACGACTAATCACCCATTCCTGGCATCTCTACTGTGCCACAGAGGTTTCCCAATTAATTTCCCTAAAACTTCCTATGGCTTGACTTCTCCATGGTATTTTATGGGAATGAAGGGATTGAAAAGGTGGGATAGGATGGAGGTGAAGAGAAAGAACATGATAGAAGCAAAACAAGATTGGAGGTGGGGAGTTTGTGGGGAAAAATGAAAATAAAAGATGAGGAATAGGGGCAAATAGATTGCAAGCAAAAGGAGTTGAGTAGAAAAGATAAAGGTATTGGAGAAGACCAAATAGGGTAGAGATTGAATGGAGAGATTGGATAAAATGCCTTAAAACTTGTAAAAGATCAGAGGAAGGAAGTTGGGGTAACATAATTAGTAGGTTAGGGATTGGAGGTGTGAATTTCTTATTTTGTACTGTCCACCAATAACCAGTTCTGGCAGGCCTAATGCCATCAATGTAGTTCATTCTCTCTACCAAGAATAAAATAACTTTTAAGTTTTAACAAAAGTGCTAAAAAGCGTACAGGGGACTCATTTTCTGCTTCTCTAAATGGAAGGTCCTCCTAGAATGTCAGGGAGGTTTATCAGACGAGAAAAGAGAAGAAAAAGAGTGCTGGTATTTTATCCACCTATATCTTTAAAATGTCATCAGAGTTTATGACTAACTCTCCAACTTAATAGTTTACTCCCTGCCTTTTGGGCCTTGCCTGCCAATACTGTCAAAGACTTGGGGAAAAGATAGCTCTTTTCCGATCCTTTTTTAGTCACCAAACTTCAAGGATGCAAAGAGTGAGTTTCCTCCAAGGAAACTGTCAAGGAAAACCTGCAACATGGTTCTCGCTTCATCACTTCCACTCAATCCACAATGCTCCTGACCTCGAGAAAATTCTATACCTTTTCTGGGCCTATATTTGATAGAGGCACAAGGTTATCAACATGATTCTTCCACCTCTAATGTTCTCTAGTCTACTAGTCTGAATGAACAGAAAGACTGTCTCACTCTTTTGACCCTGAAGAGTTACCACATCTCCTGCCTTTACTTCTTCTACCCACCAGCATTTAACCCTGTAACAAAACAGAGCTTTTTGTTTACTTTTTAAAAATCCCTGGCCTTTTTGCCATATGAACACTCATCTAAAACCACAAGGGAGGATTTTGTGTGGCATCATCACTGGGGTGAAATAGATCAATGGGTTCAGCATCATAAAGAATGACCAAGGACACTGATTTGCAGCACTTTGTCCACCTTCTAGGATCATAGTATTTTCTTAAACAGTTTAGAGATTGTTCACTTTCCTTTGGAATTTATCTCTTTTTAAATTTCCAAACTGGAAATTTCTTGCTACATAAATATTTTATCATGCATGTAATGTAAAATGTTGTAAAAGTTTAAACAATATAGAACATCATCATCAACCTTCTATACCATTCTTACAATAATCTCACTCTTTAAATGTAACCATTGATAATAGTTGGTGTTTAACTTATCAGACAAATGGACACACAAACACACACATTCAAAACATCATACTATTTTGTAATCTGTTTTTCCCCTGTCCACATTACATAGTATAATTCTTTGCATGTCAACCAAGAAATCTATCATCCATTTTAAAGGCCACAAAATATTTTATTTTATGTATAAACTATAACCTATTTATGCAAACCTCTGATATAATTCAAATTATTTCTTTTTTCTTTTTCCTTTTTTATAATTGCTAATAATACTAGGATAGTATTCTTATTTACATGTCTTTCCATACATCTGAAATTATTTTCACTAGTTAAATTCATAAAAGTAATTTATGTGTGTGCATGTGTGGGTACAAACACTAAAGAAATGTAAAGTTAAAAATTGGTAAATATTTTGCTCTTCTATTTGCCAAAAAAATGTGTACCATTTTACATCTTGATTGGCAGCTTGAGAATTGCCAGAGCAATTTGCAAGGGCAGATTGAGAATGCTTGTTACCTTACTTGTTGACTTCATTGGATGTTATAAATAAAACTTTGATAATTAGATTAAATATTGCATTATTTTTAAATTTGAATTTCTTTGTTTATTTTGGTTGAATAGATGTTTATATATTTATTCGTTATTTGTATTTATTCTTTGAAAATTGCCTGTTCATGTTTTTGCCCCTTTAGGGGTAATTTATCTTTATCTTAATGATTTGTGGAAACACTTTATGTTTTAGAATGGTATTTCTTTGCCATATATGTTGCTGATATAATCTTCAGTTTCCTATTTGTCTTTAACTTTGTTTAGGGTGTCTCTTGCCCAAATTAAATTTAACATTTCTATGAAATTTATTTTGATTTATGTCATGCTTAGAAAAAACTTACTTTTCCATCTAAATGCTGTATAAATATTTGTAAGTGATGTTTTTCTACTACTATTATGTCAAATATTTAATACATAAAGAATTTATTTTTGTGTATGTTCTAACTTTTTTCCCCAGTGGAGAAATTGCCCAACTGCATAAAATGTAAGCTTAATGATACATATAGTATGATAATTATGATACATAATATTATAATAATCATCAAGATGGCCGAAAAGGAGGTCCCCACTCATACTTCCCCCTCAGCAGTAATGTTTGGCAGCCATACTTGGACAAAAGTGCTTTTGTGGGAGCTTTTGGATTTAGGTAGGAGATTATGAGAACCTGCTGGAGCCCAAGATTGAGGGGGGATGATTTGAGAAGGCAGGTCTGTGCCCGGATGGCAGATTTGCTGATAGTAGTCCTGGCCACTGACCTGGTAACAGACCTGTCTCCCTGTGGACTCAACTACAGTCCCATTTGGCCTTGGTTTTGTCACCAGCAATATCTGCCAAGGGACCTGGCAGTAGTCATGCCCACCTGTGCCCTGGTTGACAGGCCCATCAACCTCGGTCCTGGCTGTGAATGCTGAAGTGGCCCATGATTCACCTCCAGCTTCTCTTAGCAGTTAGTCCTGCCTGCCCAAGGACAAGGTAGGAGATACAACCATCCATGTTCCCTGAGACAGGCCCTCCGACCTTGGTCCAGCTGCAGACACTGAGATGGCCCTGTAACTTGGCTTTAGCACCTTGCAGTCATGGGCTAGGAAAATCTTGCTTGTCCAGAGACCCACCAGAAGACACATTCTTCTTCCATGCTCTCAGAGGTAGGGCCACTGACCTCAATTCAACTGAGTTCAACTGCAGATCTTGAAGTGACTCCAGCTCCCACAATAATCCAGCTCCTACCCCTTGAAGACATGGGCTGGGAACACTTCTGCCTACCCAGGGACCTGAAGGAAGACACAACACTGCCAAACTTGGTCTGACTGTGGGTCTCGAAAAGGCCCTATAACACAAACAGACTCGGGGACATGGACAATGGACTAGTGGTTACCAGAGGGTAGGGGGTGGGAGAGGAGGGAAGATGTAGACAGAGTAAAGGGAGTCAAATATAGGGGGTTGGGGGACAGTGAAGTGGGTAAAGGGGATCAAATATGTGGTAGCTGAAGGAAACTGGACTTTGGGGGGTAATCACACAATAGAATATATAGATGTCAAATTATAATGTACACCTGAAAATTGTATAATTGTATTAATCAATGTTACCCCGATAAACTTAATTTAAAAAAAAGAAAAGAAAAGGCCCTATAACCAATATCCAGCTTCAAAAGGACATCTGAACAGTTTAAGAACAGTTCCAGGCATCCTTGCCAGGACGTTACATCATGAACCATAAAAAATTCTCCCATGTCAATTAACTTTCCCTATTCAACCTTTCATTCTATCCCACTCTTTCAGTCCTCATGATTCACTCCCACATTGCTTCTCTATAAACTGGGGGAACTCCAGTTTCTGCCAGGATATAGTTTTTAGTTTTTTTATTGCTGTTATAACAAATTACCACAAACTTAGTGACTTAAAACAACAGAAATATATTCTCTCCTGGTTCTGAAGTCCAAAAGTTCAAAACGAGTCTTACAGGGCTAACTTCAAGATGCCAGCAGGGAAAGTTTTTCTGGAGGCTCCATGGGAGAATCCATTCCTGACCTCCTCCAGCTTCCAGTGGCTTCTAGAATTCCTTTGCTTGTGGCCACATACCTCCAATCTCTGCTTCCATCATCATATTGCCTTTTTCTCTTCTATAATCAAGTATCTCTCTACCTCTCTCTTATAAGGGCTCTTGTGATTACATTTAGGGCTCACCTGGATAATCCAGGATCATCTCCCCAGCTGAAGACCCCTAACAATCACATCTACAAAGTTCTTTTCACCATACAAAGTTGATTTTGGGGATTAGGACCTGGATAACTTTGGGGGCTATTATTCAGCTTGCCACATGCAAGTATGGGAATTCTTTTCGGTAAGTAAATTATTACCTCTTGGGGCATAGATGGGATTTCTTTTCTCGGAATATACCAAGACTAACCTAATTATTCAGGAGGCACTGAGAAGAAGTGGGAGAAAGGTCTTGAGGAAGACCTTGTAAGGCATTTGATTCTTATGAGGCATTTGCATGATCTTCAGGCAAAAGGAGATTGATCTCCTCTAGCAAGGGGGAAGGGATGCTTTTGCCAGCCAAGTGGGTTCAGGGGAGACTGGGAGTTCAAAATTCTCATGCTCAGCCTCTCAAACATCCCCATTCTAGAATTTAAGTTCTTATTCCTTCTCTATCAGGGCCCTGGATTTAGGACAGGAGAATCACCTAAGCTACATAATCAGCCTCCCTTGTAGCTCTGCCACCTTTACAATTAGGGCCTAGGTGTGGTTTTCACCACTGTTTGCCTTGTGGCTTCAGGAGATTAATGTCTCATTAAATGTCACCATGGAAGTGTTCTGGCTTTCACAACATACCCTGAATTGATAATTGGCTGACCTGGGCCTGTCATTCTGTTTCTTCAAGACTTCTAAGAAAGTTAACAAAAGCTATCCTTTATTCTTAAAACTCCACAGTTCTTAAAATCACCATGGTTCTCATAATATTAGTGTGCTAGGGCTAACACATAACCCAGTGATTTACTCTCCACCTATACCTCATCCCAATCTACCACAAGCGAGTCTTAGTAATTATGCTAGGGGTTATCACTGACTTTACTTACCCCAAGCAGTGATGAATGTTCCAGTTCCAGAATTTCATCTGGAGTATATGCCTCCTAGGGCTATCCCAGTACCAACTGTCAGAATTGGTTCCCACCAAAGCAGAGACTGAGATATAATGCATATGTAGTTTAAATTGGAAGTCATCTCAGGGAGCAAGAATAAGTTTACTTATTTGGGAGGTGGTCCCAGGGAACAAGACTGAGGTTAAGAAGAGATGAGACAAAGAAGAAAGAAGTATCTTTGACTGAGGAGTCATTACCAAAGTCCCCGCTGTGGACAGCAGAGACTGGATTGTGCAAGAGCATAGAGAATGCCTCCCAGAATTGTCTAAAGAAGAAGCAGTGGGGCATTTATCCATTGGCTCCTGTCTCCTATGTCAAGTTGCCTTTTGCACTCTGGGCCTCACATGTGCTCAGACCCAGTGAGCCTCCCATTGTTCACAGCATCAGAGGATCCCAAGGAAGTGGCTACACACAGGCAGCTCTCAATGACCAGAAGCCTGCAGAGAACTCTCCAACCCAGCCACGACTGAAATCAGAGAAAGGCTGAGCAAGATGTGTGTCAGAACATCTGCTATGTCTGCTACAATCTACTTCATAGAATTGTTGCAAGGACAGATAGGACTCTAGCTTATAAAGTTCTTAGCACATTATCATATCTGTTAACAAGCACTGATAAAAACTTGGCATGTTGATATATTGTCAAAACTCTATTAGCAGCTTAATGAATCTTCATAAATAATCTTCACAGCAATGTTCTGTGGGAAAAGATATACTCATTTCACAGATGAGGAAACTGAGGCCCAAAAGGGTACAGCAGTTTGTCCAAAGTCAAACCACTAATAATAACCAGACAAGCAGGTCTGTCTACAGTGCTTTTCCTACTGCACCAGACTTCTCTGGTGGGAGAAGAGCACTCTCTCTTGGGGGAGAGGGTGTTGGGTGAGTAATTATTGGTAGGTATAGGAGTCAGAAGAGCACATTTCTCAACCTTCCCACATCTTCTGTTTATTAATCTGTGACCTTCACTAGGGCTTTCCATTTCTAAGGACCTGGCCTAATCATATTGATAGGCAGCTTCCTAGGGGTCCTTCAAGTTCAATATAGCTTTTTTTTTTTACCGCCACTTCCAGAATCATTATAGTAATCCCAAAACGTAGTCCCAGTAGACCCCTCCCCACTAACAAGGCTATGAGGGAGAAAGTACCATATTCCTGAAAACTCATTAAGAAACTGGGTTGGAAGAAAGCTTCTCTCTCTTGCCTCTCTTCTGTGGCCTCATCCTCATCCTTAGGTACAAGGCAAGTCTGGGAATTAGCTTGTCTCTGCTTAAAGGCCCTGCTTGGGGCTGACATCTGGGAAAGAAAATGTATCCCTTAGGAGACCTGTATCTAGTCTCAATTATACCTTTAGCTTCCTGGGTAACTCTGAGGATATAGACAAGTTAAGTGGAATTTATATCACTTGCCCTAACTACCTACCATAAAGCCAGGGCTAGAGATGAGACCTTTTAAAAACAAGTCTAAATACCAGAATATGTAAGACATTGTTGATATATTTATGAAGGGCCTGAGTTGTTTCCAAAACAACTTGTCTCTCTCTTCATCTGTCTCCTTTTCCCAGAGGGCTAATTTTTGAGATGCCTCATCCCCCTACCCCCCGACCCCAGGGGATAACATCATTGTGAAGAAAGTCCTATGACAGAGAAGATATCATCTTGTTTTTCCTCATTTTCTTATATCTAAGCCCCTACTTGCATTCTGGGTAGATAACTGAGTCTACATAGCTCTTCATCTTCTTTCCTGAAGAAAACTCACTGGCTGCTCTGCCCATGCCTGGTGAGTATGCTCAGAGGTCCTTCCTCTGCTCTTCTGTTGCCATCAGCTCACATCCAACTTTACATATGGTGCAACCGATGCCCCTGAAAAGGGAAGACTTTTAGGGAAAGATCTGGGATGATAACTCAAAGATCTTGGTTCCTCTCCTGGACCCTTTGCCCATACCCTTCTTTCCTGGATGAGGCCTGCTCTCTGTTACTCTTAGGAGAGAGCGTGAAGGGATTCACCGAGTCTGGTTCACTGCCCAAGAGCCA
>NW_011888831.1:3278103-3291821 GCF_000151845.1 Pteropus vampyrus
CACCTACAGCACCTGGTCTTCCTGGGTGGTCTCCCATCCAAGTACTAACCAGGCCTGACCCTGCTTAGCTTCCGAGATCAGACGGGATCGGGTGTGTTCCGGGTAGCATGGCCATAGATGAGGAATGTCATTAATTTTTTTATTTTGAAATCTGCTTATTGGTTTGGGCTGATCCTTCTGTGTAAAATGGAGAAGTTCTATCTTAACCTCACTACATTCAAAAAAGAAGTCTGCTTTTATCTTGATTTATTTTTCTAACTTTTCTGACTTTTTCAGCTAGGAGAGGATGAGAGGGACAAGGTAACAGTGGTTTTGGGTATCTAAGCTGAGAGTAGGGTAAAGACACTGAGGTGATGGGGGAGGTCAGTAAGTGAGGTGTGGTCTGAGGAGCAGGAAAATCATCACCTGGAAAGCCAAGAACTTACCAGGGGTCTTTAGGTGATTTAAAACATTTACATTGAATAAATACATTGAGTAGACTGATGCTTTCGTTCCTGGGACTCTTCCTTATAGGAACTCATGGATCCAAAAGCTGGGACCAATAGGACAGCTGTTACTGAGTTCATTCTATTGGGCTTAGTGGAAACAGAAAAGCTGCAGTGTGTGGTCTTTGTACTCTTCCTCTTTGCTTACCTGGTCACAGTTGGGGGCAACCTAAGCATCTTGGCAGCCATCTTGGTGGAGCCCAAACTCCACACCCCCATGTACTTCTTCCTGGGGAACCTATCAGCTCTGGATATTGGATGTATCACTGTCACTGTTCCTGCAATGCTGGGTCGTCTCTTGTCCCACACGCATACTATTTCCTATGAAGCCTGCCTCTCCCAACTCTTCTTTTTCCACCTTCTGGCTGGGATGGACTGCTTCCTGTTGACAGCCATGGCTTACGACCGATTCCTGGCCATCTGCAGGCCCCTCACCTATAGCACCCGCATGAGCCAAACAGTTCAGAGGATATTGGTGGCTGTGTCCTGGGCCTGTGCCCTCACCAATGCACTGACCCACACTATTGCCCTAACTACTCTCAATTTCTGTGGTCCCAATGAGGTTAATCACTTCTATTGTGACCTCCCACAGCTCTTCCAGCTCTCTTGCTCCAGCACCCAACTCAATGAGCTGCTGCTCTTTGCTGTAGGTTTCATAATGGCAGGTGCACCTGTGGCCCTCATTATCACCTCCTACATCCATGTAGCTGCTGCAGTTCTACAAATGCGTTCGGTAGAGGGGAGGAAGAAGGCCTTCTCCACATGCGGTTCCCACCTCACTGTGGTTTGCCTCTTCTATGGAACTGGTATCTTCAACTACATGCGTCTGGGTTCAGAGGAGGCTTCAGACAAGGATAAAGGGGTTGGGGTCTTCAACACAGTTATCAACCCCATGCTGAATCCACTTATCTACAGCCTTAGAAACCCCGATGTTCAAGGTGCCCTCTGGCGGGTGCTTGTGGGGAGGCGGTCACTGACCTGAGAGGTGATAGGGTCCCTTTCTTCCTGCCTTTTCTGTGTTAAGGAAAATTTCACATGAAAACAATAACATGGGAACATGGTCCATAACCAATTTTCCTGTCTCCTGATGCCAGAAGATTTGTCCGATGTGTTTGTGCTGCAAAGAAATCCTACATAATTCATTCATTTATTTTACAACAAATATTTATTGAATTGCTTCCACGGTTTAGACAATTTTCTAGGGCACTGGTGGACAAAATGGACAAAAGTTTCTGCACTCATGCAACTCACATTGTAATGAAGGGAGACAAAATACATGAAAGAAATAAGCATCATATACGATATAACACATGATAAGTGCTCTATAGTAAAATAAATAGGATAGGGGGATATGAAGTTAGGCTCTGCAGAACAAGTCCCCTGGGAAAGTTGCCAGCTTGTTTTTGGCTGTGCTCACTTTCCAGGTCGAGTTGAAGCTTTGGAAGCCCAGTAGTTCTGGGCAGCAATGTCCAACAAGGAAGGGCTATTTGCTTAATCACAGCATAGGTAACCAAGACTGTCACTGTGAAGTTTTCATCTGATGGAGACTGAGATTCTCTCTGGATCAAAGAGCAGAAAGTTGTTTTAATCCATAGGCCCAGTGCCAAGGATTATTTTATTCTACTGTTAACCTTTTACCACCAAGAAAATCAGTTCCTTCTCTTCATTGCCACACAGAAATTCCATAGGACATTTAAGGTGCAGGCAAGGTCTAGAGAGGGAAATGGCCCACGAAATAAAAACCGCATTAATGTAGATATGATATATCTTTAGATCAAAAAGGAGAATTCCGTCTCCATCTTCTGCCATGTTTTTCTCTCTTATTGGATAAATCATTTTCTTCACATATATTATAAAATAATATAAAAAATAAGCATTTTTACTTCAACTAGGTCCTTAGAATTTTTAATGTAGAATGTCCAAATTGACCTAGCTCAGAAAATATCCATAAATGTAGTCCCTGGAAATAAGGCTTCTTTCTGACTTTATTAGTACATCATTATTGCTCCAACCCTGAGAAATTCTTCATCTTCATGTTTATCTAGACTTCAGTTCACCCATTCCTGATTTATATCTTTTCTCCACCCTTCCTTGGAAAGCTACTTAACCTGTCCTGGTAATTCTACTGTTTCTCTGCTGTATCATTCCTAAAACTGTTTATTCCTCCAGAGATTTTACACATATATGACATACATATTTCACATCCCGAGAACAATTCACATTCTGTGACCTGCTTTTTATTTTTCCTACACTTTATGCAACATAACCTTTTACATGACGATGACTAAAATCATACTTTCTGTATTTTAATGGTTGACTAGTACACATAAGCCATAATTCATTTAATCAAATCTCTATTGATATAATTTGGGTTGTTTCCAATTGTTTTCCAATAGCAAAGAGTGCTGTAACGAATAGCTTTACAGAAATGTATTTCTGATTTTCTGTAATTATTTACCTAGGATTAATTCCTATGAATAACTTTATCAAATTAAAAAAATGCAAATATAAATCTTGAGATACATGTACAAACATATATATTGTCCTCTTTCCAAAACTTTTGCACCAATTTGTACATGCACTAGGTTATTATAGTGCCTATTCACCTACATCCTTGTCATAAAGGGTTATTATAAATAAATATCTTTAATTTTTACAATGTGAAGGTTAAGAAATGACAGTATTTTTATCTAAACTTTTAATTCTAGTTAAAACTGCAGTTGGATCTCTTTTCACATAGTTATGAGCCAATTGTTTTTCTCCTTTCGAAATTGCATTTTGAGAGTTTTTGCCCTCTTTTCTACTGAATTGTTTGTTAGGAAATCTTAATTGTTATGGATATCAGCTTTTCGGCTCCTAGGTTGCAAATATTTTCTCTATCTTGCCATTTGTCTTTCAATTTGATATGTTTTGCCAAATAGATGTGTTCTGTTTTTATGTGGTCAAATGTTTTTGTCTTTTCTTAGAATGCTTTTTGATTTTGTGTTTCCCTTTGAGTGGAAAAGATTTTTTTCCGTCTGTATCAGGCAAGCTAGGCTAGGTTATATTGTGCTAAGAAACAGCCCCTAAAATCTCAGTGGTTTTCAACAGCCATGGTTAATTTCACATTCAAGTGACTTCAATTATCTGATGGATGTAAGAAGTCATTGTTTTTTAGATTGTTCATCTTTTTTTCTTATTGTAAGAACGAGAATAATGACTTCCAAGCTCTTTATATGTCGAAATGGAAACCAGAAGTCTACATTTTATTTTATTTGATAATTGCCTGTGGTGAACTTTTATGGTTTTTCTGATTTCTATTTCCCCTTTTCTAACATCTGCCGATTTCCACTTGGCATCCGGGTGGTTCCAGGGAGTGTGGTTACCCAGAGTGTGGAGGCACCAGCACATCTAACTGGCTTGGCCACAGTGATGGTCCTATGTGGGCATGTGACCTTAGTTTAATAAGATTCTTTAGACTAGTGACAAGAAGAACAATTCTGAGCTGTTCTAAATTAAATTACAGTGGGCAGAGAGTGAGAGGAGACAGAGCAGTTAGCCAGGTCATTAGTTGGGAGCCAGCTGACAAAAGACTGCTTGCATTCCTGAGTATATGTTGGAACTTTGAATTAACTTCCAATTTATTTCTGTGATTATCTACAAGAGAACATCCAGGCGCCACTAAACCCCAGGAGCCTCCGTTTCTTACTTACACATGAACTTTCTGGACTGTTGCCCACAAGCTATCCAAAAAAGCAAACACTTCTTCCTCACAGACCATGCTCCTATTATAGAACTGCCCTCGCTTCACCTTATCCTGCCCGCCCCTTATCTGTAGCCAGTGTAAATTCTTTCAAAACAACTCACATTTTTCCTCCACAAAACATAATGTGTAAAAGTGCTCCTCAACTCCAGTGCATTGGACATGTTGCCTGTTCCACCTAGCACTGCTGCTGGTGGTTTAGACTTCATGCTCTGGGAAGGAGAAGCTTTCATGCTCATTCACATGGTTCTTGGTAGGATTCAGCTCCTTGCAGGTTATTGGGTTAAGAGGGCTCAGGACCTCCCTGGCTATTAGCTGGAGGCTTCCTTTAATTCCTTGACACCAAGGCCTCTTAAAACATGATGATTCTTTCCTCAGATCAAAAGAAAAGCAAGAAATTTAGACAAAGATGGCAAAATAGGAGGTCTCCCTCAACAATATTTGGCAGCCATACACAGACAAAAGTACCTTCATGGAGCTTTGGGTTCCAGGTAGGAGACTGGAACACTGGCGGAGCCCAAGACCAAGAAGCGCTGTTTCAAGAAAGCAGACCTGCACCCAGGTGGCAGACTCATGGATCATCACATCCCCGTCCCTCTATGGACTCGGCTATAGTCCTCTAGTATTGATCCTGCCATCGGCACTGTCTACCAAGGGACCTAGCAGGCGTTGCATCCATTTGTGCCCCCAGGTGACAGGCCCACTGACTTTGGTCCTGGTTGTAGATCCAAGCAGTCTATGACCAGGCTCCAGCTCCTCTCAGTCATCAGTCCTGCCCACCCAGGGACGGAGCAGGAGACATACCTGTCTAAACCTCTGACCTCAGACTGCAGATTCAGAAATGGCCCCGTAACTCGGCTCCAGATCCTTTCAGCTGCAGACTGCAGGGTTATTTGTATTATATATGCATGTATATGTGATCTCACTTATATATGAGATCTTAAAAAATCTAACTCATATAATTGGAGAGTAGATTGGTGGTTGTCAGGGGCTACGGAGTGGGAGAAATGGGGGAATGTTGGCCAAAGTGTACAAACTTTAAGTTAAAAGATAAATAAGGTCTGGAGACCTCATGTACAATATTGTGACTGTAGTTAGTAATACTGTATTGTATACATAAAAAATGCTCTAGAGACAAAAAGAAAAAAAAAGAGAGAGACAGAGAAAGTGAGAGAGATCGTAGACTTTTAATACCTAATCTCAGAAGTGATGTCCCATCTTTTTTACTATATTCTATTTGTTAGAAGCAAGTCCCTAAATTGAGCTCACACACATGGAAGGGGTTGTACAAGGACACAAATACCAGGAGATGGAATCATTCAGATCCATTTTAGAAGCTGGCAAGCCCAGAACCCACACACCCATCAGGTGAATGGATACAAATGGAATATCAATCAATAATAAATGATCAAACTATTGATATTCGCAACAACATGGATACATTTTTTAAGTATTGTGCTGTTTAAAAGAAGTCAGGCACAAATGATTCCATTTGTCTGAAATACTAGAAACTGCAAAATAGTGAAAGAAACAGATCTGTGGCTGCCCTGCCGAGGTCTGGGGTGTAGGGAGGGGGTCTATGACAAAGGGACACCAAGAAACTCTTGGCAGTGACGAAAATATTCTGCATTTTCATTGTTTTGGAGGATAAACTAGTCTATACATTTGTTCAAACTCATCAAATTGTATGCTTTAAAGTGTATGTAAATTACATTGCATGTAAATTATACCTTAATAAAATTGATAAAACACAATATGTACAAAATGATACCATTTACATTAAATTTCAAAAATTTACAAACATAAGTAATACACATATTTTAGGATACATATATGTAATACAACATATATGTAATACAACTATGAAGGAAATGAAGAAAATGATAAACACAAAACTCAGGATTGTGGTTATTCCCGAAAGAGAAACACATGACAGGGTCCATGGCATTGGTTATGTTCTATATGTTACACTGCCTATATGTGTGTTTATTACATCATTCTTTATACCTTATAAAAAGTATATAGACATATAGTCTTTATGAATGTGAAATATTTCATATTTTTAATTAGAAAAATGAAAATGACAATGATAAAAATATAATAGTAATGATGGACCAAAGGCATAAATATATGTATGTGTATATATCAAAGAAAGCTCAACACTCAGGTATAAATTTAGAAACTAAATAATTAAAAAAACACAAAAGAACAATTAACAAAAGAAATGCAAATTACTAACAAATACTCGGAAAAAGTTCAACCGTACTACATCAGAGTGACTCAAATTAAAACAATAATGGGATACAACTTGGATCCACAGGATAAACAAATATATATTAAAATGATAACATCTAGTATAGTTAAGATATGGGGAAATGGTTGCTGCTATAGGGTTCAGTTAGTTAAAGCAGTAAGAGCGAGGCCCCTGACTGAGAACGTGGGACTCCATACCTTGTTATAGAAAACTAGTCAAACACAGGAAATCCCAAAGTCTTTCCTTGTCCCTACCGGCCTTTTTCCTGTCAGTTTCAGAGTAGGATGATGTCTTATACACTGCCATTGCAGTCTGGATGAGAGGTGAGTTGACGAGTCCACTTGGTCATTTTCTTTTCATTGAGCTCAAGTCCTTTTGGCCTTTTTCTCCCCAGGACATACAATCCGAACTTAGATCTCAGACCTTTTAACTAGCCTATGGGGGAAACGCCTAAATGCCTTGTAGTAGCAACAGCTTCTCATAGTCTGCCACAGCTCAAAAGAACAAATTAAGCACTATTAACGCTATGGATTTTAAATAAATGATGTATTTATTGGGATGAAGAAGACAAAGAAGAAAGCAAAAGCACCAGCTGCCACTCCCTCTTTTTCCACTTCCTTGTCCAAATTGTGGACATGGTCTAGATGTCCCCATTTCTGCATGGTCTTGGAAGAAGTGACTTATTGTGGACCAGACCCTGACTTCCGAGGGACCCCATCCTAGCTGGCAGGGATACACCCACTGCAGCAAGCCACTGTGGCCAATGCCCACCTTCCAGTGCCCTCCTCTCATTGGTGATAGAGATGTAGGCTTGGTTCTCAAGGCTGTAGCTCGCCTGAGGTTGACAGATCAAAGGCGGGCTTGCCGGAAACCTAGTACCACTCCCTTTTTAGTGCAATGTTAATTAGCACAAAGTTGCTAAAGAAGCGCAATGTTGCTTTTGCTTTTGCCCATTGTACTTAAAAGTTCTTGAAGCTCTCTCTCTTTTCTAAATCTTACGAGGCAAATAAACACAAACAAAACAAAAACAGGAGTTGTGTCTCCTCTTGGTAAAAGTATAGGAGTGATTTTTGGAGGTCTATTTGGAAAAATGTATCAAAGTCTCTGAACAATAAAAACTTTGGGCCCAGAATTCCACTTCACCAGTTTCCCCTAAGGAATTCAAGACATTTAATGCCACATCGCAAACAACAGGAAAAAGTGTAAGCAACTAACTGTAAATAATGGGGAGTGCGTTAAATGAATTCCGAGATATTCATTAAATTGCTCACTGAAACACTGCCTAGACATTAAGTATAAATATTAAGACATCAAGTAGCTGAATATTTACTAACATAGATATTATTAACTGAAAACAAGTTTCAAAACAATTTGAATTAATTCTAAATATACATATTTGCATATATTTAGCAGAGATCATAGTTTAGAATTTACTTCAAATGCCAGTAGTAGCTGTCTTTTGGGTGGCAGAAACACAAGTAATTATTTTTGGCTTATTTTTACTTCAATATCTCTACAATAAAGCCATATTATCGGTTTAATAAAAACAATAAGTTAAAACTAATACGCATTCCATGGCATCTCATTTTCTACAGAATACATTCCAAGCTCCTCAACAAGACATTGGTGGCCCTTTGAAAGCTCCCCAACTTGATCCTGAGCTTCAGGCTTGCTGCTGCTTGTTCACCAGCTGCACTCAGCAGGGACGGTCCTTGCATACCTCAGGCCATTTCCTGCTTCCCTGCCTTTGTCCAGCTCTTTCTGTTTAAGAGCAACTGCACTGACTGTGGGCCAGGTCCCCTACTAAGAGCTTTGGTATATCATCTCATTTAATTCTCACAACCACCCTCTGAGTTACATGATGATAATATTCTCATTTTACAGAGGAGGAAACAAGGCTTAGAAAGGTGAGGTAACATCTGGGAACACATTAGGGATGGAAAAAGCTGGGATTTGAATGTTGACTGCCTGCTGCCCATGCGAATACCCCCTCTATACCATGCCTCCTGCCCTCTCGAAGTGATCTCACCTTACCCTGCCCACTTTTCCAGGGTAACTCTTTGGCATTCATTAAGTCTCAGCTCAGCTGTCGCCACCTTAAGGAAGCCTTCCCTGAATCCTCCATCACTAACAAAGCAGGCGGGGCTTTCCTCCTTTGTGTCCCCCAACCCTCCTGCCCAGGACATAACCACTGCATTTAGACACTGCATTAAAATAGTCTTCTTCCCAGTCCATTGTAAGCTTCTGATTCATCTTCGAGGCCCATAATAGGCACTCAGTCATTATTAATGGACTGCCTTGAACTTCAGATCAGTTCAGCTCTCTCTGTCAAAGTCTAAATCAGTGTTGGCTCCTCTGATTCATCTGTAACAGATTGCTCCCTCTTTCAAACCGCCACTTCCCAATGACTTCTCATCAGTTACTTCTCTTTCTGTTTACTGCATTTTACAGGGCTGGTTAAACCTTAGATTGGGTCTCACAATTATCTCCTCCCTCTCTACTGCATCCACCACTGCTCCCATTCAGGAGCATGTGTTGATGCACGGGAGAGTTTTATTTTGAGTGAAGGATAGAGTGGTTGCAAGCAGGAGAGATGGGGCAACAGAGTGAGGATCCACAGCAAGAAAAGATAGGATGGGCTGCCTACGGATAAGGCCTTCTCACAGGGAAAAGGAAAGCAGGAGAAAGGCACGGTCTGTAAATTGCTTTAAGGCCCAAGAGACGAAAATCAACCAAGAGCAAAGAAGAGAAAATTTCTACAAGTTTTGCCGGAAAAGGAGGGGCTGTATCCAGAGAGACTGTGGGTCAGATTGAAGCACTTGGAGCTGTGTTCAGCAGGGTATAAGGAAACGGATGGCCTCACCCAGGACACCTGCAGTGGAGGTAATGCAAAGTGTCTTCTCCTAATGGTGTACAGGCAGTGAGCCCCTTAGAGAGGGCCAGATCCTAAGGACATGAGTGAGTGAGTGTTACGGAACATGAGAGACCTGCTCCCCTCTCATGCCCTGGCTGTAACTAGGTATATTTTGAAAGGCTGAGATGGTAGTACCATGGACCTGTGGTCAAGTAAGTTGAAGAATTTGACCCTGCAAACTCCTAGTATTAGTGGTCGTGTGACCTTATTTATTGTCAAGGCTGGTGAGGTCTGGGGGACATTGGATTATGCATAGGAGTCTCTTCTTCATCACAGATATATGAGCTCATTCTGAGTGGGACCTATATGCTATCACTTCATTGTCCCACATAGGATAGTACATTTCACATGGTGGAGGAAACTTCCAGTTCACTTCAATTCCCAAATTACCTTACATCAACCTCTGGAAAGCTTTCCCTAGGAGGAGTCTTCCCAGAGCCCCATGCATGTCCTTGTTTCTCAGACTGTAGATGAAAGGGTTCATCATGGGGGTTACCACAGCATACATCACTGTAGCTACTGAGTCCTTCATGGAGTAGGTATGGAGGGGCTGCAGGTACACCATACCAAGAGTCCCATAGAAGAGGGAGACCACAGCCAAATGAGAGGCACAGGTGGAAAAGGCTTTGTACTTCCCATTGGCTGAGGGTATTCGGAAGATGGCTCTGACAATCCGGACATAGGACATGATCATGAACCCTAAAGGGGTGAAGAAGATAAAGCAGCCTGTGATAATCAGTACCATGTGATTGATCTGGGTGTTGGAACAGGCCAGCCTCAGCAGGACATACATCTCGCAGAAGATGTAGTAGATCTTCCGGGACCCACAGAAGGTCACTCTGGTCATAAGGATGGTGTGGATGAGGCCATAAATGACAGAAAGCACCCAACACAAGATGAGGAGCAACATGCAGAGCCCAGGACTCATGGCAGTAGTGTAGTGGAGGGGGCGGCAGATGGCCACATAGCGGTCATATGCCATCGTGGCCAGGATGAGGTTGTCCAGGGCCACCAAGGAGACCAGAAAATAGAGCTGCGTCAGACATCCTGCGTAAGAGATGGCTTTGTTCTGGGACTGAAGGTTCACCAGCATTTTAGGGATTGTGTTGGTGACAAAGATGAGGTCAGTGAAGGAGAGGTTGGCCAGGAAGAAGTACATGGGAGTGTGCAGGCGTGAGTCAGAGCCGATGGCCAGGATGATGAGCACATTTCCCACCACTGTGACCAGGTACATGGACAGGAACATCCAAAACAGGACCCGCTGGTCTTCAGGACTTTCTGAGATCCCTAGGAGTAGGAACTTGGAGACCCTACTCTGGTTGCCTCCATCCATTTCCCCACTGTCTGTCTGCAACATCAGCACCAACAAATATTTGTTTGCTAAGTGCCCTCAATTGAATAAGGACATTTATATAAGCAAAATCAACTATGTTCTTAGCATTAAAATATCTTGGACTAAATTTTATAGTATTTTTAAATTAGCAACAAAGTAAAAACAGGCACAAACATGTAACATGGAAAAACTTTTTGCAACTTAGTCATTCCAGCAACTTCTAATCTAGCATACTCAATAACAGGAATAATGTCTATGTCTTATTTAAAATCCTATCATCTTACAGTACCCTTGAGGCTTAAAGATTAGTATATTATGATGTTAAGTAGATTTATAAATGATATTTAAAAACAGGTGTATGCATTATAAGAAATGGCTACTGTCAATTGGACAAAGAGGAGGAAGTAAAAATATTGGAAAGGAAAAGGAAAAATTATCATTATTGGCTGATAGGATGAGCTATATGGGAAACCTAAGACAATCAATGGAAATGCCATGAGAAATAAAAAATGACCAGTAAGGTAGCCATTCACATAATGAATGAATCCAACACTAATCATGCACCAGTAAGTAATATAGTGCAGTGATTAAGACTGCTGTCAGAAAGCCGGAATTCATGTCCGAGCTCTGCCACTTGCAGGCTATGAAAGTCACCTGAGCTCTTTATGACTCGCTTTCTTCATATGCAAAAATGAGTTGTGGCAAAGATAAAATTAAGTAATTAACCGCGCAACACAAAGAGTTACCATATAGTGAGCATTCCGTAAATATTCCCTGTTACATATATATAAGTATTATATATATATGTAAACAATCATCAGTTGAAAATATAATGTGAAACAATCTCCTCACATTATGAAAAAAATAATCTAAAGCATTAAAATGTTAACAAGAGGTGGGCAGGACTTTCCAATTCTCCATTTCTCTATTGAATAGTAAATTGATAGACTTAATTAATTGCTAGATAGAAAGATGAAATATTGCAAAGGCACGTGTTCTGTAGAATTAATCTAAAACTTATTTAACTGCAGTCAAAATCATAACAGGATTTTTGTGAAACAAAAACTATTATAAATTTTACTGAAAAATAATATAAAAATAAGCCAGGAAAATGTTGAAAAGAGTGTGAGAAGAGGACACTTGCTCTGCCAAATAAAAATGACTCTAGAACAGTGCTACTGGTGCTGGAGTGAACAGCTGATCAAGAGAGCTGGATAGAACTTTAGAAACAGCCAAGTACACATGGAATTGATTATGTAGTGGATTATTACGTAGTGCTTTGGCAGGTAAAGGATGTATTATTCAATAAATGGCACTGGCACATTAAATCTTATCTTACCAAAAACATTTAAAATATATTTAAGATTAAAATGGTTTATCATGCTTTTTTTTTCTTTTGAAAATCTAATGCAGGTGCAATAAAAATTTTAAAAATAAAAAAATGAGAATATAAATAAACTAGATTTAATTCCACCATGTAGAGATAGATAATCACTTTCCACATTTTAATGTCTTTTTTGGCTGGGATGCGAAGGACAAACAATGTCAGTCCTATGAAGTCCTGAGCAAGGAAACTTGCAGACAGAGATGTGTGTGCAAATGCCCTGAGGTGGGAAAGAGTTTGCTGCATTGGAGGAACTAAATATGGGCCAGCGTGGCTAGAGGTAAGAGAAGAGTGGTGAAACCAGAGGTTATGCAGACCAGAAGGGTCCAGATCTTTCAGATGCTTGTTAAGATTTTAAAACTTTATTTTAGGTGCAATAAGAAGTTTTAAAGGATTTTATGTGAAAGAGGATATATATTTAGCAACTATCTTTCCATTCGTATTTTACAATAGTATTTTAATAATCAGATATGGCCATTGTAATTTTGATCAGATGCCTTTTCACTGATATTACTTTTAATAGCTTTCCTAACATTAAACCATACTTGTGTTCTGATATAAGCTAATGAAATTGACTTGCCAATGTTTTATTTAGGACTTTGTAGTTATATTTGTAAATAATATTGGTCCACAGCTTCTTTTTGTATGTGCCAATCTTATTCATTTTTTATACAACATCTGTTTTAAATTCCATGTTAAACTTGTATTCACTTATTTTTAATTTCTATTATTTGGAATTTGTTGAAATTTCTTCAATACCATTAAATATAAAAATTTAAAGATATTCCACGGATTTTTTGCAAATAAAAACAGTTTTTTACTATATTGCAATCTAGAGATTATAAACAAAAAAAAAATCGTTATACAATATTCAAACAATACCAAAAAAATGTAAAGAAGTAAAAAATCACCCTGGATTCTGTTAACATTTTGGTGAAAATTCTTCCATTTTTGTTTCTTTATTAAATCATTTTTATTCACTCAGCAATGTGCTGGAGAACATCATCTAAGTCAATAGGTTCATAATTTTTAATGGCTACAGTCTATTGCATTTTATGATTGTATCATATGTACATGTGTGTGTGTGTGTGTGTGTGTGTGTATTTTTTTTTTTTTTTACACCTACAGCACTGGGTCTTCCTAGATAGTCTCCCATCCAAGTACTAACCAGGCTTGACCCTGCTTAGCTTCCGAGATCAGACGAGATCGGGCATGTTCAGGGTAGCATGGCCTTAGACTGTATCGTATATTTTTAATCAGTATTCTGATAATGGATATTTAGATTTTTCCTATTACAGACAATATATCTGTGAATATGTTTATGCATATATTTTCGGATATATTTCTAGGTGTAGTCAAAGGGATGCGCACTTTTCATTTTTATACAACTTGCCAGAGTTCGACTTGTACCTTCCAAGCTAATAGAAACAGTTAGGCTCATTCAGCCCTGCCAATCTGATTTGTGAAAGATGTTTTAATTTTCACAGCTTTCATTACTGGTAAAACAAGGAAAAGACAAAGAAGTTTTTTAATAACTCAATGCCTCAAGGAAATAGCAAAATTGACATTTGATAGCTAAATCACTAATATTGGGAAAAGTACCTCT
>NW_011888831.1:3292513-3293820 GCF_000151845.1 Pteropus vampyrus
CTCAATAAGGCTGTTTAAAAGTTAGGTAATCCATTAAATCCTGGAGCACTCTGAAGTTAAACGATGATGTTAAAATTTTTTCATTTATATATAGAGAGCTGTTTATAATAATTGTTAAATTAAAAATCCAGTTTACCCTTACATGATAAAATTGAAAGAACATGTGGTACATATATACAATGGAATATTACTCAGCCATAAGAAAAGATGAAATACTGCCATTATGACAACATGGATAGGTCTTGAGATTATCATTCTAAGCGAAATAAGTCAGACAGAAAAAGTTGAGAACTATATGATTTCATTCATATATGGGATATAAAACTGAAAGCAATAAGTGAACAAGACAACTAGAGACTCATGGACACAGACAACAGTTTAGTGGTTACCAGAGGGAAAGGGGTTGGAGGGAGATAGACAAGGGTAAAGGGGGGTCAAATATATGATAATGGAAGGAAATTTAACTTTGGGTGGTGAACACACAATGCAATCTAAATGTGACCTATTATTGAATTGTACACTTGAAACCTATATAATTTTATTAACCAATGCCACCTCAATAAATTTAATAAAATAAATAAACATAAATTAAAAATAAATAAAATTGAAAACTTGCAGTTTACCCTTACTTGACGCTAATGATACCTGCCCTGTGGTGTGATTGTAAGGAGGAACAAGGAAATACATGTAAAGTGCTCAGTACTGGCTGAGTTTCCTCCCTACCCAGCATGGCGCCTGGAGTTCAGGGCCTTCTGGTATGCCTCCCATTGGTCATTGGTTGGTCAGAGGCAGGTAACAAGGCTGGGAAAAGCCAGAGGACACTCAGAGACATTAGCCCATCAGCTTTCTTCATCTCAGGGCAAATGCCCCCTCACTGTAGTGTGTATCAAAATCACCTGCAATGCTCATTTAACCCATTTCCCATTTGTCTCGAGAATACTCACCGGTGGTGCTTATGGCTGCAGAGTTTACCCTGAGGTAACTCATGGATTATAGTCCTAAATTTACCCCCAAAGTTTGTCGTACATCTCCCATGCTTTTCAGAGAATTACATCAAAACAGGACTGATGCATTGGAAGAGCTCATTTGAACAGAAAACAGATGCCAAATGATCTGGGAAAAAAAAAAAAAGAATTGCAACGGCGACGACGGTAGCCAGATTCTGTGGTGAACTTATGACACTGAAATGGTGTGACAAGAAGGAGGTGACAATGATGTCAACATTCCACAATGATATTGTGATTGAAGTAGACAACAGAAATGGAAAGAAAACTAAGAAGCCATGTTTCATTGTGGATTATAATGAA
>NW_011888831.1:3295484-3304053 GCF_000151845.1 Pteropus vampyrus
GCACTTCTGTACAGGGCAAGCCTCACCTTGGCCCTTACTCCGACACTATCTCCCTGTAAGTCCCTGGTGCCCCCTGTGTGCAGCCAAATGGGCACTGGTGCTCAGAACGAGCAGGTGAAAATCTACTTGCGGACATGGCCCCTTTAAGAGGCTTTGCTGCTGCTGCTGCTGGTGCCGCCACAGCCTCCATCCCACTCAGCCACTTGAGACCTGGCAGCCCTGCATCCTCGCCCCGTCCTACCTTGTATTCTTGTATTTCTCCCTATGTGTATGGCTTCTTCATCTAGATCCCAGGTGATTTTTCCTTGCTGCTGCTCCTTGTTTCTATCACAACTTTGATTTGGTCGCCAGAGGGATGAACAGAGCTTCTATCATCTATGCCATTTTTTCGGTCTCCCAGATGCTCACTTCTTGCCCAACTGAGCGCAAAAGGCACAAGTTTTGTTATAAAAACTTTTTTTGCCACCTTCTAAATGTTACAGTGCTGAACTCCTACATCCTGTTCAGGAAGGACAATTCTGAGTATGTGATCAGCCATGTAAACTTTAGACTGACGTTGATTGAAAGAATGCTGGAAAAGAATCACAAGCCAGGGCAGCAATATCTTCAAGGTCATTTGTACTGAGGATGTCACATTTCTTCGCCTGTCGGGAAGACATTTCCCCAAGTGCATACCACCAACATCAGGCAAACAGAATCCAACTGGTTGCTGCAAAGTTTGCTGTTCACACAACGACAAGGATGGGAAGAGGATCCAGAGAGAAACACAATACTTTTGTGCAGAATATGATATTACTTTTTGTGTTGTTCCATGCTTTGAAATTTACCACACGCAAAAAAAATTATTAAATAGTGATCATCATATACATTTCTGTTACATTAGGATTAGAGACAAGTTCTGTTTAGAATAATTCCAAGAACAGTTTTTACATTTTATTTTCACATGAAACCAGTCATATTTGTTTCAGCCTGAAAGACAGTGTTTATGTAAAATTAAATTAATGCTGGCAGCAAGCTGCACTTTTTTCTAAATGGGAAATGGGTTAAAAAAAAGATGTTCAGGTCCCCTTTATTGAGATGATGATTTAGTAGCTCTGTTCTGAGAAACGAGTCCTTTTTAGTAGTCACTTGGTGATTCTGATTCCATACCCTGAGAAACATTGCCCTAAGCCTGTAAGAGTCCATGGATTCTGAACATCTGTGTAGTCATATGGCCTTTCTGCAGTGTGGCTGGGCAGAGAGGGGAGAGAATGTGAGGGCAATGAGAGAAAGGGCTCCATACTGGTGTTGGAAAACCAGCCTTTTGTACCTCCTGTATTGCCCCCTAGCTGCGTGGCCTTGAGAGGAACAGCTAACTTCTCTGCGCCTCCTCATCTCACCCTTTCTTGCAAGTTTGAGAATTATACGTAGCAGGTGTGTGACAGCACTTTGAGAACTGTAGAGCACTAAAAAGATTGCAGGGATTGTTAATTACCTTTAGATATTAAAGGGTTAGAGTATATGAAGACTTTCCTACGTGTGTGAGTATGTGTGTGAGAGAGAGGAAATGGAGAAAAGAGAAGGTATGATAGAGAGAGTGAGAACGAGCCTGAGATGTCCAGAACTTACTCACTGTTCCGTGTGGGTTTCAGAGTTCACTAGTTCTGCTGCCTCCACTTTTCTCCTGTATTCGATGAAAAATCACAGTCAGAACATAAACAACCCTAAGTGAGGTTGTGGGACTCAGTGCTGGAACAGGGTAAGGATGCAAATCAGGGGAACTGGTACCTGAGTTTTTGGTCCCTGAAATAAAGGAGACAGAACCTAAGGCTGTAGGTTCCCCAGCAAGGCTGGGGGACCTGAGAGCTAATGCCTGAGCCTCATGTTCAGGGAGGAAGTGGCTGAGCCAGGACTGTTGGGTGTATTTATCAGTTTTGGGGAGGCCTCAGGGAAGCAATCCCAAGGCAGTTTCTTCAGACAAACATGGGTAATTACTCCAAAGAGCAAAGGTCTTGGGAAATGATAGATTTTCCTTTACTCTCTTCCTTCTCTTTGTCACCCTTTATTTTCCTCCAGCCTTCCTTCTCCCTATTTTAGGTGGATAAAATGAGCTTGGATCTCCCGCACCATAGATCATTCATCCTCTCTCTGACCAAGCTCCTAGCACCATGACTCAGAGCTGAAAGGATTTTAGTATCAAACAAACCTATCTACCTCTTCCATACAATCTCTATAAAGGAACTGGACTTTTAGCAACCCTGTCCAAATAAACATCTTGTCTTCTCTTTATATCTCTTCTTTGATGGGGACCTCACTATCTTAAAACAGATTTCAAGCAAAGTGCCTCTAGTCTCATAGTCGATAGTTATAAAACAACATCTCAGTTTGGCGTCCTCACTTATGCCACAGACACACTGTTGGAGGAGAGTATGAATGAGTTTAGGGTTGCTCTTGGTTCCACTACCAAATGGCCATGATTAATCCATTGAATTGTTCCAGGCCTCAATTTCCCTGCTTTTCGAATCTAACAGTGACAAACTCTCCACTGGTCAAGTTATGAGGTGGTCACAGTTGTCTCAATACTACCACCCAGCCACCCCACAAGGTGAATTTGTATAGTTGCCCTCTCTTCTGCTGGAGAAGTCGTTACACTCAGTCATTACAACCTGAACCCCCTTCTAGGAGTGGCTAGGACTCCCAACACTTCTCAACAAAACAACTTCAGTTTTATTTGTGCCCGGAGGTTTAGCTTCCTTCCTTCTTTTCTTGCTTTATTCTTGTATTATTTATTGATGGCAGGCATTGGGCTAGGTGCTGAGAATACCACCATGAACAAGATGGACATAATTGCCTCCCCTCATGGAGCTTATAGACAGTATAAGAGAGATCTTCTAAAAGCAAATAGACAAGGGAAAAAATAATCACAAACTGATGAATGCCCCAAGGAAATAGCAGTCTAAAATGGAGAGTAATGGTGGGGAGGAGCAGGCAACTTCTTAGATTGCTTGGTCACGGAAAGTGTTTCTGAGAGATATTTAAGCTGAGGCCAGACAGCTGAGAGGGTGTCAGCTACTCAGAAAGTTGGAAAAAGAGCTTTCCAAATAGATAGAACAGCATCTGCAAAGGTACAAAAGTGTGTATTCAAGGACTGAAAGAAAGTCAGTGCTGGCGTTTTGTGAGTGAGGTGGTGAGAGATGCCAGTTGAGGCTGGGAGGTACATAGGGGCAGAATTAAGTCAGTGAGTCGTTCTGGTTTTTTTTTATTCTAACGATAATAAGAAATCATTAAAGTATTTTAAGCAGGTGGCATGGGATGGTTCCATTTAGGCTGAACAGATCATTTTCCATGAGGAGAACAGGTTAGAGAGAGGACAGGAAGAGAATCAGAGAGAGCAGTGGCCCAGCAGGTGGGGAGGGTGGCCTGAACTAGGATGAGAGCAGGAAAGATCGGAGAAGAAATGATCTAACTACACTTGGAGGAAATCACAAAGCTTCAGTGCTAGACTGGATCCTAGAGATACAAGAAAGGGTAAAATCAAGGATGCTCCTCCATATCTGACTTGGAGAACTCGAGGAAGATGCATAATGGATTAATATGGGGAGGAGTTTAAGCTCCTGAGAGGTGAGCAGGGAGGTGGCACAAAGGTATTTAGATTTATAAGAGGTCTTGGATGGTGTTATACATTTGGAAGAGGAGAAATTACTGATAATAGAATCGAAATTGAGTAGCACAGGGAAAAGGAGACAAAGATAAGACACTGTACAGGGAAAACTGGGGAAGAGAAACAGAATCAAGAGATATCAGAAAATGTTACCATATTTTGAACACTTCAACAAAACAACAAAGTAAGGAGCTCTTAACCTGTGAAGTTAAGGAAACTATTTGTAACCACATCTTTCTCCTAAAATTTCAGGAGAAATAATTTCACTTAGAGATGAGCAATAGAGGGGTGGCTCCATAGTGTAGTGGTTAGCACATCTGCTTTACACGCAGAAGGTCCTGGGTTCGTGACCCAGGTGGAGCCACGGACCATACCCCGGGTGCGCCAGGCCCCCCAGAGTGTGAGTGTGCGAGTGTGCGAGTGTGCGAGTGCACCGGGGGCACCAGGCCCCAGGTGCACGCCTCAAGGATGTGGGAGGAGACGCCCTGCCTTCAGAGATCCAGTTCTTAAGGGGAAACCAACATCCATAGGTTAGGGTGGAAGTTGGGTTGGGGGTGTGGGGTGGGGGGTTAAAGAGAGGAAAAAAAAAACAGTTGAGCAATAGAAAAAGATTGAGTACTAGCAAGCATGTGAAAAAGGGGCACTCATAAATTTTAGGGAAATTTTGTATTAGGACGAGCTTATTAGAGAACAATTTAGAGCATCTAAAAAATTAAAACATTCATTCTTTTTGAGACAATTCTATCTTTTGAATTTATTTTATAGGAATTCAAGCAACAGTGAAAAGAATAAAAAGATATAAGTACTAGTATTTATGACAACTTTGTAATCATAAAAAAGTGGAATTACCCCCAACATCGATCACTATGTTACTGTGCATATATACAATGAAATACTATTCAGTTGTAAAAAAGTGACATTATCTTAAGGCAGATATGAAGTTTTTCTGTGATGAAGTTTTAAATAAAAAATACAAGTTTGTGTAATCTTATTTTTTAAAATACATATATGTGTTTTTGTCTATTATCAGAAAAACCTATATGTAACAAACCATTAAGATCAGGTATTTTATTATTTAAAAATCAAGATATTAAAAAATCTACTGTTCGTATAATTTGATTCTATAATTCCATCCCTAGGGATACATGTCCTAACAAATCATTCAAAATGGAATCAGCTTTATAAACAAAGATATCCAAAACATTATTTATAATTTAAAATATAAAAGGAGTCTAAATGCCTATCAATTAAGAAATGCTTAAGTGTCTATGGCCATGCTACCCTGAACACGCCTGATTTCGTCTGATCTCGGAAGCTAAGCAGGGTCGGGCCTGGTTAGTACTTGGATGGGAGACCACCTAGGAAGACAAGGAGCTTTAGGCATTAAAAAATAAAAATAAAATAAAATAAAAAAGAAATGTAAAAAAGGAAATGCTTAAGCATATGATGGTACCTGGAAACAGGTAAAATATTATGCAGCATGTTCATGGGCATGGAACATTTCTTAGGAAATAATGACAATAAAAAGGAAACCATTTCCACATGCACAGAAAAGTATTAGAAGTAAATATACCAACATATTGTATTATCTCTGGATGATGGGATTAGAGGTGATTTTTACTTATATCTATTTCTCACTGAACTAATATCTAGGGCTTCTCCTGGGTAACACTCACTCTTCTCAATGTCCCAAGGGCCCGGTCCAGGACTTGGGGCCCAGAAGACATGACTAGTGTTTGCCTATTGGGAGATTATTTGGTTAAGGCTCCAGACAGGTTTTGCTTTCCCCATGCTCCTCGGCTCAGATGTCAACCACTAAGAAACTGCTACTGCCCAAGGGAACTTCCTTAGTAAGTAAATTTTGGTTTTGGATTTTCTCGAACAGTGTCTGAGCAGGTGGCCCTGGAGCCCCCTCAGAGTAGCACATCATTAGACAAAACTGACACACAGTTCTCCTGAAATATGCTTTCTGGCCATCAAGACCTTACGTCTCTCAAGGCTAGAGAGAAACAAAGGAGTCACTTTGGCAAACTCTTGGAATATTAATTGGTAAACACATTTGCAGAGCACAGCATGTACTTCTACAGGCACTTGAAGGAAAATGTCAAGGAGAATCTCAAGGCCCTTGCCTTCAATCAAGGATTCAAGCATTTGCTTTTAATCCATAGACTTTTGTTGATACCTAATGCACATCAATACCTGCCCTGGGCACCAAGGCACAGAGCTATCAAACATGGTAGAAGCTCAGTTTCTAGGTCTCCTGGGACCAGGACATAACTTGTGCAAAGGAGAAACAACAAAACATCACAGCCTCGATTCTCTCAGATCCCAGAGACAACACCCAACTCCATGGAGGCCAACCACCACTCACCCCAGGAAATGAGGAGTTGAGCTAAGACATTGCATCAGGGGCATCCCACCAGGATCAGGCATCAGATCGTCTCAGTGTGTGCCCATCTGTTTCCTCACTAATGACCCTCCAGGGAGATTCCGCTTCCTCTAGCCTTTAGGTTCCTTGACTCAGATGCTGAATTAATCACTAGGGAAGGTCTCTGCCACTCAGTTAAGCCCACTTAATGAGTGAAGTTTAGATTATTTGGAATGTCTGTGAGAGAATCTGTTCTCCATCACAGACAAGGATCTCCCCAAGAAGAGTGGGGAGGTGGGTGGTTGCTGTTGTTTTGATTTTTGTATTCTTGGGTGCAGAGTTGAGTAAATCAAATGCTTCAGTTCATAATACATTATCAACACCATTTCTTGCAAGGCATCTATCTCCTGGTTTTATTGTCTTTTATTAGCTCCAATCTCCATTCCCTTCATTTCCTTCCACATAGGTAGCCTTGAAGAATGTGTCCTTGTGTCCTTGAAGAATCCATGTCTTTGTAGGTCTGTGTGTTATATAAACATAAATTGTATTGTGCTACGGATCCCATTGTGTTTCTTACTTTTTGCATTAACACTAATTTTTATGATCCATTCTCCTTTTAATATGGACACCTAACTCCCTGCTTATCTTTTTACAACCCATTCTCTACACACAACCATTAATTTTCTGAAAGTCTAAATTGAACCCTATCACTTTCCTGCTTAAAGCAGTTCAAGAACTTCCTATTACAATTAGAAAAAAAATGAAAAACAGCCTCTGGGTTATACCTGGTCTTGCCCCTACATATCAACAAACTCAGCAAGTATTGTTCTCTTTCTTTTGTTCCCAAAATTTAAGCCATCTTGGCTTGCTTTCAGTTCATTGAATTCACAAAGCCCTTTCATCTCAGGGTCTTTGCCTAGTCTTGTTCCCCTGCCTGGAAGCTCTCCCCTCAATTCTTAAAATGGCTTTTTCTTTCTCAGACTTCAAGCCTTGGCTTACCTGTGTAAACTGGAGAGAATTTGGCAATTTTAGTCATCTGAGTCAGGTTCCCTGGGAGCAGAGTGATTCATGGGAATTACAAAAGTGTTTTAGTGAAGGAGTATCCTCAGAAGAAGAAGGTGGAGGTAAGCAGGGATGTGGAATCAGCACATTACCTTCACTCAGCCTGGTCTGGAGAGGAGCTCTGAAACATGAATTGCATCCATTCAATCAGTCCCATTTGGAGGTAAGGAGCCAATCTTGTCTTTCCAGTGTCAATCAGTTATTGGCTACTGATTGCCTCCGTTCCTCCTGGGTCAGTTGAGCCTGGATGCTTAACTTCTCTGGCCACAGAAAGAGAAGTTATGAGCCATTAGCAGCCAAGATGCACAGCAGCTAGAGGGTGGAGATGAGTGAACCAGCCAGTGAAAGGTACCAATAGAACCCACTAGTAAAATTTAAGGTGTGCATGGCCTTCTTCCCAGCACTTCATTCTTAGCAGTATACTCTAGGGAACCTTGATTCATGTGCCCAAATAGTAGTGTACAAGAAAGTTCATTTCAGTACTTTTTATAGTAGTGAAAAACTAGAAATAACGTAAATGCCTTTCAACAAGAGGAGATAAACAAATTATAGTATATACCTCTTATAGCAGCAGAAATAATGAACTCGAGTATGTGTATCAACATGGACAAATCTCAAAACATGATTTGAGTAAAAAAAGCAAGTTTCAGAATAGATACTGTATGATGCCATTGAAATAAAATTTTAAAATATGCAAAACAATGTTAAATATTTTCGTGGGTGCGCAACTTTTGAGTAAAATTATAAAAAAAAGACATAAGAATGACAAACACAAATTTGATGACAGACATTACCTCTGGGGAAGGAAACACTGGGATGGAATTAGGTGTTCAAGAGTTCTCTCAACTGTAACTCTAATGTTTTATTTAAATACATACACACATATACAATGGCAACATTTTAAGATTACTACACGAGTGATTATTTTTTATTCTATATACTATACTCTGTATTTGTAATATTCACATATTTAAAAATTACAGAAAATATCTATGTGGCTATATGTACACCTAGAGTGATGTTTCTTTTAACTAATAGTCCACTGTATGTGTTCACCAGATTTTATTCATCCATTTCTCCAAGTGATGAACACCTAAGCTCACACTACCACAAACAATGCTGTGATGAACAGCCTGTGCATGTCTATGGACCTTAATTCATTTTATCGGAGGTATATGCCCAGGAGTCTAGGTAACAGGAGATATTTGATTGATGATAGATAGATAGATAGATAGATAGATAGATAGATAGATAGATAGATAGATAAGATGATTAGATAGATACATAGATAGATGATAGATAGATAGATAGATAGATAGATAGATAGATAGATAGATAGATAGATAGATAGATAAAGTGGATCTAGATGGATGAATGGATATATACACATATATGTGTAAGTGTATATATCCCAATATGGGCAACCAGGAGAACAATTTATCAGTACTTAGCAAAATTATATATGTATATTCAAATATATGTATATATGTAAATATATT
>NW_011888831.1:3304328-3306653 GCF_000151845.1 Pteropus vampyrus
ACAAAAAGAAAAACATACCTAGGAATAAACCTAATGAAACATGTGAAAGATTTATATACACTAAAATCTGTAAGACATTATTAAAAGAAATTGAAGAAGATGCAAAGAAATGAAAAGATATTCCATGTCCTTAGATTGGAAGAATCAACATAGTTTAAATGACCTTATTGCCTAAAGTATTATACAGATTTAATGCAATTCCCATCAAAATCCCAATGGCACTTTTTAGAGAAATAGAACAAAAAATCATCAGATTTGTGTGGAAGCACAAAAGACCCTCAAGAGCAAAAGCAATCCTGAGAAAAAAGAACAAGGCTAGAGGCATCACTCTGCCAGACTTCAAATTATACTACAAGGAGACAATAATCAAAACGGCATGGTATTGGCAGCAAAACAGACACATAGACCAATGGAACAGAATTGAGAGTCCAGAAGTAAGCCCGCGCATATATGGACAAATTCTAGATACTAATTTCTTGTTGGTTTTAAGATATAGTTGGTTGGTTTTAAGATAAATATTCTATGAACATTTGTGTAGAGGTTTTTTTGAGTGAACGTAAGTTTTTAATTCTCTGGGATAAATGCCCATGAGTGCAATTGCTGAATCATATAGTAGCTACATGTGTAGTTTTATAAGAAATGACCAAACTGTTTTCAAGAGCGGCTGTAACATTTTACATTCCCACCAACACTGTATGAGTGATCTAGTTTCTCCACATCTTCACCGGCTTTTGTTTTTTTTCTTTTTTTTTACTTTAGCTATTCTGACAAATGTGTAGTGATATCTCATTGTGGTTATTTAGCCTTTTCCTACTGGCTTATGATATTAAACATCTTTTCAAGGGCTTGTCATCTCTATATCCTCTTCAGTGAAATGTCTGTTCATTTATTCTGTTCAATTCTCCAGTTAAAGCATCTAGGCCTGGATTTCCTCATTGGAATGTTTTAACTACAAATTCAATTTCTTTAATAGGACTATTCAGGTTATGTCTTTCTTCTGAGTAAAGTTTTATAGTTTGTTTCTTTTAAGGAATTGGTTTGTTTCACCTAAGTTGTTGGAAATATGTGTACAGTATTGTTCTCTTTCTTTTTCTTGATCATTCCTGCTAGAAATCTGTTAATGCTATCGATTTGTTTATTTTCTGTTTATTTTTCAGGCAACCAGTGTCTTAGTTTGTTGACGGCTGTTTTGCAATTCTTTATTTTACTGATTTCTGCCATTATCTTTTTCGTTTTCCTTGTTTCTTTACAGTTACTCTGTTGCTCTGTCACCAATTTATAATTTGGATACTTAGATCTTTATTTTCAACTGTAATTCTTTCCTGGTAAGTCTATTTAAAACTAAAAAAGATCTTTTATATTACTGCTTTTGATTTGTAGTTTTTCTTTATTGTTTTTTAGTTCTAAGTATAATTTTGCTCATGATTCCCTTTTGAACCTGAGGTTTATTTAGTATATACTTCACTTCATATTTAGTAATACCCTTTAAACTTGAAGATATTTAGAAATTTTAAAACTATCCCTTTATTATCAATTTCTTACTTTAGTACATTACGGTTGGAGGACATATTTGCATTATGCATTATGGTCCAAGAACATGCCAGTGGAGAAAAAACATATATTTTTTTCTTCAAAATTTATTAAGACTTTCTTTGTGGCATAGTACATGCTAATGTTTTATTTTGCTTAAGAAGTGTGGGCATTACCTGTTAGGTGCTGATATAATATGTATAATAAAGTCAAACAATAATTCCCATTTGCTATACTTTCTTCTGATTTTTTTCTCATTTACTGATCCCATTTAATAGGTTTTTCTTCTTGAGGATGTTTTGAAATATACACATTCTATTTTGCAAGCCAGGATGCTTTCCCTTAACTTATAACACTTGCATCTAAATTTATTCCACGGTTTTCTTAAATATATCTGTATTTCCCCTAGCAAGACAAGTTCTTTATCATGCTCTCATATCTTGTATTCCCCCACTCTCATCCACTACGTAGTATTGACACTATCTAGCATTTTAGAATTTTATTTCAGACTTTTTCTGTATTTTTTTAGTCAAGAATAAACTTTTGTTATTTCCCACTTTACTTACCATAAATCCTTTATCGTCTTCCTGGATATCTTTTCCTTCTTATTTGAGTACTTTGTTTAAAGGTGCTTTCAAGGTAAATCTTTGTCTGGAGAACTTTTTAGACCTTGTATAATTGATAATAATTTCATTATGCCTGCAAATTTAAGCAACCATTTGGCTGGACATTAATTTTTATACTTAAAGGTATTTTATTAATACTTTACAAATATCATTCAATTGTCTTCTTACA
>NW_011888831.1:3306703-3314728 GCF_000151845.1 Pteropus vampyrus
GTAGTGATATCTCATTGTGGTTATTTAGCCTTTTCCTACTGGCTTATGATATTAAACATCTTTTCAAGGGCTTGTCATCTCTATATCCTCTTCAGTGAAATGTCTGTTCATTTATTCTGTTCAATTCTCCAGTTAAAGCATCTAGGCCTGGATTTCCTCATTGGAATGTTTTAACTACAAATTCAATTTCTTTAATAAGACTATTCAGGTTATGTCTTTCTTCTGAGTAAAGTTTTATAGTTTGTTTCTTTTAAGGAATTGGTTTGTTTCACCTAACTTGTTGGAAATATGTGTACAGTATTGTTCTCTTTTTTTTTCTTGATCATTCCTGCTAGAAATCTGTTAATGCTATCGATTTGTTTATTTTCTGTTTATTTTTCAGGCGACCAGTGTCTTAGTTTGTTGACGGCTGTTTTGCAATTCTTTATTTTACTGATTTCCGCCATTATCTTTTTCGTTTTCCTTGTTTCTTTACAGTTACTCTGTTGCTCTGTCACCAATTTATAATTTGGATACTTAGATCTTTATTTTCAACTGTAATTCTTTCCTGGTAAGTCTATTTAAAACTAAAAAAGATCTTTTATATTACTGCTTTTGATTTGTAGTTTTTCTTTATTGTTTTTTAGTTCTAAGTATAATTTTGCTCATGATTCCCTTTTGAACCTGAGGTTTATTTAGTATATACTTCACTTCATATTTAGTAATACCCTTTAAACTTGAAGATATTTAGAAATTTTAAAACTATCCCTTTATTATCAATTTCTTACTTTAGTACATTACGGTTGGAGGACATATTTGCATTATGCATTATGGTCCAAGAACATGCCAGTGGAGAAAAAACATATATTTTTTTCTTCAAAATTTATTAAGACTTTCTTTGTGGCATAGTACATGCTAATGTTTTATTTTGCTTAAGAAGTGTGGGCATTACCTGTTAGGTGCTGATATAATATGTATAATAAAGTCAAACAATAATTCCCATTTGCTATACTTTCTTCTGATTTTTTTCTCATTTACTGATCCCATTTAATAGGTTTTTCTTCTTGAGGATGTTTTGAAATATACACATTCTATTTTGCAAGCCAGGATGCTTTCCCTTAACTTATAACACTTGCATCTAAATTTATTCCACGGTTTTCTTAAATATATCTGTATTTCCCCTAGCAAGACAAGTTCTTTATCATGCTCTCATATCTTGTATTCCCCCACTCTCATCCACTACGTAGTATTGACACTATCTAGCATTTTAGAATTTTATTTCAGACTTTTTCTGTATTTTTTTAGTCAAGAATAAACTTTTGTTATTTCCCACTTTACTTACCATAAATCCTTTATCGTCTTCCTGGATATCTTTTCCTTCTTATTTGAGTACTTTGTTTAAAGGTGCTTTCAAGGTAAATCTTTGTCTGGAGAACTTTTTAGACCTTGTATAATTGATAATAATTTCATTATGCCTGCAAATTTAAGCAACCATTTGGCTGGACATTAATTTTTATACTTAAAGGTATTTTATTAATACTTTACAAATATCATTCAATTGTCTTCTTACAATCTAGTACGTTGTTTAGAAATCTGAATTCAGTCTTATAATTGCTACTTTGTATGTGATTCTCTTTCTGGAAACTTAAAATTTTCTTTGTAGTGTTCCTTTATTTAAATAAGGAATAAAATGTGTGCATTATTTATTACACTGAAAAACTCCGACCACTAATAATCATGTTTTTGGGTTAATCCGATGGAGTTAAGAATATTAACAATAATTTGCATACAACAAATACTTTCCTAAATACAATAGATGAATTCTTTTATATGTACTTTTTAAACATATTATATATTTATGATTCAGAAGTAACCTTGAACCTTTTAATCATTAAAAATATACAAAACAGTTACAAGTGGAAAGAATATTGACAAAGTGCCCTGTGTTTTTATCTCAGAGACATATCATAGAAATCTCAGGTTAAGAAAACTTCAAAAAATGTTGTTTTGTATATTAAGAATGCATTTTGGTAAAAAAACTAAAAAAGAAAAAAGAAAAAAAAGAAAAAGAATGCATTTGGGAGAATGGAGAGAATAATAGCTTTCCCTTTGGCTTAAAACAATCAGGAGTCTGAAGTCACTGAACTCAGAAGACAGCAGCTCCTGATGGAGTCAGAATTCTCAGGCAGGGAATCCAGCATGGTGGGGGAGCATACTTGTTTCTTCACTCAACCCCTTCACAATGCTAAGCTCAGGTTCTCAGTTTAAAAAAGGCTTCTGGGGTCCTACTTCAGAAGGGTAATCATTTGATAGTATTAACAACTTTTTCATCTTATTAACTGCAATGAATGATGTTGTGAAATCCTTTTCCATTTTAAAACATAACCAACAAAGCAGCACGCACCATTGGGAGTCCGAGGGTAACAGCTGTACCCTACCAGTCTGTGAGCTCTGTAAACCAGAAACACGGGGGAGGGGGCGAGTGTGGAGCAGCCTGGAGTTCAGCTGTCAGTGGCCCCATGGAGTTGATTGTAGTCACTTTTCTGCCATTAATTATAATCATAGCTGTACCCTTTTTCCAAGCATTGTAACCTCATTGGAGGCTTTCCATCAACACCTTATGCCTGTAAACATGTTTGGGGCACAATATGTTGTTCTCCAGGAGTGGGGTGGAAAGTTGCAGGCAGGTGGCAAGAACAGCACACACACTCTCCCTTGTTTTTCAGGAACTTGGGCTTGCCCAGCATAAAACTGAAGCTGAATCCAACCCTCTGCGTCTGCAGGGAGACTCTGCCCACGGACCACACACTACCTGACACCAGAAGCCCCTTGTGGTAATTCCACTGCCTCCATCTTCCCAGCCCTGTGGCTGCAGTTCTGATCCAGGAAGCAAACATAGCATCCGCATGGAAGCTGTCATGACAACAACGTCCATTCCCTCAAGGAGAGCAGTAGACCTTTCAAGAGAGGGCACCCCCTCCTCAGGGGGAGCAGTGACTTCAGAAGGATCAGAACTTTCCAGAGTCAATTCCCCCTTTTCCATATTTGATTTTCTTTGTGATTTTGTCAGGATCTTGGCCTCCTTTGCTGTGACAAGAATGTCCTTTTAATTAGGGTAAGCATATCCACAGAGTCTCTTATATGCTTCCAGTTTCAAGCCTTTGGTGCCCAGTTTTAATTGTTGGCACCAGGCCCTCATGATGTCTCCATGAAGCAGGTTGACAGGTGGTCATTTAGAGGGTAATTGAGGAATAGGTATCTTCTTCCGAAATGTTTCTCTTTTATTGTTTTGTACCATCTTTTGTGGACAAGAAGCTTTGTTATCTTTCACAGATCTTTTTTGTTTGGTACCCTTCCCTGAGGTTCTTTGTGTACTTGGTTCACCAGCAGCCTGCTGTTCCTCTTTAGCTTCTACTAACAAAGGTTAGAATTTGCCAGGCATATTTTTTTTATTTTTTCCCTGACTTCTTTGTGGAGTTCCACTTCATGCCTTTGGCATTCTCCATGCTCAGAAGTCGAGGTTGATTTTTAAAAAAATCTCCTTACTTCTGTGTCTGTGGTGTTTTAAATTCCACTATAATGTGTTTAGAGATTCATTTTTCTTAGTACTTTTTTGTTTGTTTGGAACTTCACAGGCTCCTTCATTCTGAAGTTGTTTATTACTATGTTTCTGGAGAACCTATCATCATTACTTCTCAAAATATTTCCTTCCCTCTGCTTTCTCTGTCTTTTTCTGTGACTCCTATTTTCTAGATGTGGACACTTTTATTTATATCCTCTATCTCTCTTACCTTTTCTCTTGCTAGTCCATGTTTTTATTCTTCACTGCTGCCTTTAAGTGACACTACATGATATTCTGGCTCACTAATTCATTCTTTACCTGTATGCCTTCCACTGTTTATATCACCTAACAAATTATTTACTTCAACTGTTATGTTTTCATAACTAATATTTCCACTTTTTTCTTTTTATGCTTCATATTCTTAACATCTTCCCTAATATCCTTGAGTATATTCATCAGGCTTATTTTAAATTCTAATTCCCAATAATTTAGATTCATGTGGTATACGTTTATGTATTTTTATTTTGGTGTACTCTCAAATGTCAGGCTAATTTGACATGTAAACTCATTTTCCCAGGGATATTGCTATTCTGTTCAGTAATAGGTATTCAGAAGTGCCAAAGGTCAGGTCCTAGCTTCTGTCCCTCTAGGTACTGACCTGGAGGAGGAGAGGGGAACAGAATGATTCCCAGGGAAGAATGTCTCTGGCATCACACAATTGTCATCAGCCACTCTCATTAGTTGCCACTCCACCGGGCACCTTTTATGATCACTAGGAAGAAGAAATCTCCTTGGCTGTTATTCCAACAACTTTGAATATTTAGAACATGACTGAGTGAATACTTATAAGCAACTGGTCAGCTCACCTGTTTTAATCAGCTCTTCATGTTAGCAGGGTTTTTAACTGACATCATGAAATCTCATTATAGCAAAAATGGCTGGTTTTCCCTTAATACATGGTGTTTGCTTCTCTATACTAATAGTAATATTAGCTGGGCATATGGGCACCAAGTATAATAAATACATTTTACAAGCTCTGTTGCAACTAGGTGACGGCCAAGTGACCAAATTCTGGCTACCAGGATATAAATGCAATAGTCATGTGCAACTTTTCCCAGTTTTTTTTCCTCAGTGGGAAAAGCTATGTCTTCCAGTTGACCTCTTCTCTCTTCTTAAAGGCTAAAATAAAGACTTATTGGTAAAAATTTAACAGCCGTCTTGGACCATGATATGGAACTATTCTCTGAAGTTGGCAGAAAACCAAAAACAAAGTAGCCTGGATCCTTGAGGACTGTATAACATATCAGACCTGGACTACTTACCTGTACAGGAGAGAGAAATGTCCAGCCTTTTAAAACTACAGTTTGCTGGCGTGTCTCTATTATAATAGCTAAACCACAGAAATTCTCCCTAAAATTTTCAGTTATCAATAATTTCTTTTCACAGAAGAGAAGACTAGACTTATCCAAAATAAGTGGAGGCACTTAGGTTAGGACCTGGAACTCCTCGGCACCAAGCCAGAGAGCTCTTTCCTCATGTGGCTCTTCAATGAGTTTGTTCCATGGTTTCAATTTTAGACGATGATTTTGCATTTACTCTTAAAAGATGTGGTCTCATAAAATATTTTCTTTTGTTTCTATTTGTAAGATTGAATATATAATGTGGCTTTGCAGATGTGATGGCAAGAGATTGGCTAGCTTCCATACACATTTAAAAATCACTATTGGTGCCTCTGCTGGAGAGGTTTTAAATTCGCCATCTCTAATCTGCTTTTCTAAAAGACTGAGTGACCGGATGTCCAGAATTGGTGAAGAAGTTCTTGACCTCCAGAGTCAATATGTTTTCCCCATCATCCTGCTGGCCTAGGGATTTGAAAATCCCCATCAAGAGTTGCTAGCTGTGGTTGTCTCTAGAAGTATTGATAACCAGATTCCAGGTTAGTAGACTCACCTAGTTCTAATATCTTTAAAACTCCTTTGACATTTTCATATTCATAAATTCTTTTATCAACTTTCTTTACCTCTTATGTTCTTCCATTCCACCTCTCTTATCTTTAACTGTATTTCTTCTACACACAGAGATATTTCTACCATGATTCCATTTTACTATTGCTTTCTCTGCTTGCCTGATGTAACCTTGCCAAGCAAGTGGGCTTGCTACTTGAAGTTTGGTCCTCGGACTACCAGCATCAGCATCATCTGTGAGTCTTTTAGCAATGCAGGGGATAAGGGAAGATGTTGGTCAAGAACAAAATTCAGTTCTGCAAGATGAATTATTTCCAGAGATTGAATGTACAGCAGTATGCCTATAGTTAACAATACTGTAACTGTATTGTATACTATACTTGTGATTTGTTAACAGGGTATATCTTAAGTGTTCTCACCATACACACACACATACACACACACACACACACACACACACACACACACACACACACACACACAGAGGAAAATGGTAACTGTGCTTTATTTTAATGGTTGCAAAGGTTTTTGACTCATAACCTTGAGGCGATATGTTTGTATAATTTCCTATTTTTGTAGGAAAGAATATATTTGTTCACTTAAAGTTGTTTAAATGAACTCTTTGCCATCCAATATTGACTTTACTTGCTAATATTTTGACAATTAACTCACTTTCCATAACCTCGCTGATTGAATTTTAATGAACTAGCACAAAAGGCTGCATGGACTTTTAGAATTATGAACATTGCAAAAGACATTTACCCCTGTGAAGCTTTTTTTCAAGTAAAACAAATGAGTAAATAAGCAACTCTTCACAAATTAAAGCACAATGCGAAATCTTGATTTTCCTCAATAACATAAAATTCATGTAGGGAATCAGAGAGGGGAGTGGTGATAAGGCACATGTGGGATTCAGAAATGAGACGCTTGAGGTAGAAATTTCTGTGCAGTTTCTCACTGGAAGGAGACACAGAAGACACTGGCAGTTTCTCTGCAGACTTTACTAGCCCCACAAGAAGGAGACTTTGCCCCTAAGAAGTCTCCCCAGAGCTCCCTTCATGTCCTTGTTCCGCAGGCTATAAATAAAGGGGTTCAGCAGGGGAGTCACCACTGTGTACATGACAGCAGCTGCTGTGTCCTCTTCTACTGAGTTAGAGGAAGAGGACGAGGGGCACAGATAAGCCCTGATCACCGTCCCAAAGAAAAGCGCAACAACAGCAAGGTGGGACCCACAGGTAGAAAAGGCCTTGAGCCTACCCTGGGCAGAGGGGACCTTCAGGATGGCTGAAACAATGCGGATATAAGAGACTAGGATGAGCATAAAGGGGATTAAAATGACTGCTCCCCCCAAGAAGAGGAGCACAAGCTCATTGACCTGAGTGTCTGAGCAAGACACCTTCATTAGGGGTCCTAGATCACAGAAGAAATCAGGAATGATCTTCTTAGAGCAGAAGGAAAGTCGGAATATGAGGAAGGTATGGGTCATGGCAACAAGATTCGTAAGAGTCCAGCAGGCAGTAACTAGGAGGGTGCAGCGCTGGCGGCTCATAATCATGGTATAGTGGAGAGGGTGGCAGATGGCCACATAGCGGTCATAGGCCATTGTGGCCAGGAGAAAGATGTCCATGTCTCCAAAGGTCAAGAAGAAGTAGAGCTGAGTCAGGCATCCCGCATAGGAAATGGAATTGCTCTGGGTCTGAATGTTCACCAGGGCCTTGGGTACAGTGGTGGAGGTGAAAAGGATGTCTGCACAGGACAGGCTGGCAAGAAAGAAGTACATGGGCGTGTGGAGACGCGTGTCAGTGCCAATGGCCAGGACAATGAGCAGGTTCCCAACCACGGTGACCACATACATCCACAGGAACAGCAGGAAGAGGATGCGCTGCTGCTCTGCCCGCTCTGAGAGTCCCCAGAGGAGAAACTCAAAGATGCCGGTTTGGTTGTCTCTTGCCATGAGCCCAGAAGTCAAAGAAAGAGACCTCAAGTGAGACCTGTTACAATTCTCTAAACATATATCACTCTAGATGTTTGATGAATGTGCCATTCTCTGAACTCTAGAGAATAAGAGGAAAGAATGTATTTGTATTGATCACATATTATGTGCACTGTATATTTTTTACTGAAATCTACTAAATAGAATATACTAGAAAATATGGAAGATACAACTTAAGAGAATTAAACTAGATTTCTTGGTTTATTTATCTACACTTCTTTCTGTCCCAAATTTCTTTAGTTGTAGCTTCTTTTTCTTTAGCTTTAGTCTCGGGGGAATCAAGAAGCTTTCATTCATTCATTTATTCATTTATTCCACAGATATTGAGTACCAACTTTGGACCTGGTAGAGTGCTAGGTAGGTAAGACAATGATAATCTTTAACCTCAGAGAAGTTTCCATCTAATGGGATAGACACAACTACCTATCTTAAAAGCCTATAAAATTTTTATTCTGAGTTCTCCATCCATTCAGCTGCCTTTGAATCACTCTCAGACCCCAGACTTTACCTGTCCTCATCTATCGTGC
>NW_011888831.1:3315973-3318181 GCF_000151845.1 Pteropus vampyrus
ACTACAAAATTTTTTATTTCTTTTTCTGTCAGCTTGAATTGAACATTTTTGTGCCCCTATATTGTAGTTACTGTGGAGAAGATAAAATATATCTTTATAAGACAGTGTCTTGAATACAGAAAGATTTAAAGAAATATCATAAGAAAGAAAACCCTGAAAATTCAAGCTTTTCATCATAAGAGAACTCACTAGGAAAGTTAGGGTTAGGGTACAATATATCTTTAAGAATTTTCAAAATTTAATAAACAATTAAGATTTATAAAAGAATATTACAAAGGATAAATAAAGACACTCAGTAGAAATGTCAGACAGTAAGAAAATGTGAAATAGGAAATGAGAAAACTCTAGAAAGAAATTGAAGAAAATTATTTCTTTGACAAAAACTCTATTACGAAGCTTTTAAAGAAGAATGAATAATACAGAAATTATTATAAAAAACATAAAAGAGAAATAGGAAATGTAACAGAAACAAAAATAAAAAATGAGACAAAAGAGTTAGAAAGAGATAGATATAGAAAACTAACAAAGGAGACTCAGTGTATTATAAGCAAAGTCTCTAAAGAAGAAAACTAAACATTGGAATAGAAGAGATATTTAAGGTTACAATTTAAATAAACTTCCCTAAAATAAAAGAAGACCTTACTCTACATATTGAAAAAACATACTTAATACATGGGAAAATTGATACAAAATAATCAATTCCAAAACATTTCTTAGTAAAATTATTAAACCTTTAAGATAGGTAAAGAATCCTTTAGGCAACAAACTCTCCCTCCCCCATCCAAATGCCAAGAGAAAAATCGAGGAGTAAAAAAATCTGATTGGTATCAGTCTTGACAGCAACATTCAGTGACATATAATAAAAAAAGAACACCTTAAGAAACTCAAAAATATAAAGGTAAGTCAAGGATTTTGTACCAGCTAATCTGTACTTTGGGTATGAAAGCTGTGAGCAAAAAGTTTTGAACATAAAGAAAGTCCAGTAATATTTTCCCATTAGCCCTTCCTCTGAAAACTACTAGAATGTAAGCTTCGAATAATCAAGAAAGTGTTGAAGTAACCTTAGCAAAAAGACCAGTGAAAAACATTACATATATATTTACTGTGGGGCTAAAGGTGACAAAGCAGTATATAAATTAACATGCTCTAATAATGTGGAAATAACTAATAATAATAATAATAAAAGAAGGAAGAGGAAAGTAAAAAGTACAATAAGTTTTTGATGCTCTCAGGAACAGTTAGAAGAAAGAAATATGATATTAAGCAGATAAGTCAAATAGTAAGTGCTTAAGCCTATTTAAGAGGACAAAGATAAATGAAGAAAGATAGTACTAGTGACAAAATAGTATTATTAGATAGTAAAAAAGAGGAGGGAAGAGGACAATAAATATTATAAGTCAATTTTATTGCTGTTTGTAGGATCAAAAGCTATTGTCTAAAGAAGGTGGAGACTAAGAGTATATGTTATACTAAGGTATTAACAGAATGGAAAATTTCACATGATCAGAGACGGTCCATGAAATAAATGTGCAATACTAGCTAAAATAAATAATCTTTGGAGAACATAATGTACCAAAAATAACCCTAGTAGAGATGGAGAGTCTAAGGCAACCACACGTCACAAAGGAAAAAAAAGTTTTCTCTTGGGAACACTGCGGTAGAAACTCTCAAATGCTCTCAAATCTCAGTGACTTACAAAAACAAAGATTTATTTCCTCATTTATATTACTTGTCAACTGCAAGTTGCATGCAGCTCTGATTAAAGCAGCCCTTATTTGAGACATGCTATTTTTAAAGAAAAGTAGAAAAGACATGTAGAGTTTATTACTCTTCTTAAAGATTTTGCTTAGAACTGGTACATATCATGTCCATTCAACTTCACTGGTAAAACAAGTAACATGGCCAACCAAACAGCAGAGGGACATATAACCTCCCACAGGGAAGCAGTGCAAGTGACATGGCAAACAATGAGATTGTTAATCTTCCTTCAGGGAAGGTAGAAAATAACTGACAACAAAAACACAGTCTAATATCAAATTGAAAAGCTTCTGCCCAACAAAAGAAACCATCAACAAAACAAAGAGGCAACCAACTGAATGAGAGAAGATATTTGCAAACAATGCCTCCAACAAAAGGCTAATATCCAAAATATATAAAGAACTCATACAACTCAACAACAATAAGAAAAAAATCCAATTAAAAAATGGG
>NW_011888831.1:3318401-3323566 GCF_000151845.1 Pteropus vampyrus
GGATAGATCTTGAGATTATCATGCTAACCAAAATAAGTTAGGCAGAAAAAATTTAGAACCATATGATTTCACTCATCTGTGGGATATAAAACTGAAAGCAACAAACAAACAAAGTAAACTCATAGACACAGACAACAGTATGGTGGTTACCAGAGGGGAAGGGAAGTGAGGGTAGGATGAAGAAGATAAAAGGGGTCAAATATATGGTGACAGAAAGAGACTAGATTTTGGGTGGTGAGGACACAATGCAATATACAGATGATGTATTATAGAACTGCACACCTAAATGTTAAGTTATTAACTAATGTTACTTCAATAAATTTAATTTTTAAAAGAAAGATGAGTAGAAGAAAATATAATTTTCTCCATTTGAGCAAAAACAAGCTGGAACTAGAAACAGAAAAGAATTCACAGCAGCAACAACAAAATCTAGGAAATACTTAGGAATATGTATATAGGAGTGAAAGACTTTCCAATAAATCAGTCACAGGGAAGTGATATCTTCAGGCGCTAGCCCCCAGGTAAGCACTGACAGCCACCAGGATGCAGATAACGAAACTGCCTGCTAGGCCCTGTTTGATCTAAGAGTTCTCCGGAAACATTTGTCTTTGTGTAAGACGTTTACAGCCAACATCTGCTTTCTGTAATCTGCTTGCTTGCTTGTTCAGAAGACCACCAGGATATGGTCTTAAGCTTTATAAGCTACCTCCTCTGGAAGCTCGGGGCTAATCTCCTCTGACCCTGTGTGGTAGAGAGTCAGTCGCCGGCCGGCTAATAAAGGCTCACAATTCATCTCAATTGGCTCCGTGGGTCTTAGAATTGATTGCGCCACAACGTGTACAAGTAAAACATAAGACCTATATGAAGAAAACTATAACATTTTATTGAAGAAAATCAATCCAGATGTGAAAAAATAGAAAGATATATCATATTCTTAGCTCAGAAAAATTCATTAACATAAAAATTCTAATCCTTCCTAAATCGAAATATAAATATAACATGATTCCAATTAAATTGTACAGTAGGAAGCTAGTTGTGACTAAATGTCAGCTTTTCTAGGGCTTCCTTTCCTCAACTTTGAAGTCTCAGCTTAAATTCTTCTCCTCAGAGAGTCCTTTCTTGACTTCTTTATTTTAAAAAAGCCACACTCACACCCCAGTTACTCTTCATCATGCTGTCATGCTTATTAATTTCATGGCACTCTCTACTTGCTAAAATTATCTTTTTCATATGTTTACTTGTTTGTGGTCTTTTTTTTTGTTTCCTCCACGAAAGTAACTTCCTTCTCTGGCTTGTTCATCACCTTATCTTCATTGCCTCAAAGAGTGATGGAGGCAGACTAGAAACTCAATACATACTTGCAACCTGCTTGTAACCTGCTGTAATTGAGAGTGACAAAGAACATTGGTATTTAATTCAGCTTTGTTGGTCAGGGAGGACTTCCTAGAGGAAGTGATATCTGAGCTGAGGCAAAAGAAAGCATGGTTCCTTCAGGGCACTGAGAGGGGCTCAGAGAGGCTAGGGAGAAGAGAGGAGGCTAAGGGGACATCTGCATTGATAAAAGGAGGAGAAACCCATGCATCATGAAACTGTGTTTTGAAGAACATTTAATAACACAGGAAAATGCATGCAACGTAATATTACCTAAAAGGTGTTTGAACAACACATGTGGACAGTGTTAAGAGGTGCCCAGACTTGCAACACCATTAGGTAAAATGGGAAGCTGATCCAAAGTGGGGAATGGTGCTCTCTTGTGGCGGAGTGGCCCATGATCATCAGTACCTACACTGAGGAAGGATGGTATCTTCTGGACACTGGTGAGAAGATTCCTGAATTGAAAGGCAGGATGAACGGGACAGCTTACACAGCACTTGCACTTCCAAGGTTCTTTCCATTAACAAAAAAGAAGAGAGAATAAATCAGAGTGACCTTTGAGGAGGTCAGTTGTTATGAAGAGACAGACTCCTGTCAGTGGGGACGACCCCTAGGATGCTCAGAGTCTCAGGGGACAGTCTGTGTGAAGATGGAGCAGGCAGAGAGGTGCTGCATGGAAGGGGCTATGCGCTCAGTGCTGTCAGCAGCATGTCCTCGAGGGGGAAAAGACAGGAGCAGAGAGAGGGGAGGAGGATCACATAAGGAGCCAAGGAGAAGAGAGCCTGGATGTCAGGCCTGGACAGACACCAGGATGCAGTGATCTCTGAGGACTGGGTCCTCTCAGCTGGACAGTGCGGGATGCAGCACACTGGGCTGTGTGCCTGGCTCTGCCAGGCCTGAGAGCACAGGCCAAGAGCAAGACTTTTATCCCAAGTAAAGAGCATTTCCTGTAAAGTCAAGGTGAGCAGAGCGAGTTCCTGCCAGAGCCTTCCAGCTGAGGAGGGGGATGACATAGGGGGACAACAGTGTTAAAGGAAGGAAGGGAACTTAACATTCAGTGAGTCCTTCTTGGGACCTTGACCCAGGAACTTCCTAAATCCCCTCCAGAGCCACTGGAAGCAGACATTGCTATTGTCATTGCTGATGAGGAAATTGAAGCTCAAAGATGCTGAGTGAAGTGCCCAAGGTCACACACTAAGTAGCAGAATCTGGATCTGCTCTTTACTCTCGTGACTCCTAATGCCAGGCCCTGGTATCCTGTGAGCGGAGGAAAGGAAGCCCTGGAAAAGCTGACATTTAGTCGCAACTAGCTTCCTACTGTACAACTGACTGTCCATGCTGATTAAGGTTCTCCCACTGGTGGCCCAATAGATCTCATCCTGGGTCTCCTTGTTCCCTCCATCAGTGCCTGCATGACTCTGACTGTGTCCCTGTGACCTGTCCATTCAACAGTACCATCAATCTCACACTGCACATGCCCTATTATACCAAATATGATATTATTAGCTTCTTGAACACATAGTCTCCCCTCACCCCACCCCCTAATCCTCATCTCTAGACATTCTCAACTGCCCTTCCTTCTGCCTGGAACATTCTCTCTACCATCACCTTCTACCTTGTTCCTTGCACTGTCTGCAACTGAGAGCAATAATAACTATAGTCTTGCCTTGATGTAAAGCAAGAGGCCAGTAGACATTTTCCATTACCACCCAAACCTGAGACCACCTAATGCCAAGGATCAGTCTCATAGGAAGGGATTTCTCAGTCAAACCGTTTTTTGGAGTATCCAATCTTCTGTGTCTCCTCACCGTGACTGGAACATGAAATCACAGCCATCCTTAAGGATTCACCCTGGGGTTTTCTGTGTGAAAGGAAACACTTCTTTCACCAGTCCCTCCACCCTGCCCGGGAGGGCTGATTCTAAATCCCTCCTGCGCCTTATCTGGGAAGCCTTCCTGGACACACCAGGCCACAGGGACCCTCCTTTGTCTGTTCTCCTTATCGCATATTTTCTGTGTCCCTCATTTGATAGCTCCCATAAACTGCCAGGGGACTTTCTTGTCTTCTGGTGGAAAAGACTTTACACTTACGACATCCTTCCTCCCAAGCAGTACAAGTGTCAGATTTTGTTATACTTTCATTATCAAATGCTTAGGTCTTTTCTTCCTACTTGACTCTGACACTTCAGAGAGGGACAGCATGCTGTATTGACCTTCATATCCTCACTGCACCTAGAACATGCTGGTCCATTTTGCCATTGCACATGGAGGCTATGTTAGAGTTTTTGTTCCACCCCAGCTGTGAAGCTTACCTTCCTGCCCATGTCCATCTCTGCCACCATCACCAATGAGCTATTGCCTCTTCTTCAAACCTCCACGTCATTGGAGATGGACATGAAAAGTCTGCTTGAGTACTTAGAAGCTGTCTCTGTGTAGAGCTGCAAATATAACAACAGGCTCGTGTGCACGTTGCCTGCCTCTGCTGCAGCAAGCCTCTCCTACACCCCAGCTGCAGCAGGGTGCAGACAGAGGGTTCTATTCATTACATCTGGACCTCTGGAATAACCCCTGGGTCTCAGCCCTGGGCTAGAAGGGTACCTGTGCTTTTTATTTATTTCCTAGGTAGCATCAGTGTGAGTTCTTTCAGAGGTCCTGTGGGAGTTTGAAGCTTAGTAATTGTCCCATGCCCTTGACATTCCCTCAGGAGCAGTTTCTGGAAGGATGTAGTCCAGCAATGTTGGGATTTCTTTTACGAAAAGTTATTAACTATCTATCTCTTGGGTTGAACTAGAGAGCCACCCTATCTATCCAAAAATATCTCCTTTGATTGCTGATATAGAAAATGACACTCTTTAATTAAGTCATAAAAAAGTCTCTGCTAAAATTAGGAAATCTTGTGTGGAGGAAATCACCCCTTGAGACAATGGAAAATGTAAGAAGCCATGGTTATTCTCATTCAGTGTGAATTTTTTTCTCAGAGTTTATATGAGTTCACTATAATCTTGGTGGAGAGAGGAGAGAGGAACAAATATTGGGACACAATGGTTTGTGAGTTTCCAGGAAGAAGATATTGAGGCCTACGGGGAACCGGGGACAGTGGTTGCCAGAAAACTCCAGTTTGAACATGCTTGCGGTTCCACTGCAGATCCTCAATAAGTTGGCTCCTGGGGCCAAGCGGGTATCCAGCATTAGTCCCCACCCACCAGCATCTCTGTGGTCAATGCTTTCCCTGCTCTTCCCTCAGGAAAACACCGGAAAAGAAAAGCTCAGTCTTAGAGTATACATAAAGTTGTCTTAGAACTGCTAACCCATACCACTGAGAAAAACAAATAACTAACTAGAGAATATGTGTTTTCAGTTCATTTTTGAACTTAGCATGAAGATATACAGACAAAATATTGTGTTTGAGAATTAGGTTACTTCCTCCTGCCCCCTTTCGGTGTGGTTATGTTATTTGTTTGAAATACCATGGGAATAGGGTGGAAATAATTTTACCAGATTATAAAACACACCATATAGGCAGATTACACACACACACACACACACACACACACACACACACACACACACACACACACACATATAGTTAGTTACAGGTATAGATATAAAATCGGCATTAGGAGAAAATCAACCCAAACAGAGTGCAAACAGAAACAAATAAATCTAAATGGATTTTATATAAATAATAGAACCTCATAAAAAGGGAGGAGGAAAATGAATCCAAGTAGCTCTTGAACATAGCATTTTTTACTATGTACCCTCAGGCTAGTGACACATTTAACTGTTAAAAAT
>NW_011888831.1:3323721-3326253 GCF_000151845.1 Pteropus vampyrus
TATTGACCTTCATATCCTCACTGCACCTAGAACATGCTGGTCCATTTTGCCATTGCACATGGAGGCTATGTTAGAGTTTTTGTTCCACCCCAGCTGTGAAGCTTACCTTCTTGCCCATGTCCATCTCTGCCACCATCACCAATGAGCTATTGCCTCTTCTTCAAACCTCCACGTCATTGGAGATGGACATGAAAAGTCTGCTTGAGTACTTAGAAGCTGTCTCTGTGTAGAGCTGCAAATATAACAACAGGCTCGTGTGCACGTTGCCTGCCTCTGCTGCAGCAAGCCTCTCCTACACCCCAGCTGCAGCAGGGTGCAGACAGAGGGTTCTATTCATTATATCTGGACCTCTGGAATAACCCCTGGGTCTCAGCCCTGGGCTAGAAGGGTACCTGTGCTTTTTATTTATTTCCTAGGTAGCATCAGTGTGAGTTCTTTCAGAGGTCCTGTGGGAGTTTGAAGCTTAGTAATTGTCCCATGCCCTTGACATTCCCTCAGGAGCAGTTTCTGGAAGGATGTAGTCCAGCAATGTTGGGATTTCTTTTACGAAAAGTTATTAACTATCTATCTCTTGGGTTGAACTAGAGAGCCACCCTATCTATCCAAAAATATCTCCTTTGATTGCTGATATAGAAAATGACACTCTTTAATTAAGTCATAAAAAAGTCTCTGCTAAAATTAGGAAATCTTGTGTGGAGGAAATCACCCCTTGAGACAATGGAAAATGTAAGAAGCCATGGTTATTCTCATTCAGTGTGAATTTTTTTCTCAGAGTTTATATGAGTTCACTATAATCTTGGTGGAGAGAGGAGAGAGGAACAAATATTGGGACACAATGGTTTGTGAGTTTCCAGGAAGAAGATATTGAGGCCTACGGGGAACCGGGGACAGTGGTTGCCAGAAAACTCCAGTTTGAACATGCTTGCGGTTCCACTGCAGATCCTCAATAAGTTGGCTCCTGGGGCCAAGCGGGTATCCAGCATTAGTCCCCACCCACCAGCATCTCTGTGGTCAATGCTTTCCCTGCTCTTCCCTCAGGAAAACACCGGAAAAGAAAAGCTCAGTCTTAGAGTATACATAAAGTTGTCTTAGAACTGCTAACCCATACCACTGAGAAAAACAAATAACTAACTAGAGAATATGTGTTTTCAGTTCATTTTTGAACTTAGCATGAAGATATACAGACAAAATATTGTGTTTGAGAATTAGGTTACTTCCTCCTGCCCCCTTTCGGTGTGGTTATGTTATTTGTTTGAAATACCATGGGAATAGGGTGGAAATAATTTTACCAGATTATAAAACACACCATATAGGCAGATTACACACACACACACACACACACACACACACACACACACACACACACACACACACATATAGTTAGTTACAGGTATAGATATAAAATCGGCATTAGGAGAAAATCAACCCAAACAGAGTGCAAACAGAAACAAATAAATCTAAATGGATTTTATATAAATAATAGAACCTCATAAAAAGGGAGGAGGAAAATGAATCCAAGTAGCTCTTGAACATAGCATTTTTTACTATGTACCCTCAGGCTAGTGACACGTTTAACTGTTAAAAATGTTTTATTTTTGTTACTGATGTTTTTCACAGTAGAATAAGTTAGCAATTCTGAACCTATGTGTTCCTTATGATTGAGCAAATAAGTTAATATAACATGGATAATCAGAGCCAGGTTTCTTACTGTTGCAGAAGGGATTTTCAATACGGAAAAGGGAAAAGGCTAGAATGAATGAACCTTGGGTGTTAGACTGGGACTAGAGATATGCATGTAAACTCATGGTTTTGAAGATGATAAATACATAGACAGACAGATTAGGTAGATGACAGATAGATTAGATAGATGATGATGATGGTGGTGATGATGATGATGATGATGATGATGATAATAGATAATAGATAAATGATAGATGATAGGTGATAGATAAATGATAGATGATTGATAGATAGATGTAGATAGATAGATATAGATAGATGATAGATAATAGATGATAGATAGATGATAGGTAATAGGTGATAGATTATAGATAGGTGAAAGATGAATGATAGATAAAAGATTAGATAGATAGGTAGATATTGATAGATGATAGATGATATATAGATGACAGATGATAGAGAGGTGTGTGTATACATGTATATGTATATATGCATACATGTATTTCTTGGCTTTTTCTAATGAGCAGACCTAGAAGCAATGACATCTCCATAGCAATGAGCACACTTACCCAGAATCAGTTTTGAAATATCAGGAAGGACTTTATACCCCAAGTCTGAATGGGGGAAAGGGAGCAAACAGTTATCAAAGCATGGAGAGATAGAGACAGAAGTGTGCATAGATAGCTGCCTGGCAGAAGCTGTGACTTTTACATAAAGATGGGGCAGCCACAAATTAGTATTTTTAGGAATAAATTCTCTAACCTCACCCACTTCTCTCTCTCCAGTCTTGGCTGCAACTCTCCATTGGCTAAACCAAACCAGATGCCACAGGATAAGGCAGACCATTGTTGA
>NW_011888831.1:3326366-3326730 GCF_000151845.1 Pteropus vampyrus
ACTTATTTTGCTTAGCATGATATATCAAGATACATCCACGTTGTCACAAATGGCAGTATTTCATCTTTTCTTATGGCTGAGTAATATTCTGTTGTACATAAGTACCACATCTTCTTTACCCTATCATACATCAAAGGGCACTGATTGTTTCCATGTTTTGGCCACCGTGGATAGTGCTGCAATGAACGGTGGGGTGCATATATCTTTACAGATAAATGTTTTCAAATGTTTGCGATAGATACCCAAAAGAGGGATTGCTAGGTCATAAGGTAATTATATTTTCAATTTTTTTGAGAAACCTCCATACTGTTTTCCATAGTGGGTGTACCAATTTACATTCCCACCAGCAGTGTATGAGGGTTTC
>NW_011888831.1:3326780-3328456 GCF_000151845.1 Pteropus vampyrus
TAGATAGGTAGATATTGATAGATGATAGATGATATATAGATGACAGATGATAGAGAGGTGTGTGTATACATGTATATGTATATATGCATACATGTATTTCTTGGCTTTTTCTAATGAGCAGACCTAGAAGCAATGACATCTCCATAGCAATGAGCACACTTATCCAGAATCAGTTTTGAAATATCAGGAAGGACTTTATACCCCAAGTCTGAATGGGGGAAAGGGAGCAAACAGTTATCAAAGCATGGAGAGATAGAGACAGAAGTGTGCATAGATAGCTGCCTGGCAGAAGCTGTGACTTTTACATAAAGATGGGGCAGCCACAAATTAGTATTTTTAGGAATAAATTCTCTAACCTCACCCACTTCTCTCTCTCCAGTCTTGGCTGCAACTCTCCATTGGCTAAACCAAACCAGATGCCACAGGATAAGGCAGACCATTGTTGAGTTTATACTGATCAACTTCCCAGAGCACAAAGCAAGGTGGAGAAAAGAGAATGAATTTGGAGAAGCAAATGAGAGCTGTTCATCTAACATACTACCCAGTGCTATCTAGTAGATCCCTATGTAGAGCATTAAAGGTGTTGGCCCTCCCTGTTAACAAAAACAATACTGGAAATAAAATAAAGGATAGTCGCTTTTAGTGGCTGCAGAGGGCAGAGAGAATTCTGAGTTATACATCTAGTTTAAAGGTGTGGTTCATTTAATCTGCTGTGATAAGATATTAAAATGAGAAAATGTCTATCTTATCCTTTTCTAGTATAAAGGCTTATGTGAAAATTTTCAGCTGCATCTTATTTTGTTGTTAGTTAAATGTGAAAATGTCCTTGAAAAGAAGTACTCAAAGATTAATTTTATACCCTATAGAATAAAATCTTAAACTCATACAAGTATTTTGTGCACATTAAATGAATGGCCTCAGTAATTAGTGAATTACCCCCCAATTTTTTTAATTTGCACCTCTGATATCTGGAACTATATGTACTGCCTGTTTTCCCTTTCAATTTAAAGTTAATTGGTAGATTTCTTCTTTTAAACTAAAAATATGAGGGTCTATATCTCTTTCTATAATAGACTACAGTTGATTTGATTTGATATAGTGATTTCTACTCATTAAAATTTTTCTAGTGACTATCTAGTTAAACAGTAGAATTACATACTTAAATATTTCTCTATTTATAAAGTCAAGAACAAAACAATAACTTGAGACCCCCTTTTATGTAACACAAATTAGAATGTGTTTTGTCACTTGCATTCCTATCCAGTCTTCAAATTCATGGTTTTTGCTAAATTATCCAGAGATTTAAAATGCTAATAATTCATAATATTTATTTGTTTTTATTAAATTTATTAGGGGTGATACTGGTTAATAAAATTATCTAGGTTTCAAGTGTACAATTCAATAATACATCATATGTATATTGCATTGTGTGTTCACCACCCAAAGTTAAATTTCCTTCCATCACCATACATTTGCCCCTCTTTATCCTATATGACCTCCCCTCCAGCCCCCTTCCCTCTGGTAACCACTAAACTGTTGTCTGTGTCTATGAATTTTTGTTTGTTTGTCTTATTTGTTGCTTTCAGTTGTATATCCCACATATGAGTAAAATCATATGGTTCTCAAATTTTCTGCTTGACTTATTTTGCTTAGCATGATATATCAAGATACATCCA
>NW_011888831.1:3328506-3331726 GCF_000151845.1 Pteropus vampyrus
CAATAACTTGAGACCCCCTTTTATGTAACACAAATTAGAATGTGTTTTGTCACTTGCATTCCTATCCAGTCTTCAAATTCATGGTTTTTGCTAAATTATCCAGAGATTTAAAATGCTAATAATTCATAATATTTATTTGTTTTTATTAAATTTATTGGGGGTGATACTGGTTAATAAAATTATCTAGGTTTCAAGTGTACAATTCAATAATACATCATATGTATATTGCATTGTGTGTTCACCACCCAAAGTTAAATTTCCTTCCATCACCATACATTTGCCCCTCTTTATCCTATATGACCTCCCCTCCAGCCCCCTTCCCTCTGGTAACCACTAAACTGTTGTCTGTGTCTATGAATTTTTGTTTGTTTGTCTTATTTGTTGCTTTCAGTTGTATATCCCACATATGAGTAAAATCATATGGTTCTCAAATTTTCTGCTTGACTTATTTTGCTTAGCATGATATATCAAGATACATCCATGTTGTCACAAATGGCAGTATTTCATCTTTTCTTATGGCTGAGTAATATTCTGTTGTACATAAGTACCACATCTTCTTTACTCAATCATCCATCAAAGGGCACTTTGGTTGTTTCCATGTTTTGGCCACAGTGGATAGTGCTGCAATGAACAGTGGGGTGCATATATCTTTACAGATAAATGTTTTCAAATGTTTGCGATAGATACCCAAAAGAGGGATTGCTAGGTCATACAGTAATTATATTTTCAATTTTTTTGAGAAACCTCCATACTGTTTTCCATAGTGGGTGTACCAATTTACATTCCCACCAGCAGTGTATGAGGGTTTCTTTTCCCCTACAACCTCTCCAACACTTGTTATTACTCATTCTGTTGATGAGAGCCATTCTAACTGGTATAGGGTGGTATCTCATTGTGGTTTTGATTTGCATTTCCCTAATAACCAGTGAAGTTGAGTATCTTTTCATATGTCTGTTGGTCATTTGTACATCTTCTTGGGATAAGTATCTGTTCAGGTCTTATGCCCATTTTTTAATGGGACTCTTTGTTTCTTCGTTGTTGAGTTGTATGAGTTTTTTATACATTTTGAATATTAGCCCCTTTTTGGAGGCATCGTTTGCAAATATCTTCTCCCATTCAGTTGGTTGCCTCTTTGTTTTATTGTTGGTTTCTTTTGCTGTGCAGAAGCTTTTTAGTTTGATATAGTTTCATTTATAGATTTTTGGCTTTTACTTTCCTTGCCTTTGCAGTCAAATTCATAAAATCCTCTCTAAATCCAAGGTCCATGAGTTTAGTACCTGTTTTCTTCTTTGCAATTTATTGTTTCAGGTCTTATATTCAGGTCTTTGATCCATTTTGAGTTAATTTCGGTGTATGGTGACAAATAGCAGTCTAGTTTCATTCTTTTGCATGTGGGTTTCCAATTTTCCCAGCACCATTTATTGAGGCTTTCTTTTCTCCATTGTGTACTTTTGGCTCTTTTGTCAAAAATTATTTGCCCATACATATGTGGGTTTATTTCTGGGCTCTCGATTCTGTTCCATTTGTCCATGTGTTTGTTTGTCTGCCAAGACCATGCTATTTTGATTATTGTCATTTTGTAGTATAATTTGAAGTCATGCAGTATGATACTTCCAGCCTAGTTCTTTTTCTCAGGATTGCTTTAGTTATTTGGGGGTCTTTTGAGATTCCATACAAATTCAAAGATTTTTTTTGTTCTATTTCTTTAAAAATGCCATTGGAATTGCATTAAATCTGTATATTGTGCTTTGGATAATGTGGCCCAAATTCCAAGCCATGAACTTGAAATATCTTTCCATTTCTTTGTGTCTTCTTTAATTTCTTCTAATAATACCTTGTAGTTTTCAGTATATAGGTCCTTCTCATGCTTTGTTAATTCTTAGGTATTTTATTCTTTTTGTTGCAACTGTAAATTTCTGAAAATTCATTATTAGTGTATAGGAACACAATGGATTTTGTATACTGCAACTTTACTGTATTTGTTTATTGTTTCTAATAGTTTTTTTGGCGGAGTATTTAGGGTTTTCTATATAGAGTATCATGTCATCTGCAAAAAGTGACAATTTGACTTCTTCATTCCCAATTTGGATGCCTTTCATTTCTTTCTCTTGCCTGATTGCTCTTGCTAGGACTTCCAATACTATATTGAATAAGAGTGGTGAGAGTGGGCATCCTTCTCTTGTTCCTGATCTTATAGGAAAAGGTTTCAATTTTTCATCATTAAGTATGATATTAGCTGAGGGTTTGCCATATACGGCCTTTATTATGTTGAAGTACTTTCATTCTATACCCATTTTATTATATGTTTTAATCATAAATGGATGCTGTATCTTGTCAAATGCTTTTTCTGTGTCTATTAATATGATCATATGATTTTTATCCTTTGTTTTGTTTATGTGGTGTATCATATTGACAGATTTGCATATGTTGAACCATCCTTGCACCCCTGGAATGAACCTCACTAGGTCATGATATATAATCTTTTTAATGTATTGATGTATTCAATTTGCTAGTATTTTATTTAGGATTTTTGCATCAGTAGTCATCAGAGATATTGGTCTTTAATTTTCTATTTTTGTGTTACACTTACCAGATTTTGTTATCAGGGTAATGTTGGCCTCACAAAATTTGAGGAAGTATTGCCTCTTCTTCAATTTTTTGGATGAGTTGGAGAAGGATAGGTATTAAATCATCTTTGAATGTTTGGTAGAATTCACTTTTGAGACCATCTGGTCCTGGACTTTTACTTTTTGAGAGGTTTTTGATAATGTTTAAATTTGCGTTGATGAAGTGCTATTTTAAAATATTTTTATGTAATTTTCTAAATATATTTACAACAGGAGTAACCTAACTAGTATAGAATTTTGATTTGTGAAATATTCCTCTTAAAACTCTGATAAGTCAGTGCATTTTGGCATTGTAGTTTTGTAGGGAGAAGTCTGAAACCAGTTTGTATTTCTCTTTTTCTTTAAGAAATTTGTTATTCCCTGGCACTAAAATTTTTATTCTAAAAAAATATTACTCCTAACAATCACTAGGATACATTTAAGAATATTTTCATTAATATTCTCCAAAGTATGATGAGGATTTCATTTTGTGACCTCAGGTTTTTGATTCTGTATGTTTTATTGTAACTTTTATTGTTGCTTTTGCTCTATTTGGTCTGTTGTTGTTTTTTTTTTCTGTAACTATTATTATGCACAATCTTTCTAATACCCAA
>NW_011888831.1:3332271-3347391 GCF_000151845.1 Pteropus vampyrus
ATCATATGATTTTTATCCTTTGTTTTGTTTATGTGGTGTATCATATTGACAGATTTGCATATGTTGAACCATCCTTGCACCCCTGGAATGAACCTCACTAGGTCATGATATATAATCTTTTTAACGTATTGATGTATTCAATTTGCTAGTATTTTATTTAGGATTTTTGCATCTGTAGTCATCAGAGATATTGGTCTTTAATTTTCTATTTTTGTGTTACACTTACCAGATTTTGTTATCAGGGTAATGTTGGCCTCACAAAATTTGAGGAAGTATTGCCTCTTCTTCAATTTTTTGGATGAGTTTGAGAAGGATAGGTATTAAATCATCTTTGAATGTTTGGTAGAATTCACTTTTGAGACCATCTGGTCCTGGACTTTTACTTTTTGAGAGGTTTTTGATAATGTTTAAATTTGTGTTGATGAAGTGCTATTTTAAAATATTTTTATGCAATTTTCTAAATATATTTACAACAGGAGTAACCTAACTAGTATAGAATTTTGATTTGTGAAATATTCCTCTTAAAACTCTGATAAGTCATTACATTTTGGCATTGTAGTTTTGTAGGGAGAAGTCTGAAACCAGTTTGTATTTCTCTTTTTTTTTAAGAAATTTGTTATTCCCTGGCACTAAAATTTTTATTCTAAAAAAATATTATTCCTAACAATCACTAGGATACATTTAAGAATATTTTCATTAATATTCTCCAGAGTATGATGAGGATTTCATTTTGTGACCTCAGGTTTTTGATTCTATATGTTTTATTGTAACTTTTATTGTTGCTTTTGCTCTATTTGGTCTGTTTTTTTTTCTGTAACTATTATTATGCACAATCTTTCTAATACCCAATATTTCTTCTTTATTATTTTAAACTCTTTGTTTTTCGATCTTCAGCTAAAGTTTGTCCTCCACATTACTAATTTTTTATGTCAATTCTGTCTTTAAAAAAGTCATTTAAAATTTTTTATCCTTAATCATTTCTATATGTTGTTTCCAAATCAATTTTATTTTCATCTAAATTTGTTTCTGATTTATACTGTATCTTTTTTAATGTCTAAAGAACATGAAAAAATAATTTATAAAAAAATTCTGTTCCATTTCTTAAATTGTTTGCAAGTATAGGTTTTTCTTCCAACCACATAATGTGTTGCTACCTTTCTCCTACTCTGCAAACATATTTCATAGATCATTACTTTAAAAAAAAGTTTAAATAACAAGAAATTTAACCAAGCCTAGAATTAGCCAACGGACGATTCAATTTAGCCTCTCTCACCATCATTAGTTTTTCACTTTGAGGGAAAAGGGAAAGTCAGAGATTCTTTCAATGAATTAATGAAAGCTGTAGTCACTGTCCACAGATAAAATTTGCAAATGTTTTAGTGCTCAAACATCATTTTGTTCACAGTTCTCTTACATACCATTGCACAATTCCTTGCCTCTCATAGGTACCCAGTAATCAAAATATGGAAGTAGTAATAGAATCTGAAAAGGAGGTGAAAAGGAAAATGTGAAGAAATATTATCATGAGATGTCATTTTATATATATCTGGGAGGCCCATGTCCTGGGTGATGAAGCATGATCTGAACACAGGGCAGGTAACAACGGAGCAAATGGAATGACAGAGCAAATGGAATGGTGTGAATTGAAACATGTCTAGAGGAAAATGGAATTAAACAAATGTCATTTTAACATCTACCATGTGCATAGTCTGATAAAAGATTGTGAAGAATTGTCCAACAAACATATGAGCGGAATAGAAATTAATACAATAACAGTTGACATTGACTAAGGGCTAACTATGAGCTAGGCTCTGCTTTAAAGACATTTTAGATATTAATTCAGATATTTAGATATTTATTAATTTAGATATTTAGATATTAATTCATTTGATCCTCATAAAAACTTTATGAGAATATTTATTACTCCTCCTCCAACTACTACTATTAATTCTCCCATTATAGAGATGAGTAAGTACATTAAATAACTGTTTAGGGTCTGTTACAGATAGTAAGTGGCAGAGTCTGAAACCCAGCAGTACTCATAGTCTTCACCATGGTCCTCTACAGAAAGTAGTGACCTCTCTGCCACAGAAAGTGCTGAGTCATAGGATAATAACTATTAATCAGGGCTGTTATAATGGTGACACAACATGAAGTGGACTTGATAACATCGAGGTCTGTTCCACCTGTTTGAAACTAAATATTAAGAGACCTCCCATCATTATGCTAGATAAGGAAAGTATAACTTCCACCATAACCCACCTCAAGTCAAATCCTGGAAGAAGGATGAAATGCAATTATTTTTCTTTGCACACTTAACACCAGAAAAGCCTCAGTGCAGCCTGTAGAAATGACCAGGATCTCAGCTGTACCACAGTCCTTGTATCCTAAGGGGCTCCAGTTTGTACTGAACAGCAGAGAAGAGGGGTCCACATTCCAACAAATTTGCTAGAATAGGTCAGCCCAGAAATTGGACCCTGGAGATACACTAACCCAGAAAACTCTTCACTTATCCTTTCATTTAAAAAGTAACTCTGGGAAAGATTACTCTTGAGAGCCACTGTGTCTCCTCAGGCCACAGTTATAGGAGTGTGTCAACAGGTGTCAACAATTATTCAGATTTTGACCTGAATGAAGCCCTGAGGGAATCACATATCAGGACATTATAACCTGGTGAATAATTCACAATTTTCTCTATGCTATAACACACCCTACTTCCTAGAGGAGGAAATAAGAATCCTCATCTTTGGGCTCCATCCAGGATATCTCATTCCAACCCTTCTGCTCCACGGCTGGGAAATTTGGGGCTCTTCTTTCCAAAATATTTCAGTCCTGCCTTCTCCACCCCAGGAACAGAGGATTCACTCTCCAGCATGCCTGCCTCCAGAAAGGAATGCTAGCAGGTGCTAAACCAGCTGGCTGTAAATTCCCATATGTGGAAGAGGAGTGAAGACCACAGGACCAGGACCTTTTTTGACAGCACCTGAGATGACTCCCCAGGTAGGAGCTAAGGATGTTGGAGAGAGACTTTTTATGACAGTGACATAAAGGAATAGATATCCAGCAACTGTACTACAGGCATTATCTCCTTTGACACTTAACAAAACTTTCCAGAGGCAAAGAAATTTTTTTTTAAATTTGTATTAGATGAAAAAATGGTGAATTGAATTGCTTAAAGTCATGCAGGAAGGGAGTAACAAAAGTAGGACTCAAACCTTGGTCTGACACCAGAACCCAAGTTCTCAAGATTTGATGGACAAAAGGCAGAGAAGGGGTAGGGTAGCGGGTGAAGAGAGGGGGGGGTGGGGAGAAGGGGCGAGGGAGAGGGAGAGAAGGAGAAAGAGGGAGAGTGAGGGAGAGAGAGAGAGGAGAGAGAATCTTTTCTACTGACAGTGGTTATCAGTGGTCCAGGTATGGAAGGCATAGTTCTGATTTAGTTTTCTCAGGTCTGAGTTCTACTTCTTGAAGTTTTAGTGTGTGTGTGCACACACGCACGTGCACACACATGAATTAGAACTAACCTGTTGTCTTAGAAAGAAGCTATAAATCTACCTTGTACTTTTACATTCAATGGTGTGTGCTAAGAAGCCCCTTTAGAAAATTTTATTATTTCATTGTCAAAGCACTGATGGGCTAAACTCTCAGAGAGTCTCAAAACACTTATAGGACATTTCTTTGGTCTTGTCTGCTAATCTAGAAGCCAGGAGGAGGCATTTGGCCTTTCTGTCCCTGAAAAACTATCCTGAGCACCATCACATTCAGGTGACAGATATCTTAGAGCACAAACACTTCCCAAGAATATTTTATTGGCCAACATTACTTGGGACTCCTGGCTTCTTTCCATTGAACTTGAGGGTCTCACTTTGCCTCCAGCATTCACACCTCCTGTTCATCTTCTTTGGAGTATGTATTTGTTTCACTTCTTTTTCCAGGATTTCTACAGAAATTATCTCTCCTTAAGACAACCCCCTACATCTCCCACTGTGGATTTCTGTCCTCAATTTCTGTTCTCAGAAACCTCTCTCCCCTGGTTCCCTGTGTCTTTAGTTCCTGCAATGACTATACCAACCTCTGTCCCTTTTCAGGTGCTACTTTTCTTACATTCTTTAACTCTTTTATCACCTTGTGGTTGTTTGTGTACCAATATGTCATTCCAAAATGTTTCCCTAGTTATTAGTCATTGTATTTATATGTCCAAATGTCTATATTTACTTTAAACAAAGATTTCATATTCTTATTATCTTATTATGAGAAAGGGTTAGTACAACCCACATCCACCATACTAAATCTTAGTTCCTAATGAATATAGAAAAAAACTCTTCAGTTAGTTCAAAATCCTCCACAATATTAACCCAAATTTCTTTTCCAAAATGATTTCTTCCTGCTCTTATCCTGTGCTTCTAATAAAAATATGTAACTAATTTTTGCCTGAAGTATTCCTCAAATGTTTTTGAGGTTGTCTCCATGATGATGAATTTGGACTTCATCTGTTATGTGATGGCTAAAGAATGAGTGATTTTAAAGAATACACACAACCAGTTATATTATAAATATACTTTTTGGTCCAGTAAGCAAATGTCTGAGAAAGAAAGTAGATACGAATGGGGTGGTAGCTAGCAAGATTACGAGATTAAGGAACATTTATTGAATGATGTAAGAGACTATAATATGTTTACCAGTTAATGAGAAAGACCTGGTATAGAGGTAGATATTGGAGAGAGAAAATACAGTGGAATTATATAGCTGAGAAAACAGAAAAGAATAAGGATGAAAACAAATTGGATGTGTGAACACTTATTTTCAGAGTCTTTGAGGAAAAAGAACAGGATGGAAATAGGTGTATTAGGTATGATATGCAGGGGAGAATATTGAGATAATATTATCCTTCTCATCCCTGAAATAACTGTTATTCTAGAACAGGTAATTATACTTCCATTCAGAATGTGTACTTTTACTATATGTGCATGTATTTTTATGTATTAAAATTTACATATATTGTGTGATATGCCATACATCTGGCAATTTGTTTATTTCATCTCATTATGGTTTTTCAAAATTATTCTATGTGAATAGATTCATTTTAACTGTTTTACAAAATCCATTAGGAAGAAAATGTCACAAATAACTTATCTATTTCTACATTTTCTGTATGACAATAGACATACTTTGAATGTCTTCTGGACACATGTGTCAGTTTCTCTAGGGTCCAATCAAGAAGTGGAATTGCTGAGCCAGCTAGTGGTATAAGAATTTTCAGTTTTCCTAGATACAGGATAATTGTTCTCCAAATGATCATACTAGCTTTTCCATTTCTTCTCTAATATCTGAAACTGTCAGACTCAATACTTGGTCCAAGATGAAGGATGGTAAAATGGATTTTTTTTAATTTGGTTGAACATCTTTACTTTGGGTTACTGTTCATACCAGTTTCTTCTATGACTTGCCTATTCAAGCCTGTTGCCATTATTTCCTATGGGTTTTTGGTCTTTTTCTTATTAGCGTGTAGGAATTTTCTGTATTCTGAATCTTAAACCTTTACTACTGATTATGTGTACAGTGCATACTTCTTTCAGTCCATAACTTGCCTTTCTCCTTCCTTTATGGTGACTGTTTCATACATATGTTTCCAATTTAAATTAGTCAAATTTTACATTTTCTCTTAGGTGTTGTGAATTTTGTGCCTGGTTTAAGAAATCAATTCCAACACTGATAATCATAAACATATTTTCTTCTAAAGGTTTTAAAGTTTTGTTTGTCACAATTAATTCATTAGGAATTATTTTTCCATATTATTTTTTATGTATGGGTATCCAATTGTCCTAGCACTCTTCACCAAAAAGTTACTGTAACCATTCCCTGCCTATTTCTAAACTAGTCCATGTCACTTACCAATGTCTGAGAAAATTTCTGTTTCTAGGCTTTCTAGTCTGTTACAAAGATGTGTTTGTTAATTCTTCTGCAAGTACTAATCCACCGTAAGAAGTACCAGAGTTAATCGTTTTCGTTCTTGATAGGGTATTCTTTCCTTCCTCCTTATCCTTCTTCCTCAAAATGTTTTAGCTCTTCTTGGTTCTATTCTCCTCCATGAATTTTTGAACCAGTTCACTAAGTTCCATAATTAAAAGAAATCTATGGTGTTTTGCTTGGGACTGCAATGAATTCACAGAATAATTGGAGAACTGACATTTTTATAACATTGAGTCTCCATTAACATTGCTTATTTCCATATTTTTTAGCTACTCTTTTAGTCATTCAGCAAAGTTTTATAATTTTTTCAGATTGAGATATAATTGACATGCAGCACTACAAACATATAAGGTGTACAGCATAATGACTTACATATATTGTGAAATGAAGGTTTTATAATTTTTTAATCCGGTCTTTAACCTCATTTATTAGAATTATTTCTAGATTCCTAAATTTCTATTGGTACTGGGAATAAGGAGTCTTTTTCTAAATTACATTTTTAAATTTATTTTTACTTAAGCGTTAGAACAGTATTGATTTTTAATACTGATTTATATCAAACAAATTTGCTGAAACCTATTAGTTCATCTACAATGTCTCTTCAACTTTCTTTGTAGACTATCATACTATCAATTAATTCTCTATCCATTTTGTTCTTTCCTCTCCAAATCATATAAGGCAAAAATTTTTTCTAGTGGTCTTTTTATAAATAGGACAATGCTTCAAGTGTTTTATGCAGAAGACTTAAATTAAATTTCCTGTTTCACATGAATCTGTGTCACATCTTGTACAAGGGTCATTAACACCCCAGGCCTCAGACTTGGACCAAATACCTGGTTGAAACCCCAAGGGTCTAGTGCAGTATCAGCTCTGGCTTTCAATTCTTGCTCTGAGCGTTCTTTTTCTTTCTCATTCCTATGTATTCCCATTTCTTTCTTTTAGGTTTAGCTATGTGTATTTTTTGTTACTTTTAGAATTTATCTAAAATTTCTATTTGTTTTAAGTAAAATGGGACCTGTGGACATTAGCTAAATCTGCCATGTTGCCAGGAGCCCCAACTCTAATATAACTTCCTTACTATGTAAGCTAACCACAGTTTCTGAGCCCTCCAGTTTTACTGAATGCTCTCAACTCTGAGATATTATGATTCCATGTAAATATTGAGAAAGGCATTTTGAGAGAGAAAACCAAATTCATTTAGGTGCAGAGATGAAAAAGTACATCATATTTGGGAGAATGACAATTTTACCTGCATCCCCTATGCCTAGCATATAAATTCCCATGTGTACTATAAGATACACTGAGAATTGGTGAATGAACTAATTATAGATTAAATTAATTATTGAGTAGAGGTCTCTTTAGAAAATTAGTGAAGTACTTAGGATATCCTGGACTATAGTAACAAATACATGACAAAATGTGTAATGGTTTTAACAGAATAACTTATTTCTGTGACGCCACTATCCCACTCAGCATCCTGGCCATTTCTGTCCAGCTAACACAAAAAGAAACATTATTTTCATAGATAGGTATCCAATTGCCCCAGCACTCTTTATCAAATATGCAGTGCATCTTTTTCCTGCCTATTAGTAAACCAACCATGTCATATACCAATTTCTAATAAATGTTTCTTCTGTTTCTAGGCTCTCTAATCTGTTACATAGGTCTATTTGTCCCTATGCCAGTACCACTCCACTGTTTGAATTACCACAGTAAATCATTTTGATACCTGACAGGTCAATTCCTTCTTCCTTATTCTCATTCATTTTTCAAATCTTCTTGGCTCTTCTAAATGAATTTTTAGATCAGTTTAGTAAGAGCCATGTTTTAAAGAAAACTTTGGTATTCGAATTGCAATTGCAATGAATTTATAGATTAAATAAAGGAGAAGTGACATTTCTACAATATTGAAACTTCCATTAACATTGCTTATCTCCCTATTTTTTTTTTTAGGTATTTATTTTTTGTCAGTATAGTTTCATAATTTTGCAACTAGTCTGAACCTCCTTTTAAAAAAAGAATTACTTCTATATTTCTTTAAATTTCTATTGCTATTAAGAATGGGAATTCTTTTTTAAAATTATAATTTCAAATTTATTAGTACTTAAGACAGTACTGATATTTTAATATTGATTTCTATCCAACAAACTTGCTGAAATCTCTTAGTTTAGAGGTTCCCTTGAATTTTCTTTGAAATGAATTCTATCCATTTCATTCTTTCTATGCAATTCTTATTTATGGCAAATTTTTTTTCTAGTGTTCTTTTAACAAATAAAGCAACACTTTACATGTTTTAGACAGAGGCCTCAAACCAAGCTCCCTACTTCATGCACTTGTCTCCATGTCTTGTGAACAAAGGAACATTATCATCTCAGACTCCAGCCCTTAGGACTTTATTCCTGGTTCTGACCTCAAGGTCCCCCATAGTTATCAACTCTGGCTTACAACTCTTCATTTGAGCTTTCTTTTTATTTCTCATATCTAGGTATTCCCATTTCTTTCTTCTGTGTTTAGCTACAAGTATTTTTTATTTTACTTTTATAACATTTAGGTTTTCTAGGTATTTTAATAAGAAGGTGATCTATTAATATCAGCTGAGTTGGTCATATTGTGGAAAGCTTACCTCTTAACACTTCCTTACCAAATGAACTAACCATAGTTGTTGAGCTCTCCAGTTTTATGGAACACTCTCAATTTTGAGATATTATAATTCTGTGGCAATATAGGGAAAGGCATTTCAAGACAGAAAACCAAATTCATTTAGGTGCAAAATGAAAAAGGATGTTTTAGGGGAAAGATAATTTTACCTGGATTCCCTATACCTAGTATATAATTCCCATGTGTACCACAGGAGATATTGAGAATTGGTAGTTGAACAAATCACAGGCTCAATCAATTACTAAGTACAGCAGGGGTCCCCAACTCCTGGGCTATGGACCAGTACCAGTTTGTGGCCAGTTAGGAACTGGGCCTCACAGCAGGAGGTGAACGGCGGGCTAGTGAGTGAAATCTCATTTGTATTTGCAGCCCCTCCCCAGCACTAGCATCACCAGTTCAGCTCCACCTCAGATCATCAGGCATATATCATGGGAGCACTGGTCTCTGGTGCTAAAAAGGTTAGGGACTGTTGGAGTGGAGGTCTTTTTAGAAAAAATTAGTGAATTACTTAGTACATCTTGGACTACAGTAATAAATAGATCACAAAATGTGTAATGGATTAAAAGGAATAAAAGTTTGTTTCTTCTTGGTGCATGATAGCTCTCCTAGATGTGGAAAGCTTGGGAAACAGGCTCATTCCACCATGAGATTCCACCATGCCATTTAGCCTCCTGGCTACTTGTATCCAGTTGACAGTAGGGGAATGAAAGTGTGGAGGAAACCCAGAACTGGAATACATAGAAGGATTGGCTAAAACTCAATCATATGACAACACCTCGATGCGAGGCTGGGAGGTAGTACAGCTGAGTGCCCAAGAAGTGAACAATTGGGATTTGAGTGAGCAGTTAATAGTCTCTGCCATAATTAGTACATTGCAAGATGGATCAAAGAGGAGGTAACCAGTAGTCAAACAGTTAAGAAAGCATTATAATATTTCAGGTAGAAAATGTTGGTGGTCAAAACTAAAGCCCTGAAACAAAGTTAGAAAAGTTATGTGTCAATTATTTTAAATGAAGAATCAACGAGATCAGATGTAGAGGTGAAGGATAATCTGGGTATGCCTGTGAGCATCTCACATGTCGAGGAACCTATAAAATAAACCTGGATGTAATTCAAGAACTGTTGACTGCAAACTTATTGGTGCATAGAATGCATACCATTCCATAATAATCTTCTACAAAAGATAAAAATTAACAACATATGGTTCTTGTTAAAAAAAGTTTGCAATCTACTTAGGTTGGATGTTCAGAGTATGAAGTTTGGTCAAACATGTTGGCAGAAGAACATGGAAATATGAAGAAAAGAGATCAAGCCTACAGATATAGACCTGAGATTCTACTAAGCAGCAGTTGAAGACATGATGGAGTTGGATGAGTCACCAAAGGAAATAATAAAGAAAGGTAGGAGAAGGTTGAAGAGAAAAATATATTATGATTACATATATTTAAGCATTTGAAATAAAGATAAAACCTATCAAAGGTGGTATCTACTTTAAAAATGGGATACCAGGGAAGTAAATTCACTGATCATGCTTTGTTATGACCTAACCCCAGTGGTCTTTGTGATTACAATCTTCTGATGCCAGAGAAGAACACTTGTTACCTGTTGGCTTTGGGCTTGCTCTGAGTTTGGTCAGTGGAACAATTTCTACTTGTTCAGGGTGCTCACTGACCGTTCTTCACACTAGAATGTTTTTCATGGACTTCAAAATACTGTCTTTTCCTTTTCATGTGCAAAAAACTAGTGTGTAATTCTGACTTTACATTAACATGTAAGGACCTTAAGAGCAAAGACTATGCCATACATAAATAAATAAATATATGTACTTTTCATATATTTATGATTTTTCTATAAGGTCTAACAAAGTGCCTAGCTCATCAAATATTAACTTTAATTATTTGATAAATAATTAAACCCTAGATGTTTGGGTGATGGTGCTGGGGTTGAGGAGGATGGGCACCACTGATTCAGGTTTGCTTACTTCTTAGACATGAGTGTCCAGGGTCAACTGTCAATTAGTCCTACTGATCAATAGGAATTCCCCAACAATGTATTGCCTATATCGGAATTTATTAAACCCAGGTATAGACATGGCAACTACAGGAGACAAAAGTTGTGGATTAGGATGATAATTACACACAGCAACTTTACTAATAACTGGATTCCTGTCCCCTTTCCTGCTGAAGGATCCATGAGAGAAGACAACAGGTCCTCTGCCCTGGATTTCATCCTCCTGGGAGTTAGTGGTCAGCAGGAACAGGAAGATTTCTTCTTCGTCCTCTTCCTGTTCATTTACCCCATCACGCTGATTGGAAATCTGCTCATCATCTTGGCCATCCGCTCTGACATTCGCCTTCATAACCCCATGTACATTTTCCTTGCTAACCTCTCCTTTGTGGACATCTTCTTCTCCTCTGTAACCATCCCTAAGATGCTGGCCAACCATCTCTTGGGCACCAAAGCCATTTCCTTTGGGGGATGCCTAACACAGATGTGTTTCATGTTTGCTTTGGGTAACACAGACAGCTATATCCTGGCTGCAATGGCATATGATCGTGCGGTGGCCATCAGCCGCCCACTTCATTACACAACAATTATGAGCCAACGGTCTTGTGTCCTGCTAGTTGTTGGGTCTTGGGTAGTTGGAAATGCCAATGCCCTCACCCATACTCTGCTCACAGCTAGTCTGTCCTTCTGTGGCAACCAAGAAGTGGCCAACTTCTATTGTGACATTACCCCTTTGCTCAAGCTGTCCTGTTCTGACATCCACTTCAATGTGAAGATGATGTACCTAGGGGTTGGTGTTTTCTCTGTGCCGTTACTATGCATCATCATCTCCTATATCCGGGTCTTTTCCACGGTCTTACGTGTTCCATCCAAAAAGGGTGTGCTCAAAGCCTTCTCCACTTGTGGTTCCCACCTCACAGTTGTTTCTTTGTATTATGGGACAGTCATGGGCAAGTACTTCCACCCTCTGACTAGTTACAGCCTAAAGGATGCTGTGATAACTGTGATGTACATCGCAGTGACTCCAATGTTAAATCCTTTCATCTATAGTCTAAGAAATCGGGATATGAAGGCTGCCTTGGGGAAACTCTTCAGTAAGAGAATCTCCTCATAACCAGTGTGAGGTCATATTGGAGACTGCAGTCACCAATTAGGAGGCACTTGAAAATCCATGTCCTTCCCCTCCAAGAAGCCACCTTTGATATTGCCAGTTAAAAAGTCTTCTCTGAAATCTTGTAACAATTTATGAGGCATCCTATTGAAATTTTTATCACTTTGTACATATTGTCCCTTGGCAGAGTGGCAGCACAAAATATTGGGTTTATGTCTCAGCTTTGTACTGACTATCAGAGTAGAGTTGAAAAAGACTGAGGCTCAGCTTCTACGTCTACATAGTAGGAAGAACAATATCTGCCCTCTCATTGTCATAAGGTGTAAGGATCACAACAATTCATGCTTTGAAGGCAGTAAATCACTATTGAAGTGTCATTTTTATTGGACTATTATGTTTTCACCCCTACTGTGCTTAAAAGCCTCTTAACACAGGAGCTGTCTTAATATATCAGTGTACCTTTCATAGTCTTGATCATCTGATGCTCAGATCTGAGGGGAACTGTCCAATAACTAGCATTAGTCTTCACCTAGCTATATTATCCATACTTTCACTCCTGGGGAGTCTGAGTCCTCAAGTATTGCCTTTGTTTTTCTGGTTGCTGTGTTTTCTATTAATCTTTGCTATTGGGTGAGGAAATACTAAGTTCACCCCAGACGTAGCTTCAGACATAGTCTTCCTTGCCCCTCATTGTGTAGCAGCAACATAATTTCCTTGATAATTGGAATCTATCACTCTAGTCAGTAGTAAATTCCCTTTTTCTGAATGGCCCAGAGATATGTTACAGTTTGGTTGAATAATAGCAACATAATATTATTTATAAAAAGTAAATCCCAAAAGATTATTATTGACACCCTTTTCATAAGATAATAAACAGCTAAAATGACCCAAAAATGCACTTTTCGGAAATATACATAAATGCAATAAAAGTGCATTAAAATGAAAACAGTTTAAAGATGAGCATAAATTCAGAAAGAGAGGGAATTTAAGAGGGGAAACTAAGAGAATAGAGGTGGGGTAGCATGTCGTTAGTTTATATGCAACTGAACTTATTATGAGCTTAAAATGAACAGTTATAAATATAAAGTATTTTATGTACGCACCAAGGTAACTACAAAAGAAAAATTTATAGAAATTATACAACATAAAAACAGAAAGAAATCAAAATATATCATTACTAAAAAATCAGCGAAACACAAAGGAAGACAGCAGAGTGGAAAAGACAGGCAAAGGCCCTACAACACTAATAGAGAACAATTTAAAAATTGGCAATAGTTTTTCAATAATTCCTTTAAATGTAAATGGATTAAACTACCCAATCAAAATATATAGAATGTCTGAATGGATTAAAATAATAAGACCCACTTACTGAAGAAAATTTCTTTTTTCCATTGTATGTTTTTGCTCTTTTGTCAAAAATAATTTGCCCATATACATGTGGGTTTATTTCTGGACTCTCAATTTTGTTTCATTGGTCTGCATGTCTTTTTCTGCCAATACTATGCTGTTTTGATTACTGTTGCTTTGTAGTATAATTCGAAGTCAGAAAATGTGACTTAGCTTTCAACGTACTGTCATTTTTTATTAAATGTATTTAGGTGACATTGGTTAATAAAATTATATAGGTTTTAAGTGTACAATTCAATAATACATCACATGTATATGACATTGTATGTTCAGTAATACATCATATGTATATTTCATTGTGTGTACAATGACAGGTGCAATATCCACCTGTATTTGGTATAATGAATCAATTATTTAAAGTTCCTCATTTTTCTTAAAAAAAGTCTTCTGCATACAGGACCATTCATCAGATTGTTTGGAATGGTAATCTACTTTCAGATGTCTTAGTTTGTTCAAATGACTATTTTAATGTTTGCTCATTTTCAGGAGGCAGGTTTGGATTTACTACGGGTTTTTTTTTAATGAGACGTGGATTAGAGCTTCCAATCATGAAATGCTAGTATATATCCAATATAGTTATAATATTAATTCTATGCAATGTAGGAGAATTAAATAATGAAAGAATGGAATTAAATGACAGGAGAAATAAATTTTAGGTTGGAAAAGACCCTCTATCAGATAAATCACTGAAGGAGAAACATCAATGAAAAGAGACTGATAAATTTTTAAAATTTTAATTAAAGAAAAAAATTAAGACTAAAGGAAAAATATTGCAGGGTGAAAAATAAGATTATTCAAGAAGAAAAAATAGGTAATAAGTGATAACACTGACTTGGAGAAAGTTCCCCATCACATTGCTGAAGGAATAAAAATGATCAAATGAAAAAACTGAAAGTATGTTCACCAATATATTAAGAATGGTTAACAGAATTCGGTATGCTTTACTTTTTTTCATTTAAATTATTGTGTATTGCTTAAATTTCAAAATTAAATCACTGGAATTGTTTTAATTTTAAGCAACAGATGGCAATATAGTAAAAAAGAAAAAACTATTTTTGATTGGAAAAAGTATTCCATGGAATGCATTTAAATTTTATATCTTAAGCAACTGAAAAAATTTCAACAAATTCCAAATATTAGAAATTGACAGTAAATGACTACAGGTTTAATATGCGCTCTAATGTAAACCCAGTCATATCAAAAGTTGATAAGGATGGCATATAAAACAAGAAACCATAGATAAATCTCATTTATAAATACAACTACAAAAGTCTAAATCAACTATGCAAGCAAATCAAGTGCAAACTTTTGTGTTCATATCACAAAGGCAAGTGTGATTCAATATTAGAAGAACTATTAACATATTTTGACAGGCACAGGAAAAGTATTTGATTAAAAATGTAACAGCTGTACCCAATTTTAAAAATATTATTGGTACAATACAAAGAGAAAGATAGTTGCTAAATATACACAACCACTTCTGCTTAAATTCCTTTACCAGTCTTCGTTGCACATAGAATAAAATGTTTAAATCTCGACAAGGCTCACATGATCCGGTCACTACTTACTGCACAACCTCCTGTGTCACTGATACACTCTTCACTCTAGCTGTACTGGCTCTCACTTAGTTCCTTGAACACAACAAGACCTGTCTCCCACCCTCAAGGTCCTTGCCACGATACAGCTCTCTTAACTGGGGAGCTCTTTGCCCAGTGTTTGACAAGACTGACTTATTTTGCCTTTCCTGCCTCAGCTAAAATTACACTAACATGTGAGCAGTTGTTCCCTAACTCTACATGGTAGAACTTGGTATAATTCATTTATGTCTCTTTTCTTTTTTTTTTTAATCTTTACCCCATAAACGTTGTTTTCAAGAAAATAAAAGATGTATTAAGATAGTTTAGATTTTACTATCTTTGAAATTTGTTTAGTAATATAAAAATATTGATTTACATTTTTGTCAAATAATA
>NW_011888831.1:3347441-3347886 GCF_000151845.1 Pteropus vampyrus
TTATGCATGATTCTCGAACTTGCAAGAAAGGCCTCTTGGGCTAGATGAGAAAAGGTTGCATGTCTTCCTCAAAATCATCAGCTAGGGAGCAAGACAGGTGGTACAAAAGACCCGTTTTCCAGCATCAAGTATAAAATACTTTTCCATATCACCCCCAGACTCTCTCCCCTCTCTACCCAATCACACTGCATCTATAAGGTCATCTGACCACACAAATGCTCAGAGCCCACGGACTCTTACAGACTCAGAACAGTTTTTCCCAAAGTAGGATCAAAATCACTGGGAGATTGCTAAAAAGCTTAGTTTGAGAACAGAACTGTTTCAAGAAACGGGGCCAGAAATTCAGCCTTTTTTGTTTTAAAGCATCACAGGTGATTCTCATGTGTACCAAAGTGTGGAAGACGCTACCATGAGAGCTAGAAAGCAGAGGTATCAATTTCCGAAA
>NW_011888831.1:3349591-3350857 GCF_000151845.1 Pteropus vampyrus
ATACAGCTCTCTTAACTGGGGAGCTCTTTGCCCAGTGTTTGACAAGACTGACTTATTTTGCCTTTCCTGCCTCAGCTAAAATTACACTAACATGTGAGCAGTTGTTCCCTAACTCTACATGGTAGAACTTGGTATAATTCATTTATGTCTCTTTTCTTTTTTTTTTTAATCTTTACCCCATAAACGTTGTTTTCAAGAAAATAAAAGATGTATTAAGATAGTTTAGATTTTACTATCTTTGAAATTTGTTTAGTAATATAAAAATATTGATTTACATTTTTGTCAAATAATAGACAATGAATATCCCTATGCTATTTATTGCATAATACAACCTTTTTCTGTCAATATAAAAGGTATCATAATTATCTATCCAACCCCACATGTACTTGGCTCTATTTCTAAATTTTCTGTCCTTTTCCGTTGATGTTTTCCTTCTAACATATGTGCTGTACTATTTTAAGTTTTTGATATTTGACAGAGCAAGTGTCTATTTCTTACTCAGCCAACATTTTTCTAGCTTACTTTCATGCTTATTTGTAGGTGAAATTTAGGTTAAAATTTTAAGCTTCAATATGATAAATTTTAGATAAATCCAAGAGAATATGCACCATTACAATAAATTTATCTTTCTATTTGGTATCAGAGTGTATCTATTATTAAATTGGTACATTATGCCTCACTAAAGATTTTGAATGTTCTGATTCTTGTTAACCTCTTAATGCACAGCTACGCTCATTGAGAGTATGTATGGGATTATATTTTATCCTAACAACTGTTTACATTTAATAACAATAATAGCCAATATATTTTTACTACTCAACCAGACCAGATTTCCATGTTAATCATATTATTACTTAATATTATTCTCACCCATTTTGACATGAAGAATTCAACTATGAAAAGAGAATTCACAAGTGGCAAAACTCAGATTTGAATTCAAATGCTCTAATAATACAGCCTTAGTCACTGTATGAATGACATGACTTACAGAGCACCATTAGTTTTGGGTCCACATATTGTGTGATTGTTGGTTTAATGCAAACCCCTTTTATTTCTAATGGCATTTTGGTTGATTATCTTAGATTTCACAGATAGATTATCGTATGATAATTTTTCCTTTTTTCTATATTTTAATTTACCCTTTCTTTCTTCATTTATATATAACCCATTTTACAATGTATATGCATATTTAAATATCATTGAAAATCCTTTGCAATATCATAACACAATATATTAATCTTGAAGCACTACAAGAGCATTGTAAGA